>NW_006399764.1:15204500-15214489 GCF_000299155.1 Elephantulus edwardii | reverse complement strand
TGGGATGGGAGTGTCAGAGACAGTGCGATTGGCACAGGACAGAGCGGAGTTTAGGGCTGTTGTACATAGGGTTGCTATGAGTCGCAGGTGACTCGACGGCACATAACAACAACATATTGTACATTCCACATTCCAATTATTAATGGATATTTTCAGCTATTCCTTCTCCTTTTGAGTAGTGGGACACTAACAAGTGAATATCCCAGAAGCTTTACTGCCCCTACATCATTGAGGTCAACTCTGCTTTGAGGAGGAAGCTCTTCTCCAGTCTCTTTTGTGTACATGAGAGAAATCTGTATTTAGAATTAGCCATCTGGACTCAGTTTAGATGATTCCAATTTTTTTGGCAACATCCAAAGCATCATAGTGGTCACATCAATATCACAGAGTTTCTAAACAGCTTGTTTGATTTGGTGCTTATTGGCCTTAACGTCCACAGTGAATACAAATGGGGTCTTCTGTCTTCTTCATGGCTGACTCAGTGGTCAGAGGAAACTTGATAATGGTACAATGGTCAAGCTTGTTTCTCCTGAGGAAGGGGGTGATCTCCTGGGGGGTATTTGGGCTGCCTTCGGAGTCTCCACATCTTAGGCCACCAGAAGGTGGGTGATGGATTTTTTTTTTTTTTTGTGGCTGTGGATGCCCTTCAGGAATGCCCTCTTGGCCTTTAACACTTTTGCTTTGTGAGGGTCTAGGGCTTCATTCTTCACTTTTGGCACCACCTTCATAGAAAAGGCTCCAATCTTATTCTACAATTTGAGAAGCTTATCTTCTAGATTTATATCAGGCAATAGACTTACGATACTCCTAAAGTTTCTACTGGCCAAAATCTTAAGATGTAGATTTCCAGGTAATTTTTCTTAGGTTGTCTTAGTCTGGAAGCTTTGCTGAAATCTATCCACCATGTTGACTCTGTTGACATTTGAAATATCAGTCGCATAGCTTCAAGCGTCCAGAAACACATAAGCCACTGTTGCTGTTGTAGGTGCCATTGAGTCAATCATGGTGCATGGAGACCTTAAGAACAATAATTCTGAACTCTATCCTGTCTTGTCTCATCCCCACAATTTCTGTCAAGTTCAAGTTTATCATTGTAGCCACGGTGTCAATCCATCTTGTTGAGCCATTTCCTCTTTCACTGACCTTCCACCTTTCTCAGAATATCTCATTCTAATGACTGATTTTTCTTGAAAATATGTCCAGAGTAAATGAGATGAAGTTTCCCCGTTCTTTCCTTCAAGGATCACTCTGGTGACACTTCCTTAAAGACAGATTTGTTTGTTCTTTTGATGGTGTATGGTACATTTACTATGCTTTGTGAGTACCACAATTCAAGGGCATGTATTCTTCCTTATCCTTCCTTATACAGTGACCAGGTTTCAAATGCGTAGGAAACAGCTGACAATCCCATGGCTTGAATCTGGCACAGCAGAGTCTTTAAACTGACATTTTTGCTTTTTAGCAGAATTCTTTGGCATTTCCCAATTGCAACACATCTTTTGATTTCTTGACTGCTGCTACCAAGGGTGTTGATTATGGATCCAAATAAAAGAAAATAATAGACAATATTAATTCTTGGTGGACAGTGTTTGGTCGAACTCCCAGATTAAAACAGCTTGGAAGCAGGAGTGGGAGCCTCTTCTGAAATAGTTTGCCTCTGGAAACTCTATTAATTTAGAGAAATGATGACAGTTATGTAACAGGGTTCAGGTTTTTTGTTCATGAAACAAATGGGTGGCTATGAGTCGTCTATGACTCGACAGCAATTGACAACAACAACGACAACAATCTTTTCTCCATCTATCACGATGTTGCTTATTGGTCTAATAGTGAGTCACTACGGAATGACACACTGACAGACAAATGTTGGACTCCCCCACCTTTTTAAAAAACTAGTTAAAGGGATTTAAAAATAATTTTGTTTGAAGCTGAACTCCTTATATAAACGATCGTATGGGAAACTTCTGCCTTGTACTACATTTAAGAAATCAGGAACTAAGGAAACATTTAATCTCAGCTAAATAGCTGAGTAATGGAAAAATCTTCCTTTGTGCAGGTTATTATAAAAGGAAGACTCGTGCCTGGTTTCTTATGGAACCTGAAAAGAGGACTTACCTCTCACCATTCGTAACTGTGGGAAAATAACAATGGGGACATTCAAGTTATTAGGGAAAGACTCAAGATCACTTGATGACTTTAAGAAATAGCTTCAGCAATATTGGTTTTATTGCTCTTTTGACAAATGACTTTATAACTTGTATGGACGGGCATTTGGCCTCAAAGTGTCAGTGGTTCTCATGCCTTCAAAATAGAAGCCTTTCTGTTTTGTAAATGTCACCTCAGTACATGTGACTTCATCTTGCACCCTGATGTTGTCTAAGGCATCACTGATTTTAATAAGTGTGAATGGATCCTCATTAACATCATAGTTTTCTTTGATCCCATGCAGCAAGTTGTTTAACCATGTCCAAAGTTTCAACGCTTTGGCTTAATTTGTGACCAAACTTAAAGGTGACTTTGATCCTCATTTTCCAAAATTCTGGAATAGTTTCCATCTTAGCCTCAAATATAACAACTTATCTGATTTAGTGAACAGAAACTATCAACTGCATTCAGCCCTCTTATGGACCAAGTCTGTGCTGTAATTGCAGGTTTGTGGCAACAAGACGAATGTTCTACAGAAATTGCAGAATGAGTGTTTAAAGAAGAGAGTGTTGCCCGACGAAGCAATCCCTTTGGGAAGCCATATACTTAGTCCAATCTTGGTGTTATTTCTCAAAACATTTTTGAAGCTTTCCCTTTGGCCTTCAGAAAGAGTGGCCTGGTTGCAAAGGTAAACAGGTTTTATTTCTTTATAGTCTCAGGCTGTAAAATCAGCTATTAACAAAAAAAAACCAAAACAAAACAAGAGGTGGCTTTATATTCTCTAACTAATTTCAGTCTTATTCAACTCATGCTAACCTCAGTCAGTCATTTATTCAGGCAGTTCAGCATTTTTCTCACACTATTCTGCCTGGGTTTACCTCTCAGTTCTAGGATCTAAAGAACTATCTTATCCATGGAGAAGGAGTGTTGCTGTTTGATCATAGGTATCAGTGTCTGCTGATATCGTGGAGAAGGCAAGTGTTCTCTTTTGGGCTCAAATTTACAAGAATGCTAGGATGTATGGTGCTCCCCAGGCCTCTTCACCATGAAGTTGAAGTAAAAGGAAGCACAGGAATATGTGATTGCCCTCCTGTGCTCCATGGGCCTCTTGAAAATGTCCCTTTGACTTTTTATTCTCCAATTTTTCTCCTCAAACTCATCTCTGCCATCTGTCTCAGTGTGCCACAATGCAATGGTTAGGGTCATGGACTCTTGTGTTGAACTTGGTGGGTTTCAGTCCAAGCTTTCTGTGTACTAGTTATAGCATCTTCCATGTACCTCAATTTTCTCTTGTGTAAAACAATGTTTGTAGTGCTTCTCTTACAGGCTTGTTATGGGGATAAATGAGAAGTTAACATTGATAAAATATTTGGGGCAGTGCTTTCACATAGTTGTCGGTAGGTGCCATTGAGTTAACCTTGACTCCTAACAGCTCTCAACAACATTTCCCTGTCCTGCTCTGTCCTCACAGTCTCGGCAATGCGCAAGCCCATTGTTACAGTCCTTGTGTCAATATATTTCCTACTTCTCTGTTGTTGACTCTACCTTTTCCAGCATGATGTCTGTTTCCAAGCAGAGTAGAGAGATTTTGTTTGTTAGATGCCATCAAGGTTTTTGTTTTGTTGGGAGTTTTTTTGGTGTGTGTTTGGGGGTTTGTTTGCTTTTTGGGTTATTTGTTTTTTCGCCCATGGTATATTCAGTCCTCTTTGCCAGCATAAAAATTCAAAAGCCTTCACACCAAGTGGTTTTCTTCTTTCCTTGACTGGCATTCAGAGTATTTGAATGTCTGCTAGGCCCCAATGTGTGAGATCATGAAAGATCATGAGTTTTTACTCAGTAAATATTGAGATGCTTTAAAACACTCACTGTGTAGAGATTTGTCCAGACTCTAGTTTCTGGTGGGTGCGTTTTCAGGCCCGAGACTCACTTGTGTCCATCACACCCCGCCTGCCCAGTTTGTACGGTTGCAACAATGTTCCTTTTCTTGGTTTTTTCTTTCTGAATAGATGGTTGTGCTGTGAGAGAAGCGTGCAGGAAGCGTGCCTAGCACAGTGTCTGGCACAAGTAGGTGCTTAATAAATACCTGTTCCATTCAACAACAACAACAAAATAATAAAATAAAATTCAAAAGCATCACTTCTCCTTTGGTCTTCCCTATTCCTCGTCCAATCTTCAGAGTTGTAAGAGGCAATTGACAATGTAATGGCTTGGATGAGGTGCACTCATTATCTTTGAACTGACATCCTTGTTCTTTGGCATGTTGGGGAGGTCCTTGACAGCAGACCTTTTTGATTTCATGACTGCTTCTACAAGTGGTGTTGATTGTGGATCCAAGTAAAATGAAAATATTGACAACTTCAGTTTTTCTCCATCTATCATGATGTTGCCTACTGGCCCAGTGGTAGGGATTTTGTTTTCTTGATGTTAACTTGTAATCCAGAATGAAGGCTGTAGTCTTTGGTTTTCTTTAGTAAGTGCTTTTAGAACTCTATGAATAACTGAAGAATGTAGTTGCTGCTCTTAATAAGAATTCTAAAGAATTAATCATTGTTGTTATGTGCTATCGAGTCATTTGCAACTCAAAACGACCCTATTTACAATAGCCCTGAAACCTGCTCTATCCTGTGCCAACTTTACTGTCTCTGACACACCTATCCTCATTATCCCAGTAACTGAAACAATCTCATTAATGGTCTTCTTCTCTTTCTCTGTTCCTCTATCCTCCCAAACATGCCCAAAGTATGTCAGACAAAGCCTCAGAATCCTTGATTCCAAGGAGCAGCCTGGTTTCATCCTGTCCAAGACAAATCCATTTGTTCTTCTGAGTCCATGGTATATTTAACATTTCTCTAGCACCACAACTGAAAGGCTTAATAATTAATTACATGTGAAAAATAAAGACATAAACTCTAAAAACAGAATCCTTGTTTTTCTACTTTGGAACCTGATGCTATTTAAATGGGGTGGGGGGAAGAACAAGTGGAAGCAAATTAATAGAAAAGGGTTTCAAAATACTACCCTGCCATAGTCATCTTGAAATTTTTTTCTCTTTGCATTTTTTAATTTTTTTTCTCACTTTCTTCCTTTACTCACCTGAGCTTAGCTCACTTGGGCTAGAGGTGGACTAAACAAAGGGAAAATTTGGGGTCACACTCAAGTTAAGAGTGTAAAATCACTTCATCATGTTGGTATCTGATAGAGTTCCCATAGACATGACAGAATCTTGTCCCTAAAAAATGAAAACATTCTGCGTTTGCACAAAAGAATGAATGCAAACACACTATTTAAAGCTCTTTGTATAGCCCACATGCTGAGGATTTTCTGAAGAAGGAATGTATTAGTTTCTGATATTTGATTCATAATTTTTATGATATTTCTTTCAGCAGAGGTGTGATGTATTATGAGGCTTATTTAAATACACATTCATTATTGACAATTACAAAATTGCTCACATTAGAATCTTAAAGTTCACAAGATCTTATTTGTCAAAAAAGAATTGTGTTCTCATGTACTTTATCTTACGAGTGTGATTCATGGTGAGGATGGAAGACCAGAATCCCTCTGTCCTCATCTACTGTGTAGCACTTTATCTAATGCAGGCTTCACATGTCACTTAATCTCTTTTGGACTCAGATTCCCCATCAGTAAAATGAAATCATCAATAATATTTGACTTCTACAGAACTGTTCAGTCAATTTGATCAATTTCAGAAAGCAGACATTGGAAGAAATCTTCAATTTCTTCATCTTTTGGATTTAGTAGTCGGCATGTTAATTTGAATGATGTATCAGCGATTTCTTCTAAGTGCATGAATATTATCCAATCACCTACAACATTGCATTGTAGGATAGACCTCAAAATGTTGTTTTTGACAGTGATCATGACACTGACACTGTCCCTAATAATATGGCTGTTAGGAGCATGTTCTGGGGCCAAACTTGCTGGGTTTGAATCCTGGCTCTTTATACACGAGCTTTAGGATTCTTACTGTGCCTCAGGATAACGAATGGTGTATTTTATTGGGGAAATCTCAAGGAAAAGATCTCTATAAAGTGTTAAAGATCAAAGATGTCATTTTGCAGGCTGAAGTTGCCTGACCCAAGCCATGGCATCTTTAACAGCCTCATATGCATGCAATAGCTGCACAACAACTAAGGAAGACTGAAGAAGAATTTATGACCTTAAATTATGGTGTTGGCAAAGAATATTGAATATACCATGGGCTGCCAGAAGTACAAATGAATCTGCCTTGAAAAAAATGCAGGAAGAATGCTCCTTGGAAGCAAAGATGATGGGAATTTGTCTCCTATACCTTGAACATATTATCAAGAGAGGCTAGTCCTTGGAGAAGGACATCAGGTTTAGTATAATAGAATGTCAGTGCAAAAGAGAAAGTCACATCAATAAAATGAATTGACACAGAATGTAAGCAATGGGTTAAGACGTTGTAACAATTTGAAGGTGGAGCAGGACTGGGCAGTGTTGCACTCGATTGTCCATAGAACCATCATTGATCAGAACTGACTCAATGATACCTAACAACACAGAGATGTTGTGAACATTATATAATATTTCTAAATTTTTTTCAGCCCCAGAAATAGCAACTGTCACTGTGAACGTTTAGAATGACTCTGGCCTGTATTTCCCTTCCATAAGAAAGATCAATCTTTAAAACATCTTCCAAGTGAGTTTTGCAGGTCAGTGTTCGTGCACTTTGTGTGGTCACCATTTTCTTCTTCGAGCAATCACAGCATCATGATAGATGGAGAAGAGATAGAGGTTGTTAACAATTTCAGCTTGCTCAGCTCCACAATCAACACTCTTGGCACTAGCAGTCAGGAAATCAAAAGACAAATTTCACTGGGGAAATCTGTTGGCAGGGACCTCTCCAAAGTGCTAAAGAATAATGATGTCAGTCTAGGGACTAAGATGTACCTGATCCAGGCTATGGTCTTCACAATTACTTGTTTTGCATCAGAGAGCTGGACAATGACTGAGGATGACAGAAGAAAAATCAATGCCTTAGAGTTGTGGCACTGGAGAAGTCTTGAATCTATCTTGGATTGTCAAGAGAACAAACAGATCTGTCTTAGAGAGAGTGAAAGCAAGTTTCTCCTTAGAGGCAAGGGTTTTGAAACTCTTTCTCACAAAATTTGGGCATGTGGCCAAGAGGGACCAGTCCTTGGAGAAGGACATCATACTTGGAAGAGTGGAGGGACAGCACAAGATAGGAAGACCCTGGATGAGATCGATTGATACAATAACTGGGGTAGTGGGGGTAGATGTGTCAGACTCAGTAAAACTGGCTCAGGATAGGGCAGAGTTGTTGTGCATAGGGTTACTATGAGTCAGAGGTGACCGTCCATCAGGTTTCTGAGGCTGGAAAATGTAATAGGAGGAGACTGCCCAGTGTCTCCCAAAGACCCACTGGTCCATATAAACCACCACTGGCTTTGGGTTGGCAGCATTGCTCTCTACTGACTACTCATCTGTGCACCCTGGATCCCCATTAATGGACCTGCCTAATTCACCCAGCTGTCCAAGTGGAAATCCTGACAAGAGGACATATCCTAAGGCATGGCTGTTACTAGTGACAGCAAAGCCAGGTGGTGCAGAATGTGGGCTTCCTTGTGCCTTGGTGTCCTGATCTGTGAGATGCTGTTGCTACTGCTTTGTTAGGTGCCAAAGAGTCAAGTATGCCTCACAGGGGTCCTAAGACCAGCAGGTATGAACCTTGTCCTGTCCTGTGCCATCCTCCCAATCTCTGAGGCACTAGAGGCCATTCCTGAAATCACTCTGTCAGTCCATCTGGTGGATGGTCTTCCTCTCTTTCCAAGCATGGAGGGTCCCTCTACCTTTCCAAGAATGATGTCCCTCCCCAAGGAATAGTCTCTTCTAGCAAATAGCCCAAAGTGTGTGTTATTGTTATTGTTGATTCCCTTCAAGTAGAGCATGACTCATAGCAACCCTATGAACAAAAGGCCTGAAGCCCCTCTACAACTATTAACACTTATCAAAGTTCATCGAGTTTCTGGAGGCATGTTGTTTAGGAAACAACATGTTGCTTCCAAAAAGTATATGAGATGGATGAAGCTTTATCAGGTTTGTCCCCAAGGAGCACTCTGACTGCACCTTCTCCAAGATGTTTGGTTTTTGCAGTTCATGCATTCATTCATTCTTCTTCTTTCATCCCTATTCATTGTCAAGCTCTCAGATGTGTAGCAAGTGATTGAAAAGACCATGGCCTGAATCAGGTTTACCTCAGTCTTCAAACTGACATCATTGCTCCTCAGTAACATGGAGAGGTCCCTGACTATTGTCTTTCCTAGTGCAATATCCTTATCTCCCGACTACTGGTACCAAGTATATTGATTGTGAAGACAAGCAAGATGAACTCGTTGACAGTTTCAGTCTTCTTCCTGTCTATTATGATGTTGCCTGTTGATCCAGTGGTAAGAATTTTTGTTTTCTTGATGTTGAGATGCAATCCATACTGAAGGCTGTAGCCTTTGATCTTCTGCAGTAAGCACCTCAAGTCCTCCTCACTTTCAGCAAGCAAAGTTGTTATCTGCATAACAAAGATTTTTGATGAGTCTTTCTCCAATCCTGATGCCACATTTTTCTTCATATAGTCTGGACTTCTGAACAATTTGCTTAACATACAGATCGGATAGTTATGGAGAAAAGATATCACTTTAATGCACACCTTTCTTAATTTTTATAATGAATAATGTTTCTCTGTATAGCTGAATAGTTTTTATTACTCATCTTCCATGTGTGGACGTGCAGTGCCAGATTTTACTAGAACCTAATATAGAGCATTTTTTTTACCTTTCTTTTTCCTAACAAGGAGAAGTAGAATCTGTTATGAGGGGCCAGCCATTGGATCCTAAATCTCTTATTTACCTAAGATAAGAGAAACTACCCAGTCTGAGTGACAGAGACAGACAAGATGACACTGAATTAAGTGTTTATTGTTTTTTAAATGTGATTTTTAAATTGTGGTCAATATATATGTATTAATATTGAATAATATATTATCTCTATATAATAATATGTTGTTGTTTACCATTGAGTTGGAACCAAGCAATAGCTGACCCTTCGGTGGGTTTTTGGAGGCAGTTAATTGAGCCTTAGGGGTTGCAACACAGCTTCTTGTCACTAGGACACCAAAGTTCCTTAAATATGTATTCTTACTGATCTAGGGAGTTCTTGTGGCTTAGTGGTAAGGAGTTGGTGCCGCCAACCCAAATGTGCATGGTGTGAATCTGCCAGGCACTCCGTGGGAGAAAAATGAGCAGTCTCCTCCTGTGCGATTTACTGCCTCCGAAAACCTGCAGGAAGATCAGCTATGGGTTGGTTCCAATTTGACAGCACATGACAACAACATTACTAAGGTGTAGTTATATATACATTTATCAGTTTAACAATTTCTGCATTCACAATTAATGATAATGATTGAATTCTTCACTGTGTGCAGCCATCATCACAGTCTTTCCCCAAATCATCTGACCACCATTAATATAAACTCAATATCTTCTAAGCAAAAATTCTCCCTTTCTCCTTCCTGGCCTCTCTTGGTAACCACTAATGGGCTTTGTTGTTAGGTGCCAACACCTAACAATCCAATTGGCTCAGATGTGTAGTCATTCTATGCAAAACAGAATGAAACCTTGCTCAATCCTGAGTCACCCTCACGATCTTAAACCCATTGATGCAGATGTTGTTATATATTTGCTTATTTTTGTTATATATTTGCTTATTTTGTTTAAGTTAAAGCATACTATATTTATCCTTTTATAATTTTATTTTATTAATTTTAATGAACATTTATAGAGATTTTG
>NW_006399764.1:15197027-15204330 GCF_000299155.1 Elephantulus edwardii | reverse complement strand
GTGTGTGTGTGTGTGTGTGTGTGTGTGTGTGTGTGTATCCATATCTGTAGTTTGGTGATGGGTTGTTCCTCCCTTTTGACTCTGGTGTAAAGTGCTGCAATGAACATTGACAAAGTGTTGCTAATATATTTCAGGTCCATGGAGGAAGAAAAGGACAACAACAACAAAAAATATTTTGAGGGTTTTAATTTCGAAAATAAATGGTAGAGGTGACTCTTTTTCTGTCCAAGCTGGAGTTGTTTAAAAATAACAACGTGGTAGAAATCCTCTGTGATGAGCTTTGTACTTTATCAGATTCCAGAGAAAGATGTTGCTAGATTGCAGGAGGCGGTGTATGAGAGTATCAATTTTCTAATTCCACAGAGGCTTTTGTGGATCCAGAAGGAGATGGAGATGACAAATAGGCCCAGTATTTTCTCTAATTTAATTATTTATTGTGTTTCTCATCCATTCCACCGAAGCATGTCATGTCTCACTCTCCCATCTACCAATCAGATCAGATTAAATCAAGGAGGCTGCAGGGGTGCATTGTATTCTCCTGGTGATAAGTGTCATTGATATTGTGCAGTGTTCATTGGGAGGAAAGTCAAATATGATCAGCAAATTCTCATACTATCTCGAGGCTGTTGATAAGTGCCATTCAATTGCTCTGATGCATAGCAATGTTGTGTTCATCAGAAAGAAAACCTACAGATCCTGTGCCCACCTCACAATCTCTGCTGTGCTGAAACCCGTTACTGTGGGCACTTCGCTGGTCCATCTCACTGAGGGTCTTCCCCTCCTCCACTCACTTTGTATTTTCCCAAGCATGGAGTCTTTCTCTAGGAACTGACTCCTTCTGACCACATGGCCAGAGTGTGTGTGATGAAATCTCGCCACCCCTTGCTTCTGAGAAGCACTCTGTTTGAACTTCTTCCCAAACAGCTTTGTTTCTTCTTTTCACCAAGCCTGGTACAGGCACTATTCTTTGCCCACACAACTAAGAAGCATCACTTTGTCTTCAGTCTTATTTTGATTGCTCAGCTTTCGTGACATGGATTGGTCAAAAGTCTTCACATTGTCTTGGCTGTTTTTTCATTGACATCCTTATACTTTAGTACTTTAAAGAGGTGCTTGGCAGCAGATTTTCCCAATGCAATAATACGTTGTTTGACTTCTTGACTGCTGTTTCCATGGGGGTTGATTATGGATCCAAGTAAAATTAAATACTTGACAATTTCAGTCCTTTCTTTTTAATGGGACGTTGTTTATTATTTTCTTTATGTCTTGGGTCTAGAAACAAGAAGATTTGGATTAAAAGAAAGGCTTAGCACTCCATAAACTGCTAAGCACATTTCCAAGGCAGGTGAGTAGGATTTGGATTTCTCAGAGGAATAATAGACAGGTTGGAAACCTTCCACTTTTCTCCACCCTCTGGCACTGTGTGCATGTCAATCCTGGGAGTGAAGGAGAGGAAAAATCAGTGGCTTGTGATACAGGCACAGGGAGAAGTTGAAACTGAGTGCTATTTTTTTCCTTGATGGCCGGTAAAGTAAAGGTTTCTTATTTGAAGATGAAAGTCTGCACTATTTCAAATGCCAACATTTCATACATTTCTAGGAACATTTTTTTAATTATTATTATTATTTTTTGTGTGTACCATCAAATCAGATCTGACTGGTACAGGAGGAGATTGCCCCTCCTTTTCCAGCAGAGCATCTGGTGGATTAAAACTGCATACCTCTGGGATTGCAGTGCAGCTTCTTGCCACTAGGCCACCAGAACGCCCTACATTTCTAGGAATATTTAACTGTTAAAAGATAATGGTACAAAATCCTACTCTATCCAGCTACAAACCCTGGAGATACTGGCATGCAATGGAAAGAAGATGAGACTAATATCTGATTCTTTCTTTCTTGGGGAAAAGATAATTCTCAGATAATTCTCTGAGTACCCTCAGTCCCTTTCTTTTGAAGTTCCCATGGCTCTGGTAAGAGAACCCTGAATGTTATTGTTGTTATTGTTTGGTGCCATTGAGTTGTATACAACCCATAATGACCCTCTGAACAACAGATTTGAACTCTGTGCTATCCTATGTCCTCCTCACACTTTCTGACACATTAGAGCCCCTTGCCACAGTCACCGTGTCAATCTATCTGGCTGGGGGTCTTCCTCTCCTTTGCTGACTTCCCAACATCATGTCCTTCTCCAAGGAATAGCTCCTCTTAACAACATGCCCAAAGTACACGAGCAAAGCCTCATTATCCTTGCCTCCAAAGAGAACTCTGGCTGCACGGTCTCCAAGACATATTTGTTTGTTCTTTTGTCCATCCATGAATGTTCAGTGCTCTTCTCCAACACTACAGCTTAAAGGTGTCAATTCTTATGTCATCTTTATTCAATGTCCAGCTATCATATGCAGAGAGTATGGATGTTATTAGACTTTATTTTAATAATTACAATAATAATAATAAGTAGTAGTAGTTGTTATTATTATTATTAATTATTAGGGACAGATACATGCATATCTCCTGGGGACTGTAAAAATGTAGCTGAAAAGTGACCTGTAAGTGACATCTTTAAAGAATGGATTCTGACTCATGGGGACTCCATGTGTGTCAGAATGAACCTGTGCTGCTTGGAGTTTTTCAGTACCCGGTTGTTAAGAATTAGTTTGCCAGGCCTTTCTTCCTAGGTGTCTCTGTGTGGATTCTCAGACAGTCAATCTTTTGTTTAATTGTTGAGTGCATGCCCTGTTCCCTCCACCCAAGGATTTCTGGATGAATGGTTTGAGAACTAAAAAGAAGATCATTTCCATAGTCTTTGTTTTTAAAGTTTGACCTCTAAAATTCTGATTCTCATGGTGCTTGAAACTTAAAACTTTAAATAGAAAAAAGACACCCCAAACAAACAAAAACCCTTATGCCAAAATATTTGAAGCTAAAAAAAGAATTGAATTAGTTTTTGTTCAACGGCCCTACAATAGAATGAATTTTCAGGTGGAAAAACTTACCATGAGGAAGATGATGTTTCCAATTTGGGCAAAACTTTTCATAAAAGTATGTATATGTATAGGATGTTGCACATATACTCTCGTCAGACACACACGCGTGTGCACGGTCACTGAAATCCGTCAAAACAATTCTGAGGAACAGACTTGTCTTTTCCTTCAACATGGTTTCTATCAACTGTGATTTCCTTTTCAGAGATTAGCCTACTCTTCTTACCTGAAGCTTTAAAAACATAAAATAAACAGAAGACCGCAGTCCCTGAAAAGAATTACCTGACACTGATTGTTGCTGCGTTTCTGAAACATAAGTCTGTAGGGGAGGGGGGGGCAAAGAATGAGGGGGCTCTCCTCAAAACTCAATTTGAAAGAAAAGGCTTTGAGTTGGCTAAGAATTCTGTAAACTCAGCGTCCTCCGGCAGAGGAAACATGAGGCTTCAAACGTTTCTGGAGCTGGCGTGTGTCTTACAGTCAAATATGTCTCTCAGAAGCACAGTAATTAGGAGCAAGGACTTCGAGAGCACATTTCTATCTCTGTCACTTGGAGCTAACTGCTCTTTGCGGAGCCACACGTTGTTCTTTCTCACGTGTATCTGACATTCAGTGGGACATGAGAGTTTAAAATGTATTCTCAGTCCCAGTATCTGCCGGGTTTGTAGTCGAGTAAAGTAGGATTTCATGCAGTTTTTCTCTTCACAGCTGAACGTTCCTGGAAACATGAAATTTTGGCATTTGGAATATCGCAGACTTTCACCTTCAAGTCAGAGAGCTTAAAAATAGTGGTCCAGAGCTCGGTAAAGGAGACAGGCTTGTACAGAAACATGCCGATTGTTTAGTTGTAAAGTAACTAGTCAAGGGAACAGGGACAGGCAGTGTTCAGTCCAGCGCATAGCGTGTGACTGCCAGCTCACCAAAAGAGATCACATAGTTTGGCCCAGCTAAGGGGCAGACCACAGCCGGGGACGGAGGGGTGTGCAGCGGACGTGCAGCTGGAACACTCCCTGCTCTCTCTGTGCCTGTCCAGGGCCAGGGCCTGGTGGCCTCTGCAGCTGAGAGACCATTCATCCTCCCGCAGCCAAACCACGCCGTCCGCCTCCGAGCCAGCTCGCTGCTGACTAGGGCCCTTAACACCCCTTGTTGTTGAGCTGCTCTGCTCTGGCTGGAATCTCTTGGCTTAGCACCTCTCGGGCCCCTCCTGGCTGGACCACTCCTGGGACAGCATGTGCTGTGTGTGGAATAACAAGGTTAACTGGACAAGGTTGAATAGCCCTATGACGGGAGTGCTTTCAAGCCACATGACAGAAATGAAATAGGAGTCATCATGGCCACAACTGGAGCAGACCCAGACTTTTGAGCAGTTCCAGCCCTGCCCTGGCTCTTGGAGGGACCTTGAATCATCGCTTTCCCCCTTGTCGACGTAGAAATAGAGAACAAAACTCAGTTGCCAGACAGGCTACTCGGACGCATGGCAACCCCACGAGTGTCAGAGGAAAACTACAGTGGATTTTTAAGGACTGATTTTATAGAAGTAGGCTGCCAGGACTTTCTTCCTAAGTGCCTTTGAACAAACTTGAACCTTTTCATTTACTCTTTGCCCCACCCATAGAACCCAGAGAAATAGTAATATAGAACACTCAAAACCAAACAAGCCAGCCCACTTCGACAGAGTTCATACTGAGTTATGGTGACTCTCCCTTGTATTTCCCCCTCTTGATCTTTATGGGAAAAGACTGCCCAGCTTTCTTCCATAAAATGGCTGGTGGATTCAAGCCCCTGACGTTGAATGCCATCCCTTCAGTGTGTCATAGGAAAGGAGAGGATGAAGCTGGGATAGAATCCTCTTTAAGGAGGTTTATCTCTAAATCTAGCCCTGAGCAAATATTTTGAAAAAATGGAAACTGCTCAGCCCAAAGGGAACATAAGGAATCTTGGAAATTCCCTGGGGAAAAGTGGCAGGTTGAACTTGATTTTGCCTTTATTGTCAAAATCTTGGCTCAGCCAGTTCCGGTTTTTTTAATTATTAACTAAATTTAATGAAAGTTTACAGAGACTTAAGGTTTCCATTCATTCATTGTTGCACTTTTCTCCCTACCCACCTCCTCCCTCTAATTCACTCTTCTTCTTGAAAAGTAAAAGAAAAATTCTTTCATTGCTATGTAATCCCGCTCCCTCAAGTTCATTCCACTGTGCAGCCTTCATTCTGGACTCCTGACACGACAATAATACCTAATCATATACCCCTAACAGTCTCTTCCTCATCTGTTTCAATGCAGTATGCATAATTCCTTCCCTCCTTCTCTGCCTTCCCTCAACCCCAATGTCAGTCCCGTTCTACAACAGTGGTCCTATTCAATATTTGTCCTTTTGTGACTGAGATTTTTCACTCAGCATAATGTCCTCCAGGGACTCCCATTTTGTATAGTATTTTATGAGTTCCTTTTTTTCAATTCTGCATAGTATTCCATTATGTGAATATGCCAGAGCTTCTCTATCCATTCATTTGTTGATATGCACTTGGGTTGTTTCCAGCTCTTTGCTATTACAAACAAAGCCTCAATAAACCTGGGTGTGCATATATCTGCTTGGGTGGCGGTTATAGTTTCTTCAGGGTAAATTCCCAATAGTGGAATTGCTGGGTCAAGTGGTATTTCTATTTGCAACTTTTTGAGACAGCACCATACAGCTTTTCATGATGGTTGCACCATTTTACACTCCCACCAACAGTGAATAAGGGTTCTAGTTTCTCCTCAACCTTGCCAGCACTTGTTGTTTGCTGTTCTGTTAAATTTTGCTATTCTTATTGGGGTGAAATGATATCTCACAGGTATTTTGAGTTCTGTCCTTTTGAGAAGTTCCAAATAGAAAGTGGCAGTGGGTGATTGACTATTGTTATTAGGTGTCATCCAGACAGTTACGTCTCATAAAGACCCTGTGAACAGCAGATCTGAACCTGCCCTATCTTGCACCATCCTCAAGGTTTCTTCTATGCGTGCGCTCAATGTTAAGTCACAGTGTCAGTCCATCTAAATGAGAGTTTAGAAGAGAGCTCCCCTCTTTCTCTGAACCTCCAGCTTTCCCTGCATGATATCTGGGAAAAATAACATGACCAGCCCCTCCTGACAGCATTTTCAAAGTATGTGAGATGAAGTTCCATCAACCTTGCCTTTAAGGAGCATCCTGGTTGAACTTTCCTGAGGATATATCTCTTTGTTTTTTGGCAGTCCATGAGAAAGTGTGTCCTCTTCTCCAACACCACAGCTCATAAGCATCAATTCTGTCATCTAACTTTCAGATGCACAGGAAGCAATAGAAAAGTTGGCTTGGATTAGGTGCACCTTAGTCTTTAAACTGACATCCTTGCTATTTAGCACCTTGGAGAGGTTCTTAACAGCAGATTGCCCCCTTGCAACATGTCTTTTGATTTCTTAACTTCTGTTACCATGAGTGTTGATTGGGGATCCAAGTAAAAAGAAACCATTGACAACTTCAATCTTTTCTCCATTTATTATGATGTTGCCTCTAGGTCAAGTGATGAGGATTAGAAACTAGTATTTTGCACTGGATAAAGCATTTTGTAAAAATTGAACAAAAACAGCAAGCAGGACCAGGAGACACTGGGTCTGGGGCTGTGGAGGGGAAGCCCTAGATGGGGAACTGGTGCTCGAGTTCTCAGCAAGTGTAGGAGCGGAAATAGGAGGGCAAGTAGGCATGTGAGAACAGGTTAGAACCACCACGCTGAAAACTGGCTACCACAGAGCAAGGTGCAGCAGGCGGATGAGATGCACAGTCAGCAGGGATTTACAGATGCCATCTAGAAAACAATGCAATGAGTCAAAGGCCCCGTGAGCAGTGAGAAACCAGGTTCTCTGAGAGCCAGGTGTCAGGTTTGGTTCCTAGGATTGTTCCTCCAGCAAACCGGCTAAGCATTGCAGCCTTGGGGTAATTTCTGGCAACAGAAAGATCTTGACCCTGAGGTCAGTTTTCTCCAAGCAGGAAATCTTTTACATAGATACAACTAATGGTACTTTTGTACCACTCATGCCTCAAAAATAAACTATGCACCTTATTCCTATCAGCTGTACCATGCACCAGCTTCTGATTTTGTCTTCCTAAATTTAGTCTTTCTTCCTGACTAGCCATCCTTTCTACAGCTCCCAACACTGTTCTCATAAATCACATATCAGTTCTCATTTTCACTCCATCTAAACCCTTCTGCTGGCTGCCTATTGAAGGAACAGGATGCCACAAAGTATATTTGTGAGTACTTGTTTTAAAAATAACAGTTCTGGGGGGATTGTGTACCAATGAGGGAGTTTT
>NW_006399764.1:15172905-15196307 GCF_000299155.1 Elephantulus edwardii | reverse complement strand
GCAGTATACACAATTTATCCAGTTTTTCTCAGTCTTACCCCAACCCTAATCACTTTTAAGGCTCTGTAGTCTCTGAGACACCCAGGCTCTCCAAAGGTCTGCAGCAACTCCTTAACTACTGATTGATCCTAACTTTCTTTTAACCTTTTAACCGTAAGTACCGTGTTACCCTTGCTTTTTTCCTTTCATAAAACCATTTAATCCTAAGGGTAACTGCTTTGAGAAATGCTAACATGAATTGGGGAGGGGGAGGGGGAGGGGGAGAGAATCACATTGTTTAGTGTCAAGGACAGCCAGGTTTAGTCAGGCCACGCCCTGTCTGGCTTTGTTGTTCCCATCTCCCACCAATCCAGCTTTGAGGTTTTACGCTTTGACCCAAAGAGCTGATCATTGTTCTCACATTTGTCACTGTGACTCAGACATCTAGTCTTTATAACCAAAATATTTTTCCTTTAACTTCCCAAAACCCTATGTGTAACATGACACTTAGTGTTCAAAATTCTGTTCAGGTCTCTCCCCCTCCCTATTAGCAAGCTACTTCTTTATATTAAAGCAGGGAAGATGATTTTTTTGGGGGAAAAATGAATACCTTTATTGGGATATAAGTATGTTGTTGTTGTTGTTGTGTACCATGGAGTCAGAACTGTTTCAGAGCTGACCCTCTGACAGGTGTTCTCAAGGGAGGAGATTGCCCAACTTTTTCCTATGGAACAACCGTTGGATTCGAACCACATGCCTTTGGGATTGTAGTGTAGCTTCTTGCCACTAGGCCACCAGAGCTCCCTGATAAACTAATAAGTATCACAATTAATTCAGGTATCTTTTATTAGGCCAAAGTGAAACTTTGTTCATTTTTGTTATGACTACCCCTCATCCCTTCACTCATCCAGTCCTAAGCAAACAATAATAGACCTTCTGTGACTCTTTGGATTTGCCTATTCTGGGTAATTCATAATTCATGCATGTGGAATCATGGAATATATGGTCCTTTGAGTTGGGTTTTTTTTCACTTTGCATGTCTTTAATGTTTATCAAAATTTCAATTTTTGTTCCTGTTAACAAACCAGAGGTATGCAAACCAATAAAAAAAAACACCACGGTAAAAACTGGAGAATAAATATTTTAAGCTTTTGTGTCACTCAGTCTCTATCACAACCCCTCAAGTCTGCATTTTTGTCTGAAAGCAGCCAGTCATAGACAACTAAAAAAAAATGAATGGACATGGCTACTTTCCAGTAAAGCTTTATTTACAAAAAGCAGTGGGCTGCATTTCGTCTATACAAGTGGTTGGATGCGACTGTTTTATAGTCATGTTTTTAATCTATACATTTATATAAATGATAATTAATATAATAAATATATTATTTATATATAAAATGTATAAATTTTGTATATAATTTTTAATAGAAAATTTATAATTTTCTAAAACGTATGTAGTATTTATATATTATATACAATATAATTCTGTTCTCTTCTGCACCATAGAAGAGCCTTTTCATACAGTCCTCGTTTATCTTGTTGGGGGGCTTTCTTTCCTTGAGCCTCCACCTTTCCTTGCATACTCTCTTATTCTGAGGACTGTCCTCTACTGATAACATGCCCAGCGTATATGAGATGAACTTTCGTCATTCTTGCCTCTCAGGAGCACTCTGGTTGCACTTTGCCAGAGATAGATTTGTTTGTCCTTTTGGCTGTCCCGGGTATATTCAGTATTCTTCACCAGCGTCGCAGCTCAGAGGCACCAATTCTTCTCCTATCATCTCTACCTCTCGTCCTGCTCTCAGATGTATCGGAAGCAATTGAAGAGATGGTGGCTTGACTCGGGAACAATGTCTTTAACTGACTTCCTTGCTTGTTAGTAGTTTGTATGGCTCCATGGCAGCATGTTTTCCTAATGTAACACATCTTTTCGTTTCTTGACTGCTACTTACATGGATTTGTTGGTATATGACAGAAAAGAGGTGGTTTTTTTTTAAATCCCAAAAAATGCAAAGTAAAGTGAACTGGTCTGCTAGCAAGAGAGAAATGGCTCCAATGGGCAGTGTTGCAGGACTGGTTAATGGATGTCAAAGGAAGAAACCTATAGCTGGAAGAGAGGTGGGAAGATGTAGCTCTTCTTTGGAATGGGCCAGGGAGGGTATACACAGAGGTGGTTCCTAGGGAACAAATAGGTAGGAATCTCTGAGTAATAGATGTGGGAGATGAAATTCACAAGCCGTATGTTAAAAGCAGAGGAGAGAAAACAGGCTTTGGCTAAGGGATCATTTCATTGGCCAATGTATGCTTGACCTCTAGTCATGGAGTCCTCATGGATTCACTCTGCTTTGCCAGAGGCCACGCCTTTCTGACACTTTGACTCTGTCAGCGGCTCCGAGGGAGAACAATGGGTGTTCCCCTCCTCCTCAGGATCAACCTTTTCACCATTCATCCAATGACGGTGTCTAATCCAGCTGTGAGAAGCTTTTTACTTTGTGTTGAGGTGTAACTCATACTGAAAGCTATGGGTTGGAGCTTCATCAATAAAAAAGATATGAACAGAAGATAAGCTTATGTTTAAAGCCAAATAACACAATACAGTTATTTGGGGGGTTAGAGCATATCAACTGACCAACATGAAAGCATTCAACTATCCTTTCTAACTAGGACTTTATCAGCAGGTTGGTATGGAAAAGCACTCAGTTTTGTAACCCTCAAAGTCATGGTGGAATTCATTTGAAAATAAATTTATTTTGTTTTTTCATTTTTGTTTTATTTCTGTAGTGTTATTACCTCAGAGTTACTCAAGTGGTATATAATGTTTGTCCCAAGGGAAAATGTGTATCTTTTACAGCACAAAAGCACAGAATTCTTAATAACTGTTCTGTTGTTATTGTTGTTAGGTGCCAACAAGTTGAGTATGACTCATAGCAACCCTAGAACAACAGATACGAAGCTTGCCTGATCCCATGCCATCCATAGTGTCTTTGAAATACTTGAGTCCATTGCTAACTGTGTCAATCCACCTTGAGAGTCTTCCTTTCTTTTGCAGACCCTCTACTTTTCCAATCATGATGCTTTTTTTCAAGGATTTGCCCCTCATTACAACATGCCAAGTAGGTGAGATGAAACTCTGTCATCCTCTTCTCTAAAGTGCTCCCTAGTTGCACTTTCTGAAGATCTTTTTATTCTGTTGGCAGTCTGTGGATTTTCAGTACTCTCTTCCAATACCATGACTCAAAGGCAACAATTCTTCTATCAAACTAAGTTTTAGAATAACTATTCCTCTTCATCCACAGGCAAATGCGTTTGCATAATCAATGAAACACAGATAGACATTCCTCTGGTATTCCCTGCTTTCAGCTAAGATCCATCTAACATCAGCTACAATATCCCTAGTACCACGACCCTTTCTAAACCCAGCCTGGACTTCTCGCAGTTCTCTGCTGATGTGCTGTTCCAGTCGTTTTTGGATAATCTTCAGTATAATCTTGCTTACATGTGAAATCAACGATATTGTTCTATAGTTTCCACACTCTGTTCCACACTTCTTTAGGATGGGAACAAATATAGATCTCTTCCAGTCAGTTGGCCAAATGGTTGTTCTCCAGATTTCTTGGCACAACTTGGTCAGCACGTCCAGGGCAGCATCTGTTAGCTGAAATATGTCAATTGGTATACCCTCTATTCCCGGGGCCTTATTTTTTGTTATTTCCTTCAAAGCAGCCTGAACTTCTTCCTTCATCACCATAGGCTCTTTCTCATATGTTGTTTCATGAAATTCTTCTGTGTCTGCCAATTCCTTTTGATACAATGAGTCAGCAGTATATTCTTTCAATCTTCTTTTAATACTTCCTGGATCATTTAACTTTCTGCCGAAAACATCCTTGATTATAGCAACTCGAGGTTTGAATTTGTTCTTCAGTTCCTTGAGCTTAAGAAATGCTGAGCGAGTTCGGCCCTTTTGATTTTCTGACTCCAACTCCTTGCACATTTCATTGTAATATTTTGCTTTGTCTTCCCACACTGCCTTTTGACTTCTATTCAACTCTTTAGTATCTTGAATTCTTCCTTCTGCTTTGGCTTCTCTGTGCACCAGTGCAATTTTCAGAGTCTCTTCTGACGTCCATTTTGGTCTTCTCTTCCTCTGCTGTCTTTGCAATGCCCGTTTGTACTCTTCCTGGATGATACCCTTGCTATGCTCCCACAACTCATCTGGTCTTCCAGTATGGATTGAGGCTCAATGTCAAGAAGACAAAGATTCTCACCACTGGACCAATTGGCAGCATCGGATGGATGGTGAAGAGATTGAGATTGTTTACAGCTTTAGTTTGCTTGGCTCCACAACCAACACTCTTGCCACCAGCAGGCAGAAAATTAAAAGGCATATTGCCATGGAAAAGTCTGTTGTTAGGGACCTCTCCAAAGTAATGAACAGCAATGGTCTCTCTCTGGAGACTAAGGGGCTTCTGATACAGATCATGGTCTTTGCAATCACTTGTTATACATCAGAGAGTTGGACAGTTGGACAATGACTAAGGAGGATTGAAGGAGAATCGATGCCTTAGAACTTTGGTTCTAGAGAAGAGTATTGAGTGTACCATGGACTGCTAGGAAAACAGATTCATCCTGGAAAGAGTTAAAGCAGATGGCTCCTTGGAGGCAAGGATTCTGCGGCTCTAACATACTTTGGACATTTTGCAAGGAGGGCCAGGTGCTTGGAGAGGGACAGCATGCTTGGGAGGGTGGAGGGACAGTGCAGGAAGGGAAGGCCCTCTATGAGGTGGATTGATTCAGTGACTGGGATAATCGGGATGGGAGTGTCAGAGACAGTGTGATTGGCACAGGACAGAGCAGAGTTTAGGGCTGTTGTACATAGGGTCGCTATGAGTCGCAAGCGACTCGGCGGCACATAATAACAACAACAACATTCTTCTTGATCTTGTGTACCATCGAGTCAGAACCGAACCATAGCTGACTCTTCAGTGGTTTTCAGAGGCAGTTAATCGCATGGCAGGAGATTACCCATCCTCCCACGGAGCAGCTTATGGATTCAAACTACGTGCCCTTGGGGGATTACAGCATAGATTCTTGCCACTAGGCCACCACTGAATAAATATTAACACACAAATCACTCCCTGATACAACAAACTGACAGACAAATATTATCCCCTTAAGAGCAAACCATAAAACAAGCAAGCTTAGAAATGTCATGGCATAGGGCTGTCCTCTCTGGCTCTGGCTAAGGCGGGTGGTAGCAGTGGTGGCTGGGGCCCTCTGTGGTCCCAGGACCCAGACTGAGACACAGAAGTGGCAGGGTCCATAGTGGCAATATCGTGCAGCCCCCACTATACCTGCTGGATGGCTTGTGACGTCCAATGACGAGAAGATGTCATAGGCACCCAGGTGGATCTTAATAAATCGTGTCAAACACTGAGAAGAGTGGGAATCCCAGAACACTTAATTATACTCATGTGGAACCTATTGTTGTTGTGTACCATTGAGTCGGAACCAACTCGTAGCTGACCCTTCAGCAGGTTTTCAGAGGCAGTTAATCACACCTAAGGAGGTTGGTCATCCTCCCACAGAGCAATTGGTGGCCTTGAACTGCATGCCTGCAGGGCTACAGCGCAGCTTCTTGCCACTAGGCCACCAGAGCTCCCTAGACCTACTATTCTTGGAAAAGGACTTCATATTTGGAAGGTGGAGGGTCATCAAAAGAGAAGAAGACTCAAAAAGGTGTGTTGATACAGTGATTGTAACAATGGACTCAAGAGTGTCAGAGCTGTCATGGCAGGAAACAGCATTCATATGTTGTTCATAAGGTCCCTATGAGTTGTCGCAGACCTGATGGCACCCAACAACAATAGTGATTCCTAGTTTTTCATTTTAGTGGAAGTGTACCTATGGGCTGATCTACTAAAAGTTTCCTGAGCTGTGCACTATAATTTCTGTCCTTTTCTCCGGGTCCTACATCAATTCAAAGTTTACTAGAACCAGAAGAAGGTGCATGAACTCTGACGTCAGATAGCCAGTTTCATGCAATAGCTTTGCTCCTTGCTAGTCAAGGTCTTTGACAAACTTTTCTAATCTTTCTTTGTCTCTGGTTACTCATGTGTAAAATGGAGATTATCTTATTACCTTCCTCGTAGAGCCTTAAGAGAAGAAATGCAAATTTGCACACACAGCTAGTTGAACAGTCCTGGGCACGTGCTGAGTGTTCAATAAATGTCAGCTGTTGTCATTATTATCATTAACTCTTGGAAAGACCAGATGATAAATATTATCTTATAATGTCACTTGATCCAAGATAAGAATAATTATAATAACACAGAAAACCATCTGATATTTTTACTTGACTTTGTTATTTTTTGACTCCTTGACCTTCAAACTAGGAAGTTTCTCGGGCGGGGGTGGGGGCGGGGGAAAGGGAAAAAAAGCCAACAAGGACAACTCCTAAAGCAAAAGGAAAATTCATTTGAAAACCGTGGTGTAGGCCCAACTAATATAAATATTATTGCTACAAAGGACATCTGTAAGTAGGTAAAGTGCTCGAGGGGAAAAAATGATCAGGTTTCAATTATGTAAGGCATGAATTCTTTATTTTATAAGGGTCAGTAACAATACTCACACCTCAAGATGGAAGGAATTAGTTCATTTATCCTTATATGAAATGAGGCATAGTTTTTTATTTGTACAGTGTAGATTTTTTTAATTTGTTAATAGTATTTAAAATCTTTACCATCGTGGTATACTAGTTTTTCCACTTTAATGTATAATGTGGTTTATGCTATAGTTTTTTCCCCCCTTAATACCATGTCTCATCTATTTATAAATTCATTCTGTATTTGCTTTATATCCAAAATTAAGTCAGAAAGTTCAATTCCAACTACTAATATTAGGTCAGAAAATTCAAACCAGAACTTGGCCCTAGATCAACACTGGCACTCGGTTTAGTGTTAACAACAAGAACCAAGCAACTAGCTCTTGAATGTTGCCCAGATTCCCAGATAGGAAATTGAACGTTGCTCTGTCGTTGCAGCCACGAGAATCTTAGAGCGGACAGTCCTTACACTTCCTGAAATTCCATCTCCCATGTTTGTGCTGCATGACAACTGTGTGCCAGTCAAGGGAGCTTCTTGTTATCATTGTTCATTTTCAATCCATTCTCACTTCCTAGGCTGGAAATCTTAGGAGGGAGGGGTGGTGTCATTATTATATCACCAGTGCCTAGCTCAGTGCCTGGACTATAATAAGATTTGAAAGGATATTTGCTGTATACATGAATGAGTCTAAAAATGGGCTGAAATTCTCCACCATCATATGCCTGAAAAAGAATCAATTAAAAATATAAGTCAAACAATTAGAGTCTTGTGTTATTAAGATTGATTCATATGGTGTGGGGCTTTAATTGTAGCAAAAACAAGCTAATTACTTCAAACAGTTCACAGATGTGGGATTCTCTCTGTGAACTGATTTCTTTAGTACAATTCAAATGAGAGACCTGATGTGAACCGATCCACAGAAGATGACCTTGGTTCACTACAGAGAATAGTTCCCTGAGATGAGCGTGAGGGAGAGGCCTGACCTCTTCAGCAAGGCTGCATCTGAACCACCCGTCCGTCACATGTGGCGGCAGGAAAAGGTAGGCCTGTGTGGGGAAGGGCTTTCTGAACAAGAGCTTTAAGAAAAGGTAAATTAGCATGTCTTGACAACCTCAATATGGGGATAGTTTGTTTAGTCAAAGTTTTCTTGGAAAAAAATTTTCTTGAATGTGACTTTAAAAAAATATTTGGGAATTATATTATGATGTAGATGTTACTGATGCCAGGATCATTCCCAGTTTTCTGACACAATAAGCCCATTTATCACTAGCCAGCACCTCTGCTCCCTTTCCCAGGTTGGAAAGAGAACGAAGCATGTTGGAGAAATAGGCAAAGATTTGGTTCAAAGTGACAACATCTCTTTAAGTTTGTTTATACACAAAATTTGTCATTTTTTAAAAATGACAAATTAAAACAACAAAACTGTGTTCTCTAACAATTACATTTTAAAAATCAATTTCTCAAATCATAAGTGTAGTGCAAATCAGTATTTTTTTAAAACAATTTAAATAATACGGGGTGAGTAAAGAAATGTTTATGATTTCTCTTACACCATTTATTCCACTGCTTGAGATAAACACAGAAGGAGCGCTGGCGTGAAAGGGTTAACGTGCTTGGCTGCAGACGTGAAGGTCTGAGGCTTGAACTCACCATTGGCTCTGGGTGAGGTATATGTGGTAGTCAGCTTCCTTAAAGACTGTTGTTGTTAACGTCTAGTGAAGTTGGAACCAACTCATAGCTGCCCCTCTATTAGTTTTCAGAAGTTATTAACTGCATGAGAGGAAATTTCTCATCTTTCTCCTGTGGAACAGCTACTCGATTGTAGCCACACAACCTTTGAACTGACAGCCGGACTCCTTACCCAGCAGGAACTCCTTTCCTTAAGGCTTTGGAAATCCAAGAGGCATTTCTACTTTGTGATATATGATCATAAATGCCTATCTATCAACTCCATGGCAATGAGTTTAAGAGATCAATACAGTTAATACCTTCTTTTATTAAATACAAACATAGAAGTTTTACTGTATCTTTTAAGAAAATGAGATAAGACTTTTTTAGATTTCTTGACAATTTAATTTTTAGAAATGCAATAGAACAAAAATCTGTCCAACTTAATATCTAAAACTATAAATTAGTATTGTAATAAACAAGAAGCCGTTGCTGTTGAGTCCATTCTGACCTTTGGTGACCCTGCATTGGGTTTCTGAAGCTCTAAACCTTAATGGAGAAGCCTGCCTCATCGTCTTCACAATCAGCAGCTGGTGGCTTTGAACTGCTGACATTATAGTTAGCAGGCTAACGTGTAATGCCTACATTATACAGTATGGAAAACAGTGATTTATTAAACCATTCCCCTCTTAGTATATATTAAATTGATTTCAGATTTGAGCATGATGCTATCCTAATTCTGCACACATGCAGTGCACACATGCAGCCCCTAGTATTAGTAGTGCTTTTGCTTCTGCAGTATAGAATCCTAATGCCACATTCTGGCATCAAAGTTTAGGTATATTTTGAACCTAATAGGAAATGCTAACTTATTTTGCAAATAAGCTGTAAAAGTCCACATTACCATCAACAACTAACAGAAGTTTTACAAATAATTTTAGGATAAAAAGAAGGAGAAATAATGATTTCTCATTATTATTTATTATTAATTTTGAAATATACCATACATTCAAAAGAGAACACGTTAAGTATTTTCTTTTTTAATACTTTTTTATCATTAATTTTAATGAAAGTTTACAGAGACTTTGGATTTCTTTTCATTCATTGTTGCACTTTTTTTCCCTGGCCAACCTTCCCCCAAGTTCGCTCTTCTCTTTGAAAAGTAAAATTCTTTCATTGCTATGCAATCCCTGCCCCCAAGCCCACTCCACTATGCAGCCTTCGTTTTGAAAAGTAAAAGAAAAATTCTTTCATTGTTAATACATAGGTATTTAAATAGGATTCCCTGTGGCATAGGACATTCATTATATGTTGGACTGTTAACTGGGAAGTAGTGGTTCAATCCCACAGGCAGCTCTGAGGAAAAGAGATGAAATGGTCTTCTCCCGTTAAGACTCATGGCTTGGAGAGTCCATAGTAGTCACAGTGCACTGGGTGTGACTGATGACAGTAAGGTGAATTTGGTTTTAGGCTTTGGTGGTCTAATGGATAAGGAGTTGAGCGGCCAACCCAAAGGCACAAGTTTGAAATCTGCCAGTTTCGCTTTGAGAGAAAGATAGGTAATCTCTCCCAAGTGATTTGTTGTTTTGTACCTTTGAGTCAGAACTGACCTTAGATGAACCCTCCAGAAGTCTTTCAGAGGGAGTAGATCACATGGGAAGAGATTGCCAATCCTTCTTCCATGGACCAGCTAGTGGATTTGAACCACATACCTTTGTGTTGGCAGCACAAGGCCTTACCACTATGCCACCAGAGCTCTCTGCCATGTGACTTAAAGCCTCTGAAACCCCAGTGGAGGGGCAGCTATGACTCTTTAACCACCTGATAGTACATAACAACAACATTATTTAAGGAGTTACAATTAAATACCAAAAAGGTCTAATTTGGGTGTGTAGTACCTATTTTGGAATATAATTGATACCTTAACTGTGGTTCAACACCAGCCTGCATGCTGTGCAGTAGAGCTAATGCTGCTTGGATTTGTTTGTTTTCTGTTCTCTGGTACTCCTTCGTAAACTGACCATGTATGTATGGGGCCATATACAGTGAAACATTTAGTTTTGCATCTTAAATACATGGATTACTTTTATATGCATTGTATGTAGGGAATATTTATATGTATCATAGGCCTTGGTTTTTCTACTCAATATTGTGTTTGTGGCATTCATACATGTCGAGGGGTTTAAGTATTCTTCACTGATTTATTCAATTACGTGAATAAACCACAATGTGTTTTTGTTTTCTCAAATCACTGGAAGTTTTGGATGTTCACACATTTTTGCTGTTACAAACAATGGCTCCAGGAATTTTTTGCCCTCTGTTCCTGATATACATGTGTATGATTTTTCTGTAGCAGAATTTCTTAAAATTTTGGGGTTTAGGACTCCTTTACACTTTTAAATGTTACTGGGGACCTTAAAAATTATTTGTTTATGTCAGTCATATAGATAGCAACTTAAAAAAATACTGTTTACATGATAAATGTGAATATCAATATGTTGTTGTTGTTGTTATGTGCCGTCGAGTCGCTTACGACTCATAGCGACCCTATGTACAACAGCTCTAAACTCTGTGCTGTGCCAATCTCATTGCCTCCAACACACTCATCCCGATTGCCCCAGTCACCGAATCAAATGTTACACAGTTTTGTCAACGTATGTTATGTCAAGCCTAGTTGAAGACAGCTGGACTCTTTCATTGACTCCTGCATCTATCTTTTACTATGTATTTCTTTGGATAAAGTAGAGATAGTCCTTATGTTACACATACAACCAATACTTATGAAAAGCCCTAAGACATTAAATAGTCAAGGCGTGCACAATGATACATAATAACAAACAGGTGCTCCTTTGAAATGTAAATCAAAATAGTATTATTATTTTCACAGCATAATTGTGTTAAAAGTGTTAGTTTATCTGGAAATGTTTCTTAATTTTTTTTAAGTACAAAAAGATGATCCATATGCTATATACTAAGACACACATTTGACTAACTAATGTTGTATACAAACTTCACCTAACTGTACAGATTCCTCTTAAAGACAGGTGTAGGAATGGGGTCCGTGCATCATCCAGAGGTTGCCAGTACATGCTGTTTGATCCTATGCAGAGACTTAGTGAGGCAGAGGGAGAGTGTTAATAGCCTTTTAAATGATTGTGGATATTCTTACTTCATGGTGCAGACACGCCTTAGGGACAGTGTGGGTTCAGTTCTACACCACCACACAGAAGGGAATATTGCAATAGAATGAGTCACACAAATGTTCTGGTCTCTCAGTGCACATGCCACGCTGTAGTTGTTTGTTGTGCAGTAATAGCATTAGGGGAAAGTGCGCCCTGTGAGAAGGACTCGAATGTGCCACAGAGACATGAATGGAACACTTCCTGAGGAAAAACTGGCACCAATAGCCTCTCTTGACACAGAGATGCCACAAACCTGCAACATGTGAAAAAGTCCACCTGAGAGGCAGACATGACATATGCCAGCTTTAAAAAAATGTATCAAGTGGCACCTTTATAAAAATTAGGCTTCATTGTTAGTTGCTGTTGTTTCTGACTTAGGTAAAGCCCATGTGGGTCCATCATTAACAAATTCGTTTTTCCAAAGCTCAAATTCTACATTACACCAATGAATGACCCTGGAGTTCATTATGCTGCGTGAGATATCTTAGTCACAAATGGACAAATACTACAAAACACCACTGTAAAAAAGCAGGACTGACATGAGGGGTTTGGGGCAAACTAGGGAAAGAGTGGATAGATAATGAACACTGCAACAGAAGAAGGAAAGAACTGCTTAAAAGGAATATATCATTAGGCGTTAGATGTATGACAACAGTCAAGAATAAGAGTGCATTGCAAAGTAGACTGGGTGGGGGTGAGGAAGAAATGGTACAACAATGAATGTGGGGTTTTTTTTAAAAAAAAAGAAAGTGATCTGGGAGAGGGGAGACGGAGGGGGTGGGAGGAAAACGCGCAACAATGAATGAATGAAAATCCAACTTTTGTTTAAACTTCCATTAAAATTACAATTTTAAAAGTACATTTTCAAAAAGCACCTTCAATTCTAATAGCTAGTTATGCTGAATGTCAATGGTAATGTCGTCTTTCAAACTTTGCTGAGCTATATCTTGTGATCTTAAGTGTGAAGTGATGGAATTCATCTTGCCATTCTTTGTAAATTCTCACCCACATGACTTGTGACCCAGCAATGAGTTAACTACGCTACTTCTTACATCACAATACAGAGGCAGAGAAGTGCTGACAGCGCTACCTACCCGCTCCAAGCACAGGAAATTAGTCTCCACATTTTCCTCTCAAATTTTTGGGCTACTACTAGAGAAGCAATTGTCTCTTAAGTGGAGTGATCACTGTTGGAAGCGATGTACACGTAATTGACCCACTAAGAAGGAACAGCCCTTTCATGGCAATCCCTAGGGAGGATTTATTTTCCTAACAAGTACAGACCAAGTAGTGGTGGTTTCTCAACGACTGGGAGACATTTGGCAGAACAAAAACTTGGAGACTGTGGTTTGCAAGGGTGTGTGCAAATCTCAGCTTATTAGGTTCCTGCCTAGGTATCTGAAGGTAATGTGACTGCAAATGGAATTGTTTTATGGGTGAAAATGCAACGATAAATGTCTTAGCAACAAATAGAAACTCTGAGGAGGAAACCCCCAGAATTAAACCCAGAAATGGCACAACCTGAGTGTTACTGTCATGCCTAGAGAACATTTTGGTACTTTTTCTAAAATTATACACAAATGGTTGCAGGAAAAGGTTTGTGTTTGCTATTCATTCTCATGTCTTCTGGCCTGATTCTCTTGGTTTGTGTTTTTAAACAAACTATAGTTTAGAAGCTGATGTATCTTTAAATCTCTAAGGATGATAGAGATTTTCAAGTATTAGAAAAGAGAACGCTTTGAAAGTGGTAATGAGCATCACTTTAAACTTAATTATTTCCATGCTGTATTCACTGTTAATAAGTTTCAGTATAAACTGTATGGTAGTAAATGGAAAGTGAAGTTCAAAATCAGATCCTTTTTAGGACTGTGTTTTTCTGTGGTCTAACAAAAAAAAAGTGGTGTTTACACATTGTCTTATGCCAATGTCATACGTTGTCTCACAGGGATCATTTTTCATGGCTATTCTTTTCATTTTTGGTGTTACTTACAAAATTTGGGGGGAAATCATTTGTGTATGGAAACTCGACTTTGTTTACATAGCCTCCTCAATTTTAGGTAGAGTAAATGTATATTCCCGCCAATCATAACATTCTCTTCCCATCACTTAAATACTTTGCAATTTTCTATAAGCAGCTGCATATGTACCCTCACTTGGTGATTTAGCAAATTCTGCAGATAGCCATTAGCCCTCTCAGACCCAGATTTATATAACCAAGTGTTACTTAGCACTTGCAATAATATCAGAGTGTAAGACAGAGGAGTGTTCCACTAACCTCTAGGAAAAAAAATGGAGTTGGCAAAATATTTAAGAATTTTTTATTGTTAATATGTTTGGCTTGTCCAATATTTGTAATAGAGGTTCCATTTGAGGTCTTATTTTTCCTACAATTTATAGGAAAGCACAAAGAACTGCAGGCATGCTCACCTCGGCAGGAATTTTATTGTGAGGAGTCGCTGAAGTCAGTGAAGGGTCACTGGCAAGTCCTTGTTTAGAAGAGGGTTCACAGAGATTATTTCATATGGGTTTTCCTTTATGCATACTTCCCTCCAACTCTCACCTCTGCTTTCAACATGAAAGATTTCCTTTTTAATCTGTTCACAGAAAAGAAAACAAGCTCAGGTGTTCGTTGTTATAGTTACTCGGTGTCACTGAGTCAAGTACAACTCACAGTGACCTTATAGACAACATGATCTGTGCCATCGTCACACTCTCCGGCTTGAGCCCAGTGTCGCAGTCACTGTGTCAGTCTATCTCATTAAGGATCATAATGACTTCTTGGTAACCTTGAGAAGAATCTCAGAACGCTTATTTGTGCTCATGTGAAATCTATACGTAAAGACTAAGAATCTCTTGTTTGTGTAAATAAGGGGCTACTGCTTGATTTAAGACCAGGAAAGGGGTGCGTTAGAGTTGCATCTTTTCTCCATATCTACTCAGTCTGTATACTGAGCAAATAATTTGAGAAGCTGGACTACCTGAAGAAAAACATGGAATCAAAATTGGAGAAAGACTTATCAACAATTGCATTATGCAGATGCCACAGCCTTGCTGCAGAACATGAAGAAAACATGAAGAATTTACTGAAGAGGATCAAAGACTAAGTCTTTCAGGACAGATTACATCTCAACATCAAGAGAACAAAACCCCTCACCTGGACCAATAAACAGAATCATGAAAGACGGAGAAGAGCAGTTGTTGAAGATTTCATTTTACTGGTCCCCACAATTAGTACCCATGGCAGCAACAATTAAGGAATCAAATAGCTCAAGTGTAGACTCATTATTCTATAGGTTTAAAATCCCAGAGTGAAGGATAACTTTTCCAGGCACTGAAGGTCAGTAATGGAGTGTGGCGAGTAACACAACAGAAAATGGGTGGAAGAAGCATGAGGTTTTATATATATTAAGAATCAAACCAGTTGTCATTACATTCACGCCAACTGATGGCAGCCTCGTATTCTTCAGAGTAGAACAGTGACCCACTGAGTTTTAAATGTCTGTGATCTCTTGGAAGTTAAATAGCTCACCCAGCCTTTCTTCCAAAGGGCATTGTTAATCCCGTCACTCTTTGTGTGACCCAGGGACTTCTATGTGTACGTTGTCATTGTTATGTATGATTGAGTTAAGTATGACTTGTAGTGACCCCATGAGCAACAGATCTGAACACTGTCCTATCCTGTACCATCATTAATATCTGTGACACACTTGTGCCCTTTACCACAGTCACTGTATCAATTCATCTCCTTTTTCTTTGATGACATCCCCATCTACCTGACCAAGCATGATGTCTGTTTCCAAGGATGAGTGTCTCCTAATTGGCCTGAGACATTTTGCCATCCCCGCCTTTAAGGAATACTCTGGTTGTGCTTTCTCCGAGACCTGTTTGTTTGATTAGTAATCCACGGGATGTTCAGCGCTCTTCTCCAACACCACAGCTCAAAGGCATCGGTTCTTCTTCTGTCATCTTTATTCATTGTCCAGCTCTCAGATGCACAGCAAGTGACTGGAAACACCATGGCTTGAAGCAGGCACACTTTAGCTTTTAAACTGACAAAAAAGACCTTTTGCCTTGACTGGGGTTTTTTGTTGTTGTTGTTTGTTTAGTTTTAGCAAAAATACACTTTCCAATGGACACATAAACTTGAATCTTCAAAGTCCTGTGAGAAAATATCTTTATGAAGGAATATTTCAAACCTTTAGTAAAAGTAAATAATCACATTTCTTAATGCTGATCATCTAATGCAAAAGACCTCATGAAAGTTTTCAAAAGCAAAGATGTCCCTTTAAGGATTAAGTTGGTCTTAACCCAAACCATGATGTTTTCAGTTGCCTCATACGTGAGTTTTACATATGTGGGCAAAATCTAGATCCTGAACATAGAAGACTGAAGGAGAATCGATGCACTTGGATTACAACATTGACAAAGAATGCTGAATATACCATGGAATTCTAGATGAATGAGCAAATTTCTCTTGGAGGAAGTACGACCACGCTGTTCCTTAGAAACTGAGATGATGGCGTTTTGTTTCATGTTCTTTTGACCAGGTCATCAGGAGGGACCACTCACTGCAGAAAGACATCGGACTTGGTAATAGTGGGTCAGTGAAAGTGAGGAAGACCCTTCATGAGATGTTTAACACAGTAGTACAGCAATGAGCTCACACGTGGCAACAATCCTGAAGATACCGCCAGACTAGACCTTGTCTTGCTTTACTACAGGGTTGCTATGGGTCAGAACTTCCTCCATGGCACTCACCATCAGCAAGTGTACAGGAAAAAACTTCCTAAGAGCTTTGATTACATCATTCTCTCTTTAAAGGCCCTCTAATCTCAATGACAAAGCCTCCAGTGATGAAAATGGTGATGTACTTTGTGGCTAACAAAAAGGTTGGAGATCTGAGTCCTTCCAGAGGCACCTGGAAAGAAACACTCTGCCATCTTATTCCAAAACATTAACCAATGAAAACTCTATGGACTACATACAGTTCTACTCTGACACAAATGGGGTTTCTGTGATTGAAAATCAACTCCACGATAAGTTTTAATCTTATTTTAGTAACAACTTGGGTTAACCTTTTTATGTTTTTATCAAAACATTGGCCAGTGCTTCTTCTTTTCTCTCTAGTCCTAGAGCTTTTCTTTGATAGGCGTCATCATGATGGATAGAGAAGAGATTGAAATTGTCAACAACTTCATCTTACTTGGATCCACGAATAACACCCTTGGCATAAGCAGTCAGGAAATAAGGAGATGCATTGCACTGGGAAAGTCTACAGTTAGGGACCGCTCCAAATTATTAAGAAGTAATGATGTCAATTTGACGACTAAGGTGTGCCATGGTCTTTTCAACACTTGATATGCTTCTGAGAGCTGAACAATGAATAAAGATGACAGAAGAATTATTGATACCTTTGAACTGTAGTGGTGGTGAAGAGTGCTGAACATCCCGTGAACTGTCAAAAGAACAAATAAATCTGTCTTGGCAAGGGTACAGCCAGAGTGCTCTTTGGAGGCAAGGATGATGAGACTTTGCCTTACATACTTCAGGCATGTTGCTAGGAGAGACTTTTCCTTGGAAAGGGACATGATGCTTGGAAGGGTGGAGGGTTGGCGAAGGAGATTCATCTGACCCTTGGCCAGGTAGATTGACATGGGGACTACTTCAGTGTGCTCTAGTGTGTCAGAAAGTGTGAAAATGGCCCAGGATACAATAGGGTTCAGATCTGCTATTCCTGTGGTCACCCTGACGGCACTTAACAACAACATATGTATTAATCTCCTCCTTGCTTCTACAGCCCTACCTATAACTACAATTGCTAAAACAGAGGTCCAAGACTTAGAGTAGGCCAAGAAACAAAGAGTATTTCCTTCTTAACTGTAGGGAGAAGGCAAATTCTTCTGTTTTAATATCATTCTTGTCACATGAATTGCTGGATATATATAATGAAGCCCACCCTAGAAACCTCTTCAAAGGTGCTGTATTATGCAGGAAAGAAATCCTACGAGACCATGGATTAAGTCGTACTAGCTAAGTTAATGCCTAAAATTCACCAACAATTATCAAAAGTTATAAAAGTATAGCAAAATACCAGAAAGCTTGATGTTATTTGGAAACACTTAAACCTTTACCAGCTTTTCAGATATATAATGAATATATTACACTTAAGAGGAAGCCAGAGAAATGTGCAGCTTAGGTAGAAATGAGGCAATAATTGGAATTTTGCACTGGGTTTCATTAGCTGCCAACAATTTGAATGGGGCACAATGAAACCTATAAAAGGTGTTGCCAAATTTCTGGTCAGTTGAAACTGCTATATTTCATTCTTCTCTGGTGAAAATGTCTTAATTTTGGCTTTGTGATGTTATTTGTCTCGTCAATTTCTTGGAGCCTGGACACCTATTTAATAACTAGAGGAGGCATCAAGGACACTTGGGGGTGCAGTCCAGAAACAACATGCACTGCTGTTGACAGCCAATGTCTATGGGCACCACTTACAGGTACAAGAACAAAGGTATAGGGAGTTGTTTTCAGGAAAGAACTGCAGGCTGGCTGGGATTCTAGGGAGAGGTAGTGTTATGTGATAGATGTATATATGGAAACTTATGCAAATTATCTGTCCTCTCTTTAAAAAGCAAATACACCTCTGCCCATGAGCATGACATTTTTGTTCTTATTTTATTAGAGCCATCTCTAAATTGCCATCTCTAAAGTGGACCTTATAATCAAGAGTGATTTAAATTAACTATTGTTTCATTGTAATTGTCATTGTGTAAAAATATTGAAAATACCAGCATCAGATCTGCAAAAAGGGTATTGAATCTTGGGAGAAAATTGTTAAGTGTAGATAGTGAGATATTCTTTTTAACTTGAAGGAATTAGTGGGGTTAGGGAGACAGCGACGAGGCAGTGAACAACATGTGAGTAGGAATAGCAGCAAAATGGAAATGTCAGCTGTGGTGACTGTGAGGCGGTATCGACTCCTCCGGTTCATAGTGACCCAGTGTGTACCTGAAGCAAATACTAAAGGCCAAGTGCATCTGTATATTTGAAAAGCAAGAACTCAAGACCAAATAGTTCCATTATTTTATGGAGTCTTTGAAGAAATTAAGTATCACTAAACTATTGATAGAAGATGACGCTACACTGAAAACTATGCAAAAAATTATTCTAAATGGTAAGCTGTCACAAAGATTCAGTTGCTAAATGTCTCGATGGTTTCAAAAAACTTTAATTTATTTCAGCTGTATAATTTTATGTATACAGAAAAAGGATATAAGGATACAAGATTAACTACAAAAATCAGTCCTATTCCTCTACACCAACAAAGAGAACTCAGAAAAGGAAATCAGGAAAGCAGTGCCATTTATAATAATCATCAAAAGATATGAAATTTGGGAATAAATAGAACCACAGATAGAAAATATGTACACAACAAAAACGACAAAACACTACTGCAGGAAGCTAAAAGAGACACACAAAAATGGAAGAATATGGATTATTCATGGATGGTAAAATTTAAGATGGTGTTATTAACATTTAAGAAAAAGTCAATATTATCCGAAGTGATCTATAGATGCAATTAAATTCTTGTCCAAATTCCATCAATATTCTTTAGGAAGACATAAAAATCAACTAATAAGTTTATATGGAAAGGAGTCCTGGTGCTGTAATGTGCAATGTACTGACCTGCAACCAGAACACCAGTGGTTCAATTTCGCCACTCAGTTTACAAGACAAAACTGGACAGTCTATTTCTGTAAAAAATTATAGGTTCAGAAACCTGGTAGAAGATTAATAGGAGTCACAGCAACTTCAATAATAATAGATTTGATTTTGGCTTAACTTCAAATAGAAGGTAAAAAAAAAAATCTCCAGTTAAGCAAAGTACTTCTAATGAAGCTGAACAAAGTAGAAGGTTTCACACTCTCTGATTTCAAGACACTATATCTCTACCTCTACCTCTACCTCTGCCTCTGCCTCTGCCTCTGCCTCTGCCTCTGCCTCTGCCTCTGCCTCTGCCTCTGCCTCTGCCTCTGCCTCTACCTCTGCCTCTGCCTCTGCCTCTGCCTCTGCCTCTGCCTCTATATATCTATACCTATACCTATAGCTACAGCTACAGCCATAGTCATAGTCATAGCCATAGCTATACCTATAGCTATATCTATACAGCTATAGGTATATCTATAACTATAGCTATACCTATGTTGTTGTTGTTGTGTATACCTGTAGCTATATCTATATATCATCTAACTCTAATCTCTAATATTAATCTCTATCTCGAATCTGTTGTTGTTGTTTGCTATTGAGTCAGAACTGACCCTTAGCTGACCCTCCAGTAAGCTTTCAGAGGCAGTAAATCACATGAGAGAAGATTGCCCAAGCTACAGTGGTCAAAACAATACAGTGACAGACACATAGACATAAAGGAAGAAAGGTGAGAACTCAGAAATAATTCCACTCACTTATGGGCAGCTAATTTTGAAAAAGGCTATAAAGCATTAAATGGAGAAAAGACAATTTCTTTAAAAAATAGTGTTGGAAACTGGGTATCCAGTTGCAGAAAAATGAAACAAGGTCTGCACCTCACCTTATTGTTGTTGTTGTTGTTAAGTGCTGTCAAGTCACAAGTGACTCATAGTGACCCTATGAAGGAGAGTCCTCGATGCTTAGGTCCCTTTCATCCTCTCTCCAGGTTCATAGGGTTTCCAGAGGCAAGCTATTATGGAAGTGAATGCCACTCCTCCTTCCAGGCTTTTTTAAATCAGGGAGCTCCACCCCACTCTCTGTTCGCATTGGGTAGCCAACCATTAATGCATTTGACACATCAGTGTCACAGTATTCAGCCTCACAGGAACCAAAAATGACCGCAGTACAGCTACTTGTACACCAGGGCTATACAACCTAGAGGAATGTCTGAACAAAAACAATGTAAGATAAGCCTGAGGGCCGCAGGTTAAAATTCACCCACCTTTGGCTTGGGAGCATCACTTTCTGTCCACTGGGCCAGCCGTTGAGTCGCAGGTGACTCATAGCGACCCTATGAAGGGGAGTCCTCTCTCCAGGTTCATGGGGTTTCCGGAGGAAAGCTATTACAGAAGTGGATGCCACTCCTGCTTCCTCACCTTATTAAAAAAAAAAACCCAACACCAAACACAACAAACTTAAGATAGATCTAAGGCTTAAATGAAGAACCTAAAATTATAAAGATATTCAAAGTAAAAATTAGTAATAATTGTTGTTGTTGTTATGTGCTGTCAAGTAGCCTGTGACCCATAGTGACCCTATGTACAACAGTCCTAATCCCTACTCTATCCCTTGCCAATCTTACTTTCTCCGACACACCTATTCCATTACCTCAGTCACTGAATCAATCCATCTCATTAAGGGTCCTCCTCACTAAAGCAGTCCCTCCACTCTCCCAAGCATGACGTCCCTCTCCAAGGACTGATCTCACTTTGCAACATGTCCAAAGTATGTCAGATGAAGCTTCAAAGTGCTTGCCTCCAAGGAGCAGCTGGCCTTCACTCTCTACAGGACAAATTTTTTTCTCCTAGCAGTCCATGGTATATTCAATACTCTTCTACAGCACCACAGCATAAAGGCATCAACTGTCCTTCTATCATCCCTAGTCATTTTCCAGCTCTCTGATGCATAGCAAGTAATTGCAAAGACTATGGCCTGTATCAGGTGTACTTTGGAGAGGTCTCTGACAGCAGACTTTCCCAATGCAATTCTTCTTTTAATTTCCTGGCTACTGGTTCCAAGAGTGTTGATTGTAGAGCCAAGCAAACTGAAGCGGTCAACAATCTCGATTTCCTCACCATCAATTATGATGCTACCAATCGGCCCAGTGGTAAGAATCTTTGTTTTCTTAATGCTGAGCTTCAATCCATATTGAAGGCTGCAGTCCTTGACCTTCTGCAGCAATTGCTTCAGGTCCTCTTCTGTTTCAGCAAACAGGGTTGTGTCATCGGCATAACATGGATTGTTGATGAGTCTACTTCCAGTCCTGATGCTATACTTCTCCTTATAGAGCCCAGCCTCCCGGATAATCTGTTCTGCATAGAGATTGAAAAGATATGGAGACAGCGCTCATCCTTAACACATACCCTTCCAAATTTTGAACCATGCACTGCTTCCTTGCTCTTTTCTAATGACTGCCTCCTGGTCCAAGTATAGGTTTCACATAAGCACAATCAAGTGTTAGGGGATTTCCATTCTTCTCAGAGTCAGCCACAGTTTGTTTTGATCCACACAGTCAAATGCCTTTGTATAGTCAATGAAGCACAGACATTCCTCTAGTTCTCTCTGCTTTCAGCAAAGATCCATCTGAAATTAGCTATAATATCCCTACTGCCATGGTCTCCTCTAAATCAAGCCTGCACTTCAGGCAGTTCTCTGTTGATGTGCTGTTCCAGTGGTTTGGTTTTTTTATAATCTTTTGCAGAATCTTGCTTGCATGTGATATTAATGATATTTTTGATAATTTCCACACTCTGTGGGATCACCTTCCTTTGGAATGGGAACAAATATAGATCTCTTCCAGTCAGTTGGAATAATTAGGGACCTTAATTTATGGTATTACTTATATATATTAGGGGCTCTGGTGGCTTTGTAAGTAAGAGTTGCACAGCCAACCCAAAGGTAGAAAGTTCAAATCCACTAGCTGTTCCAAGGAAGAAAGATGAGAAGTCTCCTCCCATGTGATTAACATCTTCTGGAGTTGGTTCCAAGTCAACAGCAATAAGATGGTGAGGGAAATAAATACCTAAATTATGGTATTAGCAGACTATCAATCATTATAAAAAATGCACAAACAGCAGAAATAACCTCGGTAAATGGGATATTCTAAAGATTAAATTCTATGTATATCAAAATACTTCTTTAAAGAAGTGAAAGAATAGCTAAAAATTGGAGAAAATAGTCAATAATGGCATATTAGACAAAAGACTAATTTCAAAAATTAGAGAAAACTTCATCTCTTAAACAACAAGAAAAGATGAACATTAAAAAAAAAAAGCAGAGGATCTGAATAACCATTTCATCAAAGAAGACAATCAGCTGGCCAATCAATACATGAAGAAATGCTATTATTCATCAGTCATCAGAGAAATAGTAATCACAACAGCAAGGTGATAATCATGTTACTCCCACAATAATAACTCAACGCATTGCTACCAAGTATGGGCAGGCCCATAGCTGACCCGCCGATGGGTTTTCAGAGACTGTGCATCGGTCAGGAGGAGAGGCCTGCCTTTCTCCTGAGGAGCAGCTAGTGGGTTCCAACTACCCACCTTTGTGTTGACAATGCATCACCCTACCCGCTGGGCCACCGGAGCTCCCTCCAACAGTAGTAATACATTTTTGAAAGAAAGAAGACAAACAAACAAAAATGCTAGATTAGAACTCTTAATATAATGCTGGTGGAATTTTAAAGTGTGCTACTGATGTGGAAATCAGTATGGTTCTTTCCTAAAAAAAAAAAATGGAAATTCATATAGCATTTGATTCAGCAACCTACTCTTAAGTATATCTTACAACCATAGAGCTTATTATGAATTCTATCTGTTTGTCACAGGGTTCCAAGGTGGTAAACTGTATGGAGGGAGACTGCCTGTGTTTCTTCAGGAGGGTGGCTGATGGATGTGGTCCGCCAGAGCCTGGGTTAGCAATTTCACTTGCTATAGACCACCCAACCAGAGCTCCACTAAATAGGTGGTATTAAGAAACAATAGCTGAAATGTGAACAGATACATGGACGCCTATGTTCATTGCTGCATTATTTGCAATGTTGTTTTTTTCTTTGTGCCATCTAGTCGCCTGCGACTCATAGCGATCCTATGTAAAACAGCCCTGAAACCTCTCCTATTCTGTGCCAATTTTACTGTCTCTGACACACCAACCCTCATTACTCCAGTCACTGTGTTAATCCATCTTATCGCCGGTCTCCTTCTTTTTCTCCTTTCCT
>NW_006399764.1:15167373-15171700 GCF_000299155.1 Elephantulus edwardii | reverse complement strand
GAGTGTTGAATATACCATGGACTGCTAGGAGAACAAACAGGTTTGTCCTGGAGAGGGTGAAGCCAGAATGTTCCCTGGAGTCAAGGATTCTGAAGCTTCATCTGACATACGGTGGGCATGTTGCAAGGAGGGACTGGTCCTTGGAGAGGGACATCATGTTTTGGAGAGTGGATGTATGGCACAGGAGAGGAAGACCCTCAATGAGATGGATTGATTTTATGAGTGGAGTGGTGGGAATGAGTGTGTTTGAGACATCGAGTTTGGTGCAGGATAGAATTGCGTTTAGGGCTCTTGTACATAGGGTCGCTATGAGTCGCAAACGACTCGATGGCACATAACAACAACAATCATCCCTAGTCATTGTCCAGCTCTCTGTCCCATAGTAAGTGATTACAGAGATTATGGCCTGGATCAGGTACACCTTAACCTCCAGACTGACGTCATTGCTCATCAGTTCTCTGGAGAGGTCCCTGACAGCCAACTTTCCCAATGCAAATCTATCTCTTGATTTCTAGTCTTCTGGTACCAAGAGTGTTGATTGTGGAGCCAAGCAAACTAAAACTGTTAACAATCTCAATCTCTTCTCTATCCATCATGATGCTGCCAGTTGGTCCAGTGGTGAGAATCTTCGTTTTCCTGATGTTGAGCTTCAATCCATATTGAAGGCTGCAGTCCTTGACCTTCTGCAGCAAGCACTTCAGGTTTTCCTTAGTCTCAGCAAGCAGAGTTGTGTCATCTGCATAATGCAGGTTGTTGATGAATATTTTTCTGATCCTGATGCCAATTCCTCCTCATACAGCCCAGCCTCCCAGATGATCTGATATAGATTGAAAAGGTATGGAGACAGAATACAACCCTGGCATACGCCTTTCCTGATTTTGAATCATGCAATTAAAAAAGGAATATATGATAAAAAAGGAGCTCTGGCGGCACAGTGTGCAATTTATCATGCTGCTAACTGAAAAGCAAGCAGTTCGAATCCACTATCTACACCTTGGAGAAAGATGAGTATTCTCCTTTAGAGAAGATTTTGCCTTGTAAATTTGATAGAGGCTGGCTTGAACCAACCTGTGGCAGTGGATAGTTTAAACAAAGCTCTCAGAACTCTTCCAGTACATACAAAATAAATGTGATAAGATCCATTCAGATATTATTTAATGGAAATATTTTTCTCATTCTCAAAACATTAATGTGCTAAAATTGTCTTAGATTTAACAAATTACTAACCCAAATCCATCCATTAAAGCAAACGCTTTAACTCTGAGCAACACCGAAAGCTATTGTTAACAGACACATGTTAACATGATTCTTCTGACTTTATGAACAAAAGCAACTAAAAACTATCCCTGTCAAACCAGTCCCTAATTAGAAGTGCTTTGTAGTTCCTCCACAGTGATACTGTGAGAATTATAAACAATTCTTGAAAATGCCATATTTTAGTTTCTGGCACAAATTAGTTCCTCAATTGATAGTCATTAGTGGTAGTAATAAAAGTCATACACCACGTTCAACCAGGCAAAAATGACTTGGGGTAAATAAACTAATGATACACTCTTATGAATCAATAAATGAAATAAGAGCAAGGTAAACTGAGTTGCCCAAATTATACAATTTACTATACAGGTCTAGTTTCCTGATTTAATATCTTGACAAACTTCCTCATTTGTTGTCTATTTAATTTAAGCACCACTAGTGTGTCTGTAAGTGGATTCGTAAGACATTTTATACGAAAAAAAAAAAAAAGTCTGCAGTGAAGTCACATCACATGTGCTTTTAACTTAGCCCAATTCAACCAAGACGCTGGGAAGTGTGAGAAAGAGCACAAGAGAACAATTTATAGAAAACATTCAGTTCTGCCTGACTTTCTATTCAGTGGACACGTGCCCAGAGTGAGTGTGCCACAGAAGTTGTACTTCTTCCCATCATAGTTTCAGGTCTCCAACATTTCTCTTGATGTCAGCATCTCTCCTCCTTGAAGGTGACCACTTCCACATCTCTCTTTCCTGAAGGTTTTTAAAAGAGAAACATTTCTCATACTGTATCACCAATAAACATTGATAGTGAAAGTGAGCTAGTGTATATTCAGGCCATTGTCTTTTTAGTAACTTGCTGTGTATCTGAGGGCTGGATAATAGTAGTAGTAGTAGTAGTAGTAGTAGTAGTAGTAGTAGTAGTAGTAACAGAAGTAGAATCGATGCATTTGAGTTAAGGTTTTGGAGAAGGATGCCGAACATCTGACAAAAGACTGGCAAAAGAACAAATAAATATGTCATGGAGAAGGTGCAGCCAGAATGCTCCTTGAAGGCGAAGATGACAAAACTTCATCTTACCTACTTTAGGCGTGTTTCTAGGAGGGCCTAGTCTTTGGAAAGGGACTTCATGCTTGGAAAGGTTGAGGAGAGATGGCAAAAAAGAGGAAGACCCTCAAACAGATGGACTGACGCATTGAGTCCAGGACGTCATAAATTGTGAGGATGGCACAGATAGGACCGAGCTCAGATTTGTAATGTAGGGTCCCTATGAGTCATACTCAACTCTTCAGCGCCTAACAACAACAATTTCATTTTGAAAAATCAAAACCAAAGAAAACCAAAAACACCAAAACAAACCAGTTGCAATAGTACACCTGGGTCTCCAAAGAGTCTATGACTAGACCTTTCTTTCTAAGCAACTCTAAAGGGTTTGAACTGCCAGCCTTTTGGTTAGTGGTCAAGCATCCCTCTGATTGTGCCACCTGCAGACTTCCGTTGCAGGAAATAGGGGTTAAATATCTAGAGATATCTTCACCAGAAGTGAACTATCCCTAAGCCTGAGTTAGTGCTATTAGCAGAGGTACAGAAACACCCCCAGATGAGGTCCCTCAGGGTAAATATCAGGAGGGAGAGACTAAGAAGCAACACAGAACCTGTTCGAAACTGAGGAAACCTTTGGAGTCAATAAAATGAGCAGTTTCTCACTCTCGTTCTGTGCCATTTCCCATTTCCCACAAAATGGCAGGCAGGGGTATCTTCTCTTGCCAACCTCCTTCCCGTCCCCCTGCTCATTATCTGAGACCAGTCATTATGGTACATTTTCTGTGCCTTTGGATAGAAAAGCTAGCTCTTCAAACCATAACATTGGCAGCAGTTTTCTTCCTACAGTTTGTAAAAATTAAATCACAAATCAAAAGAACACGAGCCAAACATGCCACAGCCATTTGGATTTACATGAAAGGGAAGCCATCAACACCTCCCTATCTTGGCTGATGAACGTATGCTGAGATTTCAGACTTCCTTCTTGGTTCTTTCATGACCACAAGACCAAAACTAATCAGCCCAATTAGACAAACTTCCAGATTACAGCTCTGAAGTCAACTCAACAAGTAACATATCCAACAATCTAATTTGCCAAGTATAATTTGGAGGTTGAGGAGGCGGGAGAGGTTCTTGATTTATCACAGCAGCTAAAGCTGGGCTCCAGTCTGGATACAAAGCAAATGAAGAGGGAACTGAAGTCAGGAGGAGGATGCAGAAACTATCCATTTTCCTGATAACAACCAACCAACCAATTTGAAGTTAAGAACAACACAGAGGTAGAGACCCTCAAAATTGTTGTTGTTAGGCACTGTCAAGCTGGAATTGACTCATGGCTGACCCTCCAGTGGGTTTCCAAAAGCTGTAAATCTATGGAAGGAGATTAACTATCTTTCTCCCTCAGAGCAGCTAGTGGATTTGAACTGCTGTGCAACTCTTCACCACTAGACCAACAGAGTTCCCTCATAATAGTTACAGCTATGCAAAATACACCCCAAAAGAATGAGTAATAGTTAAATACAGACAGAACCAACAACTAAAACCCTCAAACCCAGCAAGAACTCAAAGAATGTTCAACAACATTCAAATAGATCACTATCTTCTGATGGTAGAACAGTTCTTCTTCACATAAGGGAAAAACCAACCCCAAAACCAAAAAGAACAATTAAGAGACTTTGCTTCATGAATATATGAATACTTAATTTTTTAGTACTTCACGAAAACCACCACAAACAAAACCAAGACATAAGATGACGGGAAAAATACATTTACCACACATCTGACATAGTCAAATTGTTTATGTCCTTTAATTTTCTTTTTACCAGTTTTGCTATAGTTTTATTAACATACCATATAATTTATCCATTTACAATATTATCAGTGATGATCTTTAGCATATTCACTCCAGAACAATCAATTTTAAAATATTTTCATCACCTCAAGAAGAAACCTCATAACCATTAATAGTCACTGGTCATACCCTAACCTTAGGCAACTACTAATCTACTTTCTGTTTCTCTCTATATTGCCACATC
>NW_006399764.1:15116219-15162082 GCF_000299155.1 Elephantulus edwardii | reverse complement strand
AAAAACGTAGAAATAATACAAACCATCTTTTCAGACCATAATGCCACAAAATTAGAAATTAATAATAGGATGATAAAGGAGAAAAAACCATGCATTTGGAAGCTGAACAACACCTTGCTTGAACATGACTGGGTAGTAGAAGAAATAAAAAATGAAATTAGAAACTTTAGTGAAACTAATGACAATGAAAACACCACTTGCCAGGATTCCAAGACTGTCAATCTTCATGGGAAAGGACCTCCCAGCTTGCTCCCAAGACATAAATTAGAACAGTTTACCATTCAGTTAGGGAACTCTTATGGCCTAGTGGCAAGAAGCTGTGGTTCAATCTGAAAGGTCCAAATACACCAGGTGCCTGCTGGAGAAGTGTGGGCAATCTCCTCCTGTGCGATTAACAGCCTCTGAAAACCTGCTGGAGGGTCACCTAGGGGTCACTTCTGACTTAACAGCGAACATCACTGCCAACACACACACACACACACACACACACACACACACACAGTCATCTGTAAACAGAAATGGTGTGATTTCACAATCCTTGAATTTTAAATGAGCATAAGAATAAAAAAATCATTACAATAAAACCTGTTAATATATGTGAATAGGTAGTTTATCAACTAACTGTACATGGACAATAAATATTCTTAGCCTTCCTAGGAATTACAGCAATACAAAGCTAATGAATATACTGTATTTTGACTATCAAAATGGTAGGACATTGAGAAGGCTGAATGCTGTCCGTTATTGGCCAGAATCCCATGCTGAAAGCATATACATAGGACAATTTGGGAATGTGTACTAATAGTTTTAAAAATGTTTACACAGTTTTCTAGTTATCCTCGTTCATGTAATTCCTTCTCAAAGAATTTGTCCTAAGGACATAATCAGAGATGCTCACAATGATTTATGCACAAAGAGGCTCATAAAGTATTGTCTGTTACAGAGGGTGAAAATGGAGAGGACCCAAGTTCCTGACAACTGCAAACAGATAAATCCATGTCTATACAATGGAATAAATACTACAGCAGCGTAGATAATTAACTACTAAAGAAATTGCAAGGTCAAAGACACATGGTGATAGATTATGAAATGACATGGACACGTGTCATAATTTTGTTCAAAATCTCTGTCTCCAACGTGGCTTGCTGTGGAATGAGAACCCATGGTTTTCCTGTGATTTCTTTCTTTCTTTGAACTGGATTTGCTTTTGTTTGACATTTCAAGTTTTAACAATTAATTTGCATCTCTCATTTTTATGGCAACAAAAAGACACAAAAATTTAAAAAAAACAAAACAAAAAACACAAACACCAACCCCCAACCAGTTCTGTGTCTCCTATTCTCTAGAGAGCCTCAGGCTAGGAAGCTGGAGACGGCCTCAGCCGCCAGATCCTCACAGACTCCAGCAGGGTGGTGGAGTGCAGGTGTCAGTAGCTTGGTAGCTGGTCGTGACTGTCACCAAATCAGGCTGAGTCCTGACTGACCCTCCAGTGGGTTTTCAGAGGCAATAAATCTCTCCGGAGGAGAATGTCGTCCTTTCTCCTGGAGCAGCTGGTAGTTTCGAGCTGCCAGAGATGGGTGGCTTTAAGACTATCAGCGCAGCTCTCTACAGTCCAGGTCGTCTTATTACTCCCTTCTGATTTCATGTTGTGGTTGTCATACATGAAGTTGTAACTGACTTATGACTGACCCTCCAGTCAGTTGTCAGAGGCAGTAAGTCACGTGGGAGGAAATTGTCCAGTTTTCTCCTGTGGAACAACTGGTTGACTTGTACTGCCTGTGTTGGTTCAATAGCAAAACTCTACCACTGAACCATCAGTACAACTGCCCGACAGTTTCTGAGGCTGTAAATCATTACAGACACAAACTACCTCCTCTTTCTCCCTTTTAGCTTTCCTGGGTCCCAAAACTTGACCTTTGATTAGCAAATTTGGGCCACCAAGGAGATTAAACTATGAGAAAGTCACGAGAGTTTAGGAAGATTACTTAATATCCCATGGACTGCCAAAAGAACAAACAGGCATGTCTTGGGGAAAATGCAGCCAGAATGTTTTTTGGAGGCAAGGATGGCGAAGCCTTTCCCAGCCAGGTTAGCTAGGTTCATGTATGAATCCTGACGAGAGGACAGAGGCCACTGGGAACTGTGGAAGCCCTGCGGAACACCTCCTGAGCTCCCTTAGTGGAGACAAGTTGTAGGGACAACTCTTGCTCCAAAATTGTTCACCTTTTCCTGCCCAATGGATAACATTTTTACACCGCCATATCTGTTGAACTCTCTGATATTATAGACAGACATCCACCTGAGACTGGTTTACGTAAATAAAGAGGATGGATAACTTTTCAAACTTGAATAAAGCTCATGCCAGGTTGAATTTGCTCTCTGAGAAGGCTGAAACAGACTTGACTACCTAGAAAAGGCATAACATGTGGGTATCTAAATTTTATTTTAACAACTAGAGAAACAGACTTTGTTCAAAGTGGACTAGGTGGTTGAGAGAGTGTCTATCTCAGCAGTGACAATGATGGACCAATGAGTGAGGACCTTTGGCCAAATGTTCTGGACTACAAATTCCAGAGATTCTCTTTGGGTCTCAGGAATGGGTGAGCCCTACTCTCCCATAATATTAGCTTTTTATTACCCTGGCAAGGAGGGAATTAGAATTTAAAAGGACTCTAGCTATTTTTTTGCAGGTAAGTATGGTGAGTTGGACTCACAGCTCCTCATTTGGCAGCTGTAAATGAATATTAGCGAGTGTAGAATTTGCTGAAGACCAGAGCTGTATTTTACTAATAAGTCTGGCGACACACAGCGATTTGGCTTCCATTCTATGAGATATTAAGCATTCCTACCAATCTGGAGGTTTAGTCATTGGTGGATCATCTGTGTGGGTTAGAGTTGCCATAATTTTCAACTTGTAGTTTTCACTAAGTTACCAATAGTTTTATTTCCACTTTTATCATTTGAGTTCTGTGGCAGTTGTTCCGTTAACGTGTGTTGACGCATATTTGTATCAACAGAGTTTTGCTCTCATTTCCTTATATATAAAATTTGAGATAACTGTGGTATTCAAACGTCAAGTAGCCATTTCTCCGTTGCTGAAGGAAATGTTGATAAAGTCCTCCCTTCAAATCAACTTGTATGTTTTTGCTGTGATCATTAAAAATATTCTCTCACTTTCTCACTCACGCTGTGTTTCTTCTAGCTCTTTAAAATGGGTGGTACGCTGAGCTGAGAGGCTTTCTGCCCACCTACTGGATTTGTTCAACATGTATGGAGACTTCTACTTAGGGACCAACACCTCCCTCCAACTTCCAAGGCATGTGACTTTGTCCCTAGTGTTTTGTTTTCTTTTATCCTTCAAAAGATTAAGGGTGGGAAAGATGTTTCTGTTTGTGGAATTTCAGTGTGGGGACCACATACTTTGTAGTTGTCAGTAAACTTGCTATTTGTTGTTGTTGTTATGTGTCGTTGAGTCGCTTGGGACTCATAGAGACCCTATGTACAACAGCCCTAAACCCTGCTCTATCCATCCTATGCCAATCTCACTGTCTCCAACACACCTACCCTATTACCACAGTCACTGAATCAATCAACCTCAAAGAGGGTCTTCCCCTCCTGTGCTGTCCCTCCACCCTCCCAAAGATGACATCTCTCTCTAAGGACCCATTCCTCCTTGCCACATGTCCAAAGTATGTCAGACAAAGCTTCAGAATCCTTGCCTCCAAGGAGCAGAATGGTTTAACCAGTTCATTTTCTTAGCAGTCCATGGTACATTCAATACTCTATAGGAGTACAATACTTATGTTTTATAAAAAAATTATTTATGTCAGCAGCAAACATAGTATAAACGGAATTATTTTTAAGATAACTGGTAAGAAGATATGATTTCTACCTTGTGAATAACTTATTCATAGCATTGATTTTTTATTTTCAGAAAAATATTTTTAAATAGGGAAAAATTACTTTTTAATACTTAAAGTAGGTAAACAGAGTTAACAAATATCAATGTAGCAATGACCCACAGTGAATATGAACTTTCTGTGAGTCCCTAAGTGGTACAGAGGACTGGGGCATGCAGTTGCTAAGCAGATGATTGAAGCTTAGAGTTCACCTACAGGTGCGTCTCAAGAAAGACCTACTTCTGAAAAGTCAACCATTGTAGACCATATGGAACATCTTTCTAATTTGACACAGGTGGAGCTGCCTGAGTTAGTCTACTTGATGGCAACTGATTATCTACTTATTTTTAATATTTTATATCTATCTCTATCTCTGTCATCTCTATATCATCTATGTCTATAGCTATAGCTATCTATCTAGCTAGTTAACTATCATCTACATCTCACATGAAAGAGGCTGTACAGAGGTAACTTGTGGTTGCTGTGATGTTAAACACTGTGACATTGATGTGTCAAGTGCAATAATGGTTGCCCATGGTGGACAGTGTTTGGTGGAGCTCGCCAATTAAAACAAGCTTGGAAGCAGGAGTGGCGGCATCCACTTCTGAAATAGCTTGCCTCCGGAAACTCTATGAATTTAGATAAATGATGAAAGTTATACAAGTGTCCAGGTCTTTCATTCACGGAGTCGCTATGAGTCGTCTATGACTCGACAGTACCTAACAACAACAATACATGAAAGAAATCTTTATTCTTTGTACCCTCATCCCATTCCTTTCATTTTTCCAAAATAAACAAGCTTGTGATTTTGTTGATGTGTTTAACTGCTATTACATGCTTCTGTATTTTACAACGTACATATGTTTCCCTAAAGTGTTGTGTGTATCTTATTTTAATATGTACTGGCTTATTTCCAAATTTCATACACATTATTTTTCACACCAGATCTTTCTCATTTCCTTCACCCCTCCCACCCATCAAATTGTATGACCCTATGATTAACTCCTCCCCCTACCCTCACCCATCCTCACCCCTCTGTTCCCGCCTCCCCGCCTTGGATCCTCATATTCATTCTACAATAATGGCCTTATACATTATTTGTCCTTACAGGAATGAGTTAGTTCACTCAACATAATGCTCTTCAGTCACTCCCAAATTAGGTAGTGATTTATAAAATCATTGCTCCTGTGTGCTGCGTAGTAATCCATTATGTGAATATACCATAGTTTCTCAATCCATTCTATTGGGTATTTGGGCTGTTTCCATGTTCTTGTGATGGTGAATAATACTGCTATGAACATTGATGTACAAGTCTCCATTTGTGCCTCAGTTCTCATTCTCTCAGGGTATATTGCTTGGAAGCAGGGGAAAGCTGGGTCATATGGAATTTCTATGTTCAGCTTTCTGAGGAGATGCCAAACTGCATTCCAGAGTGGTTGTAACATTTTACAATCCCACCAACAGTGTATAACAGTTCCTATCTCACCACATTGTCGCCAACATTTATTACTTGCCATCCTGTTAAACTTTGCCACTGCTACTGGAGTGAGATGGTATCTCATTGTGGTTTTCATTTGTATCTCTCTTACTGACAGTGATTTTAGCACTTCTTCATATGTCTGTTGGCTATCCAAATATCTACCTCTGTGAAGTCTTTCCATGTCTTTTGCTCATTTCGTAATTGTGTTATCAGCCTTTTCCTTGTAGGATTTTGTGAACTGTTGATATGAGATCCTTGTCTGAAATGGTATCACCAGGTTGTTGTTTTTATTCCCAATCAGGAGATTTTCTTTTCATTTTGTTGGAAAAAGTTTTTGATGCACACAGGGATTTAATCTTTAGAAGGTCCCATTCATCAATTTTTACCCTTTCAAGATTGAGCATTTCTGGCTGTATTTTTCAGTCTCTTTATACCAATGATTAGGCCATCTTAGCTTGATCCCAATTTGTCTCTTGTGAGTGAACTTTATGGTTTTGGGTTTAGTTCCATGTTGCTGATCGATCTTGAGTTGATTTTTTTGTGTGTGTGGTGTGAGATGTGGAACCTGTTTCCATTTTCTGCAATCCAATTTTGCCAGCACCATTTGTTGAAGAGGTTGTCATTTCCAAATTTGATAAATTTTATATCCTTGTCAAATATTAATTGATTTAGATAGCTGGGTCCATTTTGGGGTTCTCAATTCTGTTCCATTGGTCTACATAGGTACCTGTCATTTTACCAGTACAAAGTACTGAAGAGCAATGGTGTCTCTCTGGAGACTAAGGTGTGTTTGATACAGGCCATGGTCTTCACAATCATTTGTTAGGTATCAGAGAGTTGGACAATGACCAAGGAGGATAGAAGGAGAATTGATGCCTTTGAGCTGTGGTGCTGGAGAAGAGTATTGAGAATACCATGGATTGCTAGGAGAACAAACAGATTCGTCCTAGAAAGGGTTAAACCGGGTGGCTCCTTGGAGGCAAGGATTCTGAAGCTCCGTCTAACATACTTTGGACATGTTGTGAGAAAAGACCGGTCCTTGTTGGAGGAGGACATCATGCTTGGGAGGGTGGAGGGACAGCGCAGGAGAGGAAGGCCCTCTATGAGGTGGATTGATTCAGTGACGGGATAATCGGGATGGGAGTGTCAGAGACAGTGTGATTGGCACAGGACAGAGCAGAGTTTAGGGCTGTTGTACATAGGGTCGCTATGAGTCACAAACGACTGGATGGCACATAACAACAGCAACAATAACATGCTGTTTTGGTTACTACTGCTATGTAATAGATTTTGAGGTCAGGGAGGTAATGCCTTTCCTTCATTTTTTTTTTTTTCAGAATTGCTTTGCTTATTCTGAGTCTCTTTCCTCTCCTAATAAACTAGAAAAATTTCCCTTTCAATCTCCTTGAAAAATGAATGTGGTATCTGTATCAGGATTGCATTAAACATGTAGGTAGCTTTTGGTAGGGTTATCATTTTCACAATATTGAGTCTTCCTATCCATTAACAGGGCACATTTTCTCATTTATTTAGGTCTTTTATTGTGTCTTGCAGAAATGTTCTGTAGTTTTCTTTGTACAGGTTTTTGTGTCTCTAGTTATATTCACTCCCAAGAATCTCAATTTATGCTTGGCTATTGAACATAGTAGTGCTTTTATTGTTTGTTTGTTTTCTTCAGTGAGTTCTCTTTCTTACTATAGAGGAATCCCACTGATTTTTGGATATTGATCTTATATCCTGTCACTCTACTAAGCTGGTCTACTAGCTCTAACAGTTGTATGTCTTTTAAATGTTCCTTAAATGGTTTGATAACACATACATCTCTTTATAACTGTGCTGGGTCTAGCCCAATAGATTAGACCTGCCTGTATAATTTCTCTGCCGTTAAAGTTATTCTTTCTATGAACACATTGTGCCTTGTCCATTTCTCTACTGATGTATCAGAGTACACAGTAGGCTGTAAGCTGCCAGCTGAGTTCTCACAGCTTACAGGCGGGAAGCTTTTCCTAAGTCTCTCTTCCTCCCATCAGATTGACTTAGAAATGTGCTTGTCTGGGTCTGTCTCTGTTCCTACCCCATATTACAAACGTCAGTTTTCAGCATGTTTCTCTCTTTGCCCTAGACTGTGTGTGGCCTCCTTGGTATGAGGGGCCTGTATTCTGCTTTTAATGTTTGCATTGTAGCCCCCAGCCCAGCATTGTGCATGGTCCCGGCTGACACTTTTTGGATGAAAGAATGGATGCTTCTGTGTCATGGAGTGCAAACTGTGCTAACAATTTACTGCTTTTGCTTATAAGCAGAGCTTCAAACTAAGCTCCCCCAAAGCCACTGTGCTGTCAGCTGGACCTAGCTGCTCCCCTCGGCTGAATAATAGCAGTCTCTTGCTATTTGAGATTACAACAAATTAAGCTGATGGGTATAATGTTCTTAATTTTATGTTTGGTAAGCCTTTGCCACCTAATACCACTTGCTTATATTAAAATCAAATTCCAAATGGTCTCTGCTGTAGTTCTAAATTATACATTTATTTTTAAATTAAACAAATCCCTTTTCTGGTCTTTTATAATAAGCACCTGCACGTCCAGGTGCCCTGCCGCTTGAATGTGTGTGAGGACCACTGTGTTAACTGCATTTAAATAGTAGCCAGTCAAGTAGCCCACTACTCTACTGAAGAATATATTTTTTTAAATTGTGCTTCAAATGGAAAATTCCCTTAAGTTTGCATCTAGTCTTACATATTATAAGGGGACCTTCCCTTTTCAGATAGTCAACCCTTGGGAAGTTTGAAATTCTTGCTATTGCATGATCTGGCTCTCTCAGCCCCACCCATTGTTCCTCACAAGACTGTTTAGGGGGAGGGAGGCAGATGTGGGCGGAGCTTACCAGTTGCCCCTTTATTGTCATTGGATCCAGGAACCCTGACTATTTTAGACTGTTTCCCTATCCTTGATTCCTCCCCAAATACTTGAAGAACCAAATTTTACAGTCTCCTATGCGACTAGGGACAAGAATAAGGGCTCATGCTATCCCCACCCACCACCTGTATCTGTCACCTGCTGGGTAAGGTGACAGACAAGTCCAGCTGTCTGCCTAATCACCTGCTACTCTGTGCCTGGACTCTGGATTCCTCACCATCAGAAAAGGTAGACAGGAGTGGGCCGAGAGAATATAAGCTCCATAGGGTTGCCAGAAGACTTACGGACGGTGATAAACTTTCTAGAATTCTTTAAGTCAATTCTTCAAGTCAATTTTTGTTGGGTCTTCTGGGGCAGGTGACCCAAGCTAGCATGCAGATTGTTTAATCCTCCTAGTTAAGGTAAGAAGTAGACATTGTCATTATTGTCCCTATGTAACAGGTGAGGAAACCCATGCTTGGAAAAGTGAAGACCTTTTTCTCAAAGTCCCAAAGCTAATTAGCGACAGATTTGGGATTCAAAGCAGAGTTGGCTCATGAATCCACATTTTTATGTTTCGTGTAAAACCGCCTTCTTTTGACCACTCATTTTATTCATTACTAGCAAAATGTTCTTGCTTTAGACCCAAATAGATGCCTAAGTTGACAATGGACTGAATTAAAAAAACAAACAAACCCACCCTTCTACTAAGGTGGCGCCGAAAGTGAAGAAGGAAGCCCCTGCCCCTCCAAAAACTGAAGCCAAAGCAAAGACATTAAAGGCCAAGAAGGCGTCCTGAAGGGCATCCACAGCTAAAAAAAAAAAAAAGAAGATCCTCACGTCACCCACGTTCTGGAGGCCTAAGATGCTGAGATTCGGAAGGCAGCCCAAATACCCCCAGAAGAGTGCCCCAAGGAGAAACAAGCTTGACCACTATGCCATCATCAAATTTCCCCTGACCACTGAGTCAGCCATGAAGAAGATAGAAGATAACAACACACTTGTGTTCACTGTGGATGTCAAGGCCAATAAGCACCAAATTAAACAAGCTGTAAAGAAGCTCTATGACATTGATGTGGCTAAGGTCAACACTTTGATTAGACCTGATGGAGAGAAGAAGGCCTATGTTCGACTTGCTCCTGACTATGATGCTTTGGATGTTGCCAACAAAATTGGGATCATCTAAACTGGGTCCAGCTGGCTAATTCTAAATATAAATTTTTCTCACCAAAAAAAAAATAATAATAAGACAACAAATCAACAAACAAACCCAGAAGCAAACAGATCTGTTGCAGTTGAGTTGATAAGGACCCACAGTGACCCTCCTCAGGTTTCTGTGGCGGTAAATCTTCCTGAGAGTTAGGAAGGAACAGCCTTCTCTTTCTCCCACAGAGTAAATAGACCTGGTTCAAATCTCAGCTCTGTATCCTGAGTGATGTTTGGTCAAACTGCTGACACATGCGTTAACAGTAACACACATGAGCTCCTATGCCTTGGAAGGGGTTGTAATACATTCATCTTTATGCCTTTTATGGGTCATCTAGTTATTTTTTTCCCACAATTTATTTAGTATTTATTATCTTTAAAGCACTGAGAGCAAAATAGACAAATCAAACCAGTACTTAAGACACATTTTTCTGTGGCCCTGTAAGGTGTGCAGTTCTGCATACGTATGTCATTTCAGGGTTCAGTCTTAATGAGTGTCTCAGTAAAGAATGTACAGAGTGTATGGGATACAGGACAATGAATGAAAGGCTTGAGTGGGGTGTACAAGGTTTCTAAGAAGCAATGATACATTAGCTTATTGTATAAAATGGTATAGAATGAAAGAAATAGACCTGCTTCAAATCTCAGTTCTATATGCTATGTGACACTGGTAAATGTTTTAGTTTCTTTGTTTAGTTTCTCTGCTGCTGTAACAAATGTTCTAAGTGTAAAGTTTTTAAAAACAGGTATTTCTTTTCTTACCTTTTAGGAGGCTGGGAGTCTAAATTCAGAGTTCTAACTCTAGGGGAAACTTCATTCTGACCACACTAGTAGGGAAAGCCTTGTTTCAGTATCCCTGGTGGCCATCATTGGAGTTCTGAATTTATAGATGGATCTACTCCTATCATTTTCACATAGTGTTTCTCTTCCACTGTGTCTGTCTTCTTCTGTGCCACATCTACTTTATTATGTTTCAGAAATTTTTGGCATAATCATACATTCTACTGACATAACATTAACCTAACGAAGAAAATGCTCCTCCCAAATGGGGTTGCACCTAGAGGTTTAGGGTTTACAACATATATTTGGAGCAAGGATTGTTCAAATTTCACACACATGTAAAATCATGGGAAAAGACTAACTTGGGTCAGTTATACCCTATTTAAACTGAAAGCCTTGTTCTTTAGCTCCTTAAACAAGTTCTTGACAGCAGATTTTTAGTTATACTGTTGCTGTTATTTTTAGTTGCCATGGAGTACAACTCATAGCAATCCTATGAACGAAAGATCTGAACCCTGTTCTATCCTGCGCCATCCTCACACTTCCTGACACACAAGAGCCCATTGCAGCAGTCACTGTGTCAATCATCTGGTGAGGGTCTTTATCTCCTTTGCCAACCCTCTACCTTTCCAAGTATCTTGTCCCTCTCCTAGGAATAACACCCCCCCCCAACATGCCCCAAGGATGTGAGGTAAAGTCTCATCATTTTTGCCTCCAGAGAGCAATCTGGCTGCATCCTCTCCAAGACATATCTGTTTGTTCCCTTGGCCATCCATGCAATGTTCAGTGTTCTTATCTAACACCACAGCTCAAAGGTGTCAATTCTTTTTCTGTCATCCTTATTCATTGTCCAGCTCTCAAATGCATAGCATGTGATTGGAAAGACTATGGCTTGAATCAGACACACCTTAGTCCTCAAACTGACATCATTACTCCTCAAAAATTGGGAGAGATCCCTAACTGCAGATTTTCCCAGTGCAATGTATCTCTTCATTTCCTGGCTGCTGATACCAAGAGTGTTAATTGTGGGTCCAAGCAAGAGAAAGCTGTTGACAGTTTCAATCTCCTCTCCATCCATCATGATGTTGCCTATTGGTCCAGTGGTAAGAATTTTTATTTTCCTGACATTGAGATGCAATCCATAGAGAAGGCTGCATTCCTTGGTCTTCTGCATCAAGTGCTTCAGGTCCTCTTCACTTTCAGCAAGCAAGGTTGTGTCATCTGCATACATAGGTTATTGATGAGTCTCCCTCCAATCCTGATGCTTCATAGAGTCCAGCTTCTCAGATAATTTTCTCAGTATACAGATTGAATAGGTATGGAGACAGAATACAACCCTGATGCGCTCCCTTCTCAGTTTTAAACCATGCAGTATCCCCCGCTCTATTCACACAGCTTTCTATTATAGGTATAGATTCCTCATGAACACAATTAAGTTCTCTGGGGCTCCCATTCTTCTCAGTGTCAGCCAAGCCATAATTAGGCATTACGTCCAATTGTATCAGCACTGTTATTGTTGTTAGGTGGTGTTGATTTTGACTGATCACATCCCATGAGACAAATAGGTTGCCCAGTAGATTGCTCAAAGCAGTAGTTTATGTAAGAATAGATTTCCAGGTCTTTTTTCTTCTTCTTGTGAAAGGACCTGGTTGGGTGGTTTCAAACCACCAACTTTTCAGTTAGTGAGTGAGCATTTAACCAGTGAACCTCTAGGCTTCTTTCACACTGGCCCTAAACGTTGGAATATTGCTTGGTGCTTATGTATGCACATGATTGATTTCCAGCCTGCTGTCCAGAGTTATCCCTGGATGCAGAGCTGGAGAGTTCAACTTGTGGTCTCTCATCTTGAAGCCATCCTATTCTGCTTTGTAGACTAGATAATTGGCAGTTTCATAGAGAGAAAGAGCAGATAAGTGAGAATGTAAGGATCTTCCAGGTCAAAGTAAATATTCTCGAGCTTGCAGACACTTGACTCCTATTTATTCCTTCCCTCCAACCTAGGAATTTCACATTAACCTCTCAGTTTTACTCCCATCGGTTTCTTCCCATGTCTAGACCAGTTTTCCAATTCCCCCCCCCTTGCCAATCTACATATAATTTTCCCATAAATAAAAATGATCATTAACACAATTTCTTTGGGTCAGATAATGGTCGGATAATGAATGACTATAATTGATTATAATAACTTTAATCCACATTCCCCCAAACCATCTCAAACCGAATTGGAACTCAATAGTAGTGTCTTCTCTGTTCTCGGCATCATTTGCGGAGCTGTGAGCAGATTTATTAACTTAATGCTGATGATTGAACAATAGGAAGTAATGTGTACAAAGACAAATCCCAAGTACCAAACCCAATACTGTTGAATTGACAACCTGTAGGACAGTGCAGAACGTCACGTCTTCATCCAGAGGAAGGGGAGGGCAGATTCAAACCTCTGGCCTTTCACTTAGCAACAATGTACTTTACTGCTCCACCCGACTTCTAGTGCAAATTCAGGTCGAACCTGGTAAACCTTGTGGCTTAGTATGCGCTCTTAGCCACTATGACTGTGCTCACGGAGAGTGCACAGTCAATGTCTGTGTAAATAAATGGTGTTTAAGAAAAGAAAGCAACTTTTGTTGTCTAAAAAGCAGCCAGCACGATAGCACCAGTGGTTTTAGCTCTATTCTGGACAATTTTCTGTGGTTTGGTGTTGTTCTGGGTATTTTTCCTCCTCCCTGAATCTTTGAGTTGGTGCTTAGAGAATAAAAGGATAAGGGATCATAAATAGGTCACTATGTGATTGGCTTGTTTTGATTACTCTGGAGCTCTCTGTTTTCTAAGATGACTCTTTGACTTTAGCAATTTCCTGGCACAATTTGAAGGCATTTACTCACCCAGCAATCTGCGAGGGGGTGGGGAGGGGATGGAAAAAAAGAAGTAAAAAAGAAAAAGAATGCAAACAAAAGTGAAGATTAGCAGGACCCATCAAGAAGAGCAGAAACTGGAGGAAACAGGTGACCAGGCCTAGCAGAGGTGTGATGTAGGAACAGAATTCACGTACTCTTTAGCATAATTTCTTTATTCAAACATTTAGTAGCACTATTATATTACACGACGGCACATAACAACAACAACAAGTAGCAATATAAGAACAGATATCCAGAACAGATTTAAAAGTGGGGTTAAGCAGACTAGAGGCTGTTTCCATGCCTTGATTGGTTTATCAGCGTTTCGTGGGTCCCCCTAGGCCTTACTTGCTCTTTTAACTGATGTCTTCTAATTTCTTTTCCGAATAGCCACCCTGAACGTGTTAATGCTCAGGTATTGGTATTGGTCAGATCCAGCTGATTGAAACACTATATATCATGGAACAGGATATTTCATCGGTCACCTATAAGAAATAGATGTTTTTTAAAAAAGAATTTTTACCTACACACGTAAATATTTTCATGTTTTAAGTATTATTGTTTTACAACATGCATATTACCTTCTTAAATGGAATCTTGTCTTGGGGAATTTTTAAAATAAAATCTGTAATGCTGGAGATATCCAATGGCAAGACAAATCCATTAAAGCAAAGAAAGGGAAAAGCAAATCAAGTTCTCTCAATATCTGGCCCAGTACGTTGCCAGTTATTGATTTAGTCTGGGATACAGTGACATTAAATCTCTCTCATTATTCAAGTATATCTTTTTAGCTTCTCTATCTCTGCCTTAATCTCTGAGTCCAAAATTAAGCACAACATGCACAAACCATTTTAATATGTTCTTGTGTCACCGGGAAAATGTTTGTTCAGGAAGCCCTCTCAAGCATTATAACCTTGCTTGGTTTGGCAGGGGAGCCCTCTGACTAAGGAAAGAACTGTACTGCTCACGCCACATGGCCAGTGAATCTGAAAGTTATTTTAGATCACAGACTTTTGTTTGTAATTGTGTATTTAGAGGTAGTTCTTGGAGGTAAAGATGGCAAAGCTTTGTCTCTCATACTTTGGGCATCTCGCTTGGAGAAGCTATTCCTTTTCAGGGGGCATCATGCTTGGAAAGGTGGGGAATCAGCGGAGGAGAAGAGGACCTTCAATGAGATGAATAGACACTGACTACAGCAACGGGCTCAAGTATGTCAGAGTTGATGAGGATGGCACAGGACAGGACAGGGTTCATGTCTGTTGTTTATAGGGTCTCTCTAAGTCGTATGCAACTGGATGTCACTTAACAACAGATAACTTAGTCTACAAGGAGTTGTGCTGCTAAAACAAAGGCCATACATCTCGGGTAGTTCATATCCACCAGCTGCTCCCCAAAAGAAAGATGAGCCGTCTCCTCCTGTGCAATTTGCATCCTTGGAAATCCATTGGAGTGTCAACTATGAGTCAGTTCCAACTTGAGAACAAGGAATAAATGAGCAATAATACATTTCTCAAATCCTGGATATGAACTATGCCTAATATTCTAGATTTGGAAGCAGGGGTGGCATCCACTTCCTAAACAACATGCCTCTGGAAACTCTATGAACTTTGAGAAGCGATGACAACTATAGAAAGGCTTCAGGTCTTTTGTTCATAAGGTCAATATGAGCCATGCTCGACTCAATGGCAATCAACAGCAACAACAACTCTAGATTGAAGTGGTACCTTCTAGTTATCTGGAATCTTAGCTACTCAGAGGCTGGTCCTTGGACCAGCAGCATCAGAAGCCTTGGGCACCACCCTCAACAGACGTCTAGCAGGGCAATCTGTCTGCTAATGACCTTCAAGTGATCACCACAACCTTTAAAGCTTGAGAAGCACGCTCCCACGAATGGACACCAGTTGCCTCCAAGGCAGCTCTGACTCATACTGGCCCCACAAGTTTCAGACTAAAGGTCTGTGCCACAGGCTCCTGAGTGGATGTGGTTTCTTTTTGTCTTGAACTAATTGAATGAACCTCACTGGTCCTTTCCGGATAAGCTTGACTTTGCAAGCTTTCCCTTAGCACTCGAATGAGCTACCTTTCCCCACACAGGGGCCTCGCGGAGGCTGATATTAAGGATTTAGAACTGATGCAGATGCCCAGTGGTTACCAGCTTTCCTTCAACTTTTTCCTAGTAGAGCATCAACATTTTGCTTAGACAACATTTTTTAGGCATGAGTCATTACCAAAGAAGATGTCTTCTTGAGCCACCTTCATGGTGTTTTTTTTCTGGACAGAATAGCATGAAGAACGATGTTAAAAAGAGTGGGATGAAAAGGTAATAGGTTAACTTGGTCGGAAGAGGGTCATTCCAGCCAGGTACGAGAATAAAATTGTCCTATCTGTAGCCTACTGATCCGCTAGCACTGACCTTTACCTGTAACGTTTGTCATTTTCTTAACTGTCGTTGACGACTCCTGGATCACCAAACATGATTAGCTGTTACTTGTACTGACAAGTCGTTGACGTTACTACATTAACATTTATTAGCACTGATCTTAAACCATTCATTTCTTCCTAAAATATTCCTTAGTCATTTCCTAGGCTTTGTCTAAATCATTCTGAGACACCATAACACAGGGGAAAGAAATACAGGAACAGTGTTGTTTTACAAAACCAGCTATATGCTACGAGTGGGCATTGACTTGAAAACAAGCCAGAAAAGTAGTTTAAACTTGCTGGGTATGTGAGCCTCTAATATTCATAAAAACCATCCACAGGCTCTAAGGAAAAAGTACTTACAGTGACTTTGTTGTCTGAACCCCCAAATTAGAATATTCACAACCCAGGAAAAAATATTTAATGTTGCAATTATCCTAGGAAATCTGATCAGTTCATTATGCATTGTTCTTAAATAATTTGATAATTTTAGAAAAAATTATAAGTGACAATTTTACATTGAAACTAAGAAAAACTCATTACTTTAATCTTTGAGGTTTCAAAGCATATGGCGGCTTACATTTTTTAAGGCTTTTAACTAACTCTCTATACACAGAGGAAAAGGTACCTTCTCTGTTCTTAGTTTAAAAGGGAAAAGAACCTTTTATACTTTCCCAGCACTTTCTCACTCATAACCAGTTGTTAGAATGACTTGTGTATAATTACTTTTCTGCCTCTCAAAGAAGAGTCCCCGGATGTTTGAGGATTAGGGGACCAGGGCCTTACTGAGTAATGGCTAGTCACAAACCCTAGGGAATATTCAAATGGATTCCTGCCTTTCTCTTCTTACTGAGAAACCTGGGATCTTTTCCTTCCCTCAGAATATTTTCCATTCCCTTTGACATCATCCATCAAGGAAGAACCCTTGATGAGATGGACTGATTCAGTGACTGCGGTAATGGGGGTAAATGTGTCAAAAACAACAGGATCAGCACAGGAGAGAGCAGGTTTTATTGCTGTTGTACACAGGGCTGCTATGAGTCAAAGGCAACTCGACAGCACGTAACAACAACAACAACATGACATGCAACTCTATGAGAAACATCACTGATCTGAAGTATCACTTGTTAACTTCAGAAGCTTACAATGATCTTATAGCCAGCCCACAATAGCATCAACAGCACAGATGCCCTTCTGTGCGTCCTGGCACCTCCATTCACTATCTCCTCTGTCTAGGCCTCCACAGTCTGCCCTTTTCACAGCAAAGTTCACTTTTGCCTGTTTACGTGCTTTGGTGTAAATAGGCATAGTATAACCTGTTGTATCGAGCTCTTTATTTCCTCCAACATTGTTTTTGAGGCGTATCCAAATTACCATAAGCTGGTTTAGTTCATTCAATATAATTACTGCATGGAATTCTGTTATGTGAAACAGTCTGCACTTTAACTCTTCAATGATGGGCATTTAGGCAATTTCCTGTCTTATATACTGCCATTAGTGTTTTTACAAACATTTGACTGCATACTTCAGGGTGAGTAGATATATGCATTTTGTTAAGTGCGTACATCACAGTACAATCGATACATATAGTATGTTCCACTTTAGTAGGTATGCCCACTAAAGTGGTTGTTTTAATTTATACTCCAAAGTAGAAGACAGCCAATTTTTCTATCTCATCTTCTACAGTTGATACTGTCTGAATCCTAAAAGTGTTAGCCACGTTGGCTGGATGGTGATGCCATGTTCTGGTGTGCTTTGTATTTTGATGTGGCTTTCGTTTTAACCAGCAGGATCTTTTGTCATTATACGCTTGCCACAGAGAGTTCTGGTGGTGTTATAGCTCAGAGGGAGTTGTGCTGTCAACCCAAACGTGGGGCCTCTCTGGCTGTTCAAATCTACAAGTATCTCCAAGGAAGAAAAACGGGCAAAATCCTCTCATGCAGTTTATAGCCTCAAAAACCCACTGGTGAACCAGCTAGGAGTCTGTCCTGAGTCGGTGACGATGAGAAGCTGGTCACAGTTTTCTGTGCCATGTTTAGCAAGGTAAGGCAAGGCATGGCACAGGGGGCCCAGCAAGCTTTTACACTGAAAAATATTCACTCTATGAGACTGTAATTAAAATGTTCATTATTGTCACTGACCCTTTAAGGCTCTTTGAGACCTGTGGATCTCTCTGGTTTAGAGGATTGTAATTAAGTAATCAGTGAATATATTTAATTTTGTTAACCCATCATAATTCATTTTAACCTGATAGGGAGAATAGGGAGAGGCTCTTGAAAAATGGACTGTGACTTTATGGAAGAAGGCTTGTGAATGGAACAGGAGAACAAGCGACTGAGGCAATGAGGTGGGGTCAAACACAAGTAGAAGGCACTGCACAAAACATGGGGGTCCATCAGAGGATGTGGGGTGACCATAGGGTCTCCCATCTCAGAAGGAATAAGAGTGATCCAAGACAATACTGCTCGAGAAGGCTCACATATAAACAAATTCTAGTTTTGCCCACAGTTGGCCCTAACTAGCATAGACAGGTGCAGCTTCTTTTGCATAGAGAAAATCGCCTTCCAGTCCTCGATAGCAAATGTTCATTGACTTCAAGTTACAGCGCCAATGCTGCCCGTGTCGGTACCATTGATGGATGAGCTGGGTCTTTCCAGGTCTAATGCTGAGTAATGCAAATGAGATTCTCCTGAGTTATGCCTAGTGCAGCTGGAGGGCACTAAAGCAGTTGCCAGGGATGTGTCTGCATGCCAAATTCTTGCCACTGTTGTTAATAGTATTGTGCCCTGTACATGGGCAAGCCCTCTTAGTTTTATTAATGATAATACTATGCTTTTGCCCTTTCTTTCACCTTTTCATTTTTGCTTAGGGAATAACTTGGGTTTCATCTTGACTGCTCAGACGCTGTCTAAATTGAAAAGCGTGCCTATAGCCCCTCCTCCCACTATATAGCCCTTCCTCCCGCCAACCAAGGGCAGTGGGACCCGTTAATACACCTCTCTGCAGTTCTGTTTCTCATAGCATTGGGAGCTACAGGGAATGGTCAATGTTAAGAAGGGAGGAAATGCTCCAGGGTTGCCCAGTAAGAGAAGAAAGGCAGGAATCCATTTCTGTGTTTCCTGGAGTTTATGACTGGCCATTACTCAGTACAGCCCAGGTCCCCTAATTCTGAAACATCTGGGGACTCTTCTTTGAGAGTCAGAAAAATAATTATACACAAGTCATTCTCACAACTGTTTATGAGTGAGAATGTGCTGGGAAAGTACAGGAAGCTCTTCTCCCTTTTATAACTAAAAGAGAGAAAGAATGAAGATGGTGCTAATCTGAGCTGCTCTCATGCTACGACAATGCCAATGTGTAAGCTATGTAAGAAAAGCCTATGCTAAAGTATATGAGGGATTTTAATAACTCTGATAGATTTTTTAAAGTACCCTCACCACAGGCCTCAAAAGCTCCTTTTAACCACATCAATTCAGTCCGATCAAAGTCTTTTGAACAAAGTATAGGCTTACTGGCAAAGGGCATATTTAAAACGATATTACCAAGATGTAGCCAATTTGCCTTTCCTCAAATCATGTACCACATACTTTATTTAGGTTTCCTTTACAATATTAGGAGGATATTGCCTTGTCAAAAAAAATTCCCAGCAGTCTAATGTCTATCATAAGTAACTCATAGGAAATAATGTTCTAGGGGCACGGATGCTTTCAACTTTAATAGCACTTGGTCTAATTCCGTTGCTGGAACTGGTGGAGTCTTAAGGTGGAACCTTTGGGTAGGAACCGGGACCTACCTAGGCATGTTAACCACTAGAGGGCAATATTAGCCATACACTTAGGGCTCAGTCTCTCCTGTGGAGAGCAGTATCCCCTCAGCTTCAGAGTGGATTGCTTTACGTGTAGTTAAATACCTTCTATTCAACCTCCAAAGTGCTTTAGAAGACTATCATCTGTGATGTCTATTCACATTCTTATCCACAAGGATTCCAAATCACAAATGGAATTATCTTGGAAATCTGTTTGGCATAAATCAATGTTGTAGGATGGACTAAGAAACACTTATTTTGGTGTTGAAAATAATCTAATTTAAAGACATTTCACACATTTTAATAACCCAATGCTTTTTTTACCTTCTTCAAATGTAGGAAAACATTGTTTTTTTTCCTCCTTAGCAGGGCTCACAATTTTCACTATTCTTACAAATGAAAAGATTAGAGTATATCCTTACTAAATTATTGATACCTCTCTAGAATTAAAATTTATTTTTAATATAAATAAAATATCAGCTGGTCTTTTCATGAGCTCTGGTGGTGCAGGCCACAGGGCGTTGCACTGCTTACTCAGAAACTCTGCATCTCCTGGGGTTGGAATCTACGCAGGAAAAAGATGAGCTATCTCCTCCTGTGGTGTTTACAGCCTCAGAAACTTGGTGGGGCTTGCTATGAGATGGAGTCAACTCAATGTTGAATCTGAGTTTTAAGTCTCATATGAGATGAATGCTGAAGCCACTTAGAATAACTGCATAATGGTACTAATTTGTCAATTAGTATAAAAAGGTATGCCAGGAATACCGGTTACATTTGTTAAGTATCTTCTGAATACTTGGAAAAATTCCACCAAGTGCAATTTCTTATCTTTTTGAACAAAAGGCAGACATTCTCTCAGAATATGAATGTGATGTCAGGAAATGCAATCATCTAAGATTAAGACAACACTTAGATTTCATTTCTCTTAAACATCAAAGATAAAAAGATATAGCATTAATTAAAATTGACAGCTTTTCAGTCAACATTGATTAAATGAAACTCAGTTTAGAGAATGGGAAACGGAGGGAGGGGGAACTAGAGTAGAGCTAATAAAAAAAAATCTCAGTTAATGACATTATAGTTGTGACATGTGGACAAAAGCCAGATTAAGCAGATGCTATCATCAATTCATTTGTTGTGATGTTTGCAATGTGGCAACTTGCTCCCGAGACAGAAGATACTGTGGAAGGAGCATCCACTGGGATGTGGGTTTTTTTGTTTACTCCACAAATGATCATCCGTCATAATGATGCTGTGATATTGGTGTTCAGATCAGAACTGTCTTAGCAGAAATCGAGGGTGACCAAAGCTCTCACACATGTTACTCCTTCTTAAACATCACAAATACTTCCTAAATTCTTCACATCTATTACTCAAAATCTTCAAATTTGCTGGATTTTTTTCCCTGAAAAGAAAACTAACTCCCTCTCCACTCATCCACATCTACCATCATTTTGATGTATCAGGAAACTTATTTATGACATACCTTTGGTAGCTCAAGAGACCAGAATTCCATCAAGTGAAGAGATAAGCATGCATTACATGGCTTCTTTATTTAATTACAAAATGCAAAAGTGCATTAGCTGAATGGCCTGTTGGCCTGGGGAGAGGATGCTGGCCTGCCATGTGGTGGGCCTGCAGTTCTGTCTCCTGCTCTCGTTTGCCAGACTGGCAGGGGCTCGGACAGCAGTCATCTTGCACATGGTCGACCTGGAGAAGGAAATGTACAATGATGCTGACCTCTGACTACTTTAGAGACTTCACATTAGGGGAAGATGTGTATGAAATGCTTTCAAAATGTAGCCAAATCAAAGCTATTTGGAAATGGTGTTTTGTTTAGGTGAATTTAAATGAAATATCTCTGGGGTGAAAAGCATAAGATCATAATGTAACCCTGCATACCCTAGTTTACGCTCGACAAACTACTATGTGATGGGAAGAAGTCATTGTCAATTCTTGTCAATGCTTGGTTTTCCCATTTATAATCGTGAGGCTGCCTTGACCTGGTCTTGGGAAGTTTGTGTGGCTCAAGTGAGATTATGAGTGTGAAAGACAAGGGACTCCGGTGGCTTAGTGGTAAGAAGTTGTGCTATCACAGTAAATTGACATGGTTCAAACTCACCAGCTGCTCTACAGGAGAAAGATGGGCAATCTCTTCCTGTGCAATTTACTACCTCTGAAAACCTGCTGAAGGGTCAACAATGGGTCAGTTCTGCCCCAACAGCAAAGAACAACAAATTATAAAGCAGAGGTACTTACTCTAGCATCCGGAACTGACTTTACCTGGAATTATTTCGCAATTACATGCTATGCATCAGAGCTGGACAGTGAATAGGGATGATAGAAAGAGAATTGATGCCTTTGAGCTGTGGTGTTAGAGAAGAGTGTTGAATATATTATGGATTGCTAGGAGAACAAACAGGTTTGTTCTGGAGAAGGTGAAGCCAGGATATTCCTTGCAGTCAAGGATTCTGAAGCTTCGTCTGACATACTTTGGGCATGTTGCAAGGAGGGACTGGTCCTTGGAGAGGGACATCATGTTTGGGAGAGTGGAGAGGCGGCACAGGAGAGGAAGACCCTTGATGAGATGGATAGATTCTGTGAGTAGAGTGGTGGGAATGAATGTGTTTGAGACAGTGAGGTTGGCACAGGATAGAACGGCTTTTAGGCTTTTTCTTGTCCATAGGGTCGCTTTGAGTCACAAGTGACTCGATGGCACATAACAACAACAAAAATTCTGAGATGTGGAGGTTGTTTTATGCAGCACTTATGTTTTATCCTCAAAAGGACTTTTGGATCAAAAAGAATGTCGCCTGTATATGATTTGTCAGTACAGGGGTATGAAAAAAATCCAACAGTCAGTGACCAATGCTGGGTGTTAAGTGTATCTCAGGCAAACGCCATTGTGGGCATTTATAGGAGGGACAACTGAGGAAGGGAAGGAAATCTATGCTGAGATGTGAAGCAGCAGAGAGCAGGCCAATTTGCTGGTGATGGGGGTGACTATGTTTCATTATGTGGTTGTTGTTATTAAGTACTGTCGAGTTCTTAGAGTTTCCAAAGGTCTGCTGCTTAAGAAGTAAATGCCAATCCTGTTTCCAAGCTTGTCTTAAACTGAGAGCTCTAACAAACCTTGTCCACCATGGGTAACCATTATGGCATTTGACACACCGGTGACACAGCTTTCAGTATCACAGCAACCCCAAGTTATCTGAGTACAACAAACTGACAGACAAGTGCTATAGCACTTAAAACAATGTTCTTCCCAAACACAATTAACTGAGGTCCCAGCTGACTTAAATACAATGTACTGCCCACCAGGTCCTGATTGATTTATGCATTCATATATGCCACTTAACGCTAGAATCAATTTTAGTAAACCTTGTTTTAGATTCTTTCCATAATCACATTATTTACTCCATTAAATCATTGGCAAGGATGATAGTGGTTTTATAAAAGTATTTTTTACTTACAAAGAATCCAAATTCTGTTTACCGTTTTGTGGCACTAACAGACTATACAGTACCAATTCCTCTATACAACTCATTCACACTCACAACTGTTATCATTATTTGTCTTAATTATCTTCTTCTTGTTGTTAGGTGCCATCAAGTCAAGTACAACTCATAGGGACCCTATGAACGACATATCTGAACTCTGTCCTATCTCATGCCATCTTCACAATCTCTGACATACTTGAGTCCATTGCTGCAGTCACTGTGTTAATCCATCTTATTGAGGGTCTTCCTTTCTTTCCCAACCCACTGCCTTTCCAAGCATGATATCCCTTTCCAAGGAATAGTTTATCCTAACATGGTATCCTAACAACATGACCAAAATATGTGAGACAAAGCTTCATCATGTTTACATCCAACGAGCACTCTGGTTGCACTTTCTTCAAGATACATCTGTTTGTTCTTTTGGAAGTCCATGGGATATTTAGTACTCTTCTCCAACATCACAACCAAAGACGTTGATTCATCTTTTGTTATCCTTATTCATTGTCCTGCCCTTAAATGCATAGCAGGTCATTGGAAAGAATATTACTAGAATCAGATGCTCCTTAGTCTTTAACTGACATCATTGACCTTCAGAACTGTGAAGAGGTCCTTGAAAGCAGACTTTCCCAATGCAATACATCTCTTGATTTCCTGACTGTTGGTACCAAGGGTGTTGATTGTAGATCTAAGTGAGATGAAATTGTTGACAATTTCAATCTTTTCTCCATCTATCATGATGTTGCTTGTTGATGCAGAGTTGGGAAATTTTGTTATCTTGATGTTGAGATGTAATCCATATTGAAGGTTGTAGTCCTTTATCTTTTGCAGCAAATGCCTCACGTTTCTTATCATTTTCAGCAAGCAAGATTGTATCATCTACATAAGGCAGATTATTGATGAGTCTTCCTCCAATCCTGATGCCACATTTTTTCCTCATAGTTTCCAGTTTCTCAAATCATTTGCTCAGCATTTTCATAGTCAGATTGAATAGTATGGAGAAATGATACAGCCCTGACATATACTTTTCTTGATTTTAAACCAGACATTATTCCCTCACTCTGTTTGGATCACAGCTTCTTAATCTAGTTATAGATTTATGTAAATATTAATTAGCTGTCATTACTGTATGTCATCCAGTTGGAACTGACCCAAAACTGACCTCCAGTGGGTTTTAAGAGGTAGTTAATCACACACAAGGTCTAGTGGTGAGAAGCAGAGCTTCAATCCAAAACACAGGCAGTTTGAATCCACCAACTGCTCCTCAGGAGAAGGCTGGGCAATCTCCTCCCATGCCATTTACTAAATAACCAATGGAGGGTCATAATGAGTCAGTTATTCACTCGGCTTGCCTTTGGCACATAGCAACAGCTCCTGGCAATGACCTGTTGGAGGTCCTGAGAATGATACTAGGCTGAACTTCTTCCCTTTTGTCTCTCAGTGATTAGAATTACTACTGGCCATAACCTAGGGGAACTCCCTTTACATCCAGTTAAGATTATGAGCCTTTGCCTTTTACCTTTCATTTTCCCATAACTATTTGGTTTATCTGAATCATGGCAGGGGAGGGTCATTACATAGCTTCCACATTAAATCATGATGTACATGCATTCTTGGGAGACACAGGCCAACGCATGATACCATAGAAACAGAATTGAATTAGATAGGATCATAGAATTGTTTTCTGTTTCATAGGCATAAACTTTATCCTGCTCAAACAGACTTCCATCATGGTGCAAACAAGGAATATGTATTATTTTGCGCTTTATTAGACAGGTTCTAGGGAACTCTGGTAGCCCCTAGTGATTTGTGTCGCTAACTGAAAGGCAGTACGAATCCCCCGCTGGTTGTTCCCTAGGAGGACAAGATGGACAATCTTCTCCTGTGTGCTACCTATAGCCTTGGGGACCTGCTCCAGGCTTAGTTTTGTATTAATGATGATGAGCTTTGAGTGTTTTGAGCACAATTGAGAGCCCTTGGTTAAGTGCTTATCTGCCAACTAAAAGGTTGTGATGGTTTGAACAGAAATGTGTTCCCATAAAGATTAGTGAGCTAAGAACACCCTCTGGGATGCTTCTAATCTGCTACATAAGGTTATAATGAGTCAGAATCAACTTGACAGCACATAATTACACAATATTCAATGAGATTCTATGGCTCAATAGTTAAGGTATTGGAAAGAAAAGACAGGTGGTTTGAAACCAGCCAGTAGCTTCATGAAGGCACCTGGTGATCTGTCTCCCTAAAGATTACAACCTAAAGAACCTTGTGGGGCAGATCTACATTTTTGGCGGGACAATTATGAGTTCTAATCACCTCAGAGGCACACAACCATAATAGCACAGTGTCCCGGGAGCTATAGGGGTTTGCAGAGTATTATTCAATATTTTTACTGTAATCTACTGAAAAAAAATGGATTTTACTTTAACATAAAATATGATCCAGCATATGCTTTCCAATTTATTCAGTTTTATAAAACAAACGCTAGTTGTGACCCACCAGATTGATTTTATGACCCCCCCATTGATTTTCTTATGGGTCTCAACCCACTGTTTGAAAAATAGTGCTCTCGTATTTATAGTACAGTGCTGGGAACAGAGTTACGGGTCAATTAAAAAATAAACCCACTTACTAATTGATCTGTTTAATCAGCATGTGACATTCAGTCATACAGGTTGGGAAGGCCTTGGCACTCATGCCTTTATTACCTGATATATAAGGAAGACGAGAAAATTACAAGGATCAAGGCCATCCTTCCCATAATTGTGGGATTTTTCCCCTCAATCATTCTAAGATGAAACTTTTTTTTATCCTTGCAAAGCAAAGAACAGAATAAAGGGCTGAGACAATCATCTTACTGTCCTGGGTCAGATCTGCACAGCGTTGTTTCTTGTATTGCTTAACGTATTTTGATTGAGAACAAAGTCAAATGATCTGGGCACCTATCTGTCATTCTTTATTCTGTATGTTTGCTCCATTTCATTTGAAGAGTTGATAGACATATTTGAGGCTAGGGAAACATAAAGTGCAAGTGATGAGTTCCGTAGGAGTTGTGAGGGGAGTGTGAACTACACAACAAGACGAGAGAAAGAGGGGTAATTTGAGAAGGCTTCACGGTGTGCAGGAGCGGACATTTTCAGGAGGAATTCTCATGCTGAGGGTGAGTGAATGGCCATTGTAACAAGAAAAGGTCGTTAGCACAGGAACTTCTCCAATTACTGAGGAGCAATAAAATCAATTTAAAGTCTACATGTCATAGTCTCCACTCGCTGTGTATCTGAGAGCTGGACAATGAATAAGAATGACAGAAGAAGAATTGATGCCCTTGAGTTGTAGCGTTGGAGAAAGTACTGAGTATCCAATGGTCTTCCAAAAGACTTTCTTGGAGAAAGTGTAGCCAGAGTACTCCTTGGAGACAAAGATGACAAAGCTTCGTCTTGCACACTTTGGGCATGTTGGTTGTTTTTATTGTTGATTGCCTTTGAATTGAGCACAACTCATAGCGACCCTGTGAACAAAAAACCTGAAGCCTTTCAATAACTATCGTCGTTTATCAAAGTTCAGAGTGTTTCCAGAGGCATGTTGTTTGTGAAGTGAATGCCACTATTCCTTGGAGAGGGATATTATGTTTGGAAAGGTGGAGAGTTGGTGGAAGAGAGGAAGACCCTCAACCACACGGATTGACACATGACTGTTGCAATGAGCTCGAGTATGTCAGAATGATGAAGATGGCAAAAGATAGGACAGTGTTCAAGTGTATTGTTCATAGGGTTGTTATGAGCCAGACTTTACTTGATGACACCTAATAACAACAACAACAACAACAACAACAACATAGATAGGGCAGAAAGATAAGATATAGTGACCAATAGATAGAATACAAACCCAAAACCAAACTCAAAGCCATCAAGTTGATTTAAACTCATCGTGACCCAATAAGACAGAGTAGAACTGCCACATAAGGTGTTCAAGACTATAAATCTTTATAGGAATGAACTGCCTCCTCCTTCTCCCATGAAGTGGCTAGCTAGTTCTAACCACTGACCACCTGGCTGGCAGAGCAATGCAGAAGTCACATCACTAGAGGGATCGATGAATAGGCGGTTGAGAGGTCAAAAAAGAGAAGAAACAGAGATAAGGTCTGATGAACTTGATTGTTTTTATTTGCTATTAAGTCACCTGCGACTCTAGCAACCCTGTAGCCTGCCTTATCCTAAGCCAATATTACCATCTCCAGCACATCTACCCCCATTAGCCTCATTACTGTGTCATTCCACCTCATCCAGGGTTGTCTGGAAAGAGCAGATTCTGAAAGTTTGGAGAGTAAGACAGTGAACTTTATTTTAGATGTATCAACGTCAGGAATCATTTAAATGAACCATTTTGACAAGGTTAAAAAGACAAAAATCAGTGACAGTGGAAAATTGCGAACCTTAGGCAATCTTTTAAGAGATTGTGCTTCTCCGAAGTCCTTTTCACACAGTCTCATGAAATTATTCCAAATAATAAACTAATTCAAGTTGGATAGAACATGACTACAGTCTCAAGTATTACAAACTGGCTCTAGGAATGTAAACCTCTGTAGTGATAAGTGAGAATTATTAAATATAAGGAGCTGTCAAAAGATACGGTTGATATAAAGGCTAGCCTTGTTTATGCAACATTATAAATGTGGTAGAAGAGGAATTTAGTAGATGATATATAAGAAAGATTAAAGGAATAACACAAATGGATGGTAATAAATTATACTTGAAAGATGAAACATATGTAGATATAATTAATAAAAAGAAAAATATTTAATGACAAGGAAGAAAGGCCTGGGTATCTATTTCTAAAAATCCATCCTTGAAAACCTTATGGATGTTCATGATGAGACCCGTTGGGCATAGGTTCCAGGGAGTTGGACACATTTGACTGCAAACAACGACAATAACAAGAGAAGGAGAAAGCTATAGGCAAACAACAACAATAACAAGAGAAGGGGAAAGCTATAAGAACAAAAGAGGCACAAGGTGCCAAGAGGTAACAAATTGAATTTATTTTACTATAATATGTTACAATTGCTCATTAGCATTGTGAGTCAGAACCAACTCAGAGCTGACTCTCCAGCCGTGTTTAAGAGGCTGTAAATTGCACAGGAATATCTGGTAGATTCGAACTGCCAGTCTTTGAGTTGGCAGCACAATTCTCTAGCCACTAGGTCTCCAGAGCACCCTAATATATATAACAAAGTTGAGATGCCTATATTGAAATGAGATACTTTTCTCATATCTATCTTGGAGGAAGTACAATCAGAATTTCTCTTTGTGATGAGGATGGTGGGTCATGCTACTTTGTTGTTGTTAGGTGCCTTCCAGCTGAATACAAGTTATAGCAACTTGTCCTATTAACAATGGATCTGAACCCTTTCCTTTCCTGTGCTACCCTCACCACTTCTGACACACTTGGGCCCATTGCCGTAGTCTCTGTGTCAGTCCTCCCATATGACCCTTCCTAATAACATGCCCACAGTATGTGAGACAAAGTTTCTCACTCTTGCCTCTAGGAGTACTCTAGCTGCACTTTCTCCAAGAACTTTTTCTTCTTGTTGGCATCCATGGGGTATTCAGTACTGTTCTTGAACACTGCAACTCCAAAGTATCAACAGTTCCTAGAGAAGGAGGACAACAAGTTTGGTTGATGGTCAGTGGGAAAAAAAAATGAAAGAAAGATTCTCAATGCAGTGGACTGACAGTTGCTGCAAAAATGGACTCAAGTCTTCCAATGATGTTGAGGGTGGCACAGGATTTAGCAACAATTCCTTCTCTTAGACTTTGTGTTAATATAGTTGGAACTGACTTGATGACACCTAACCACATATTTTCCCCAAAGCAGTCTAGTAATAGTTGATCCCCTCCCCCCTGTTTTATTTTAAACTAGCCTTTGGGAAAGTACTGCAGTCTATCTCATGCAGAACATTAATAATAATTGGTAAGGGGTATAGAGCAATAGGTGCGAAAAATCTGACAGCTAGGATTAGTTGTTTTCAAATCTTTAAAAACTTGTATGAAAGCCACTGTTTTATGTAATTGGGCTACTCTGAAGTGAAAATAAAATACAATTGACTGAAGACTGGGAACAATCACTCTACCTTTTCTTGTAGCAGCAAAGGCAGCTGTAGACTTCTGCTGGAATGTTGCCAAAACTTTGGGCTACGGTCGTAGATAAACATGTACAAGGGGAATCATTCCTAGTAGTACCTTAAAGAAATTTGTTTCATTTAAACTTAGTCTTGAGTATGAGCTAGCCTTTGTTAGACTTTTCTTTTTATGCATATCTTTTTCTGATTGCAGAAATAGCATTTATTGTAAAAAATTATAGTATCCACACAACCACAAACGAGTTATTTAAATTACTCATAACATTATTTCAGAGAGCTCAGAGTTAACCTTTGAGTGTTCATCCTCCCAATCTGTTTTCTATGTCCTTGGAAACAAAATGAAACTGGGAGCACACTTCACAGACTGTTTTGTGAGCTGCTTCTCCTTTTCTTAATAAATGATGACCAATTCCCATGCTTTTCAATTGTTTCCTAGACTCTGATTTTAATGACTACAGAGCACGCTGTCACATAAATGTACCATATTTTGTTTTATCGCATTTTGTTTTGTGTATGACTTACTTATACTTTTTAGCTGTTATAAGTAACAGTGAAAAACAGTCTTGCATACAAACGTTTGTTCTAATTTATTACAATCTAAAGGACATCATAAAATTCCTAGGAGCAAAAGTGCTGGATAGAAGAGTATTAATGCTTTTTATAGCATTTAATATGTATTCCCAATGTTCCCTCCGTAAAAACCCTATCAGTACATGAAATGCCTGTTTGTTTCCACCCTTGCCTGGGTGACTTCAAAGTGAGGATATCTTTATACACAAATACCTTAATGACGAGTTCTTGTATTTGTTTAATGTTTACCTTTTCAAAATGTATTTTCAATTTTATTCCAACAAACATCTAGGCAAAGTATATCATACAGCATAGCTAATCACTGCCAGCTAGTTTATGTTTATACATGAAAGGGCGACATTTAAATAAAAGAAGTTTCCCTATTTAACATTTCTAAAACAAATGTATGTATGTATCTGAGCCAGAACCATTCAGTCAAAGAGTTGCAAATTTGAGTTGAGGGTGCGGTCCAGGAACACCAAGGCATTGTAGGGATCTAGTCTGTGAAGTAGCTTGATTGGCAAGGCTGTCAGGACACATCTGGCAAAAGTCAGTGTAATTCAGTGGTAAGCAACTCAGGACGCCAAGCAGAAACCAGAAGACACAGGGGTTGTTGTTGTTGTTGTTGTTGTTGTTGTTGTTAAGTGTTGTCGAGCTGACTCAGGAGACTCAATGAACAACAGATCTGAACCTCACCCTATTCTGCCACATCCTCCTGATCTCTGTAACACTCTAACTCATTGTTACCATCCTTGTGTCAAACAAACTCATTGAACTGACCCTCCTCCTTTCCCAGCATGAGGTCTTCTTCCCAAGGCCTGGCAACAGTCCTGTTTCACTAACAACATGCTCAAAGTGAGACAAGGATTCACTGTCCTTGCCTTTACGAAGCACTTGCATTGTATTACCTCTCAGATTGTTTTCTCTTTTGGAAGTTTATGGAATATTAGTACTCTTTTGTATGTGTACCGCCAAATCAGATCTAACTGGTATGGGAATAGATTGTCCCTCATTCTCCAGCAGAGCATCTGGTGGATTTGAACCAAGCACCTCTGGGATTGCAGTGCAGCTTCTTGCCACTCGGCCACCAGAGCTTGCCTGGATATTAGTACTCTTGATTGACATCACAATTAAAAGGATCTATTTCTTCTTTCCATATTCATACATAAGAAGTAATGGGGGGAAAGCTACGACTAAGATCAGATCTTTGTTATTTAGCATCTTGAAGACGTACTTGGAAACAGATTCTCCTAATGCAACGTGTCTTTTGATTTCTTGACTTCTGCTGCTGTAGGTGCTGATTGTAGATGTAAGTAAAATAAAATGGCTGGCAATTACAATCTTTTCTCCATCATGATATTTATTGCCTGTTGGTGCAGTGGTAAAGATTTTGCTTTCCTGATGTTGAGATGTAACCCATATTGAAGGATCTAGTCAGGGCACAGAAAGCATAAAACAATACGGCAGACGTGAACTCCTTACTATAGGACCAGTTCCTGAAGTAACCAAGACAAAAGAATCCTGGAATTCCAACATGCAGATGTGAGTCCTTGTTTGCTTCTCTTCCCACCAAAGGTATGCAGTTCAAATCCACCAGCTGCTCACTGGAAGAAAGACATGAGATCATTTTAAGCAGAGATTCACTGCTTCTGAAAACCCACTGGAGGGTCAGCTATGAGTCAGTTCTGATCCAACAAATATATATGTGTATATATGCCTCTGTGTATGTGTATATGTGTGGTGGTGGTGTTGTTGTTGAGTACCATCAAGTCATAACTGACCCATGGTTGAACCTCCAACAGTTTTTCAGAGGCAGTTAATAGCACAGGAGGAGATTGCCCATCTTTCTCCCATGGAGCAGCTGGTGGGTTCAAACTATGTGCCTTAGGGATGGCAGTTCAGTTTCTTACATGTGTGTGTGTGTGTGTGTGTATTGTATATCTATATATCTACACTTAGATATATGATACACACCACACACATTTATTTATACACACACACACACACACACACACACACCACCTATATAAATTTTGTGGCTATTATTTTCTAGAAGATTAAATAGAAAAAAAGAACAAGTACTAAATGATTCTCATTAGAAATATTTGGCAACAATGTATTATTTTCAATTTTGAGAATATGTGCTCTCATGATAGAGATTTTATGTGGTACATATGTAGTTATATTGTCTTCAAGCAAAACTGTTCTCAGTTCACATGGTATTAAATATATACTAATATTTTATGGTCTTCTGAAACTAGCATGACTAGCAGGTGCTTCCCATCTGAGTGTGTCTGAGAACCACGGGGTGTGTGTACCCGTGGATGGACTTCACGTGGCATGCACATAGATCTACGTCTGCCCAGGAAACTGTTCTAAATTCATGCGAACTTACATATCAGCATCCCACCGTCTGCTGTAAAGAATCACATGAATTCCCAGGTGTTTTCCATCTGAGCATGCTCAAGGATGATGAGCTTTCTTGAATGATTCTCCCAGTACTTTTAAAATCACTGTTCAGGAAATTCTTTGTAACTAATGTTTCTGCTCATCCTCCTTGTCCTTTCCCCCCTACAAAACCTCGGGTCTTTTCCCGTACTCTCATCATCTCTTTCCCACACATCTCATCCAGGACATTGTTCTTCACGCGACACCACATAAATGGGATGGTCCTTGTATCTTCTGGAACATCAGTGGGGTTATGCCCTTCTGCTTGTTAGCTTGGGGTTAGGCCTTTTACTTTGATAAAAGAGTCCAAGAGTGTGTTTGTCTAGTGTTTATATATGGGTTGTTTTCCTTGTAGTATTGATAATAGCAAGACTAGATAGGTGTCTAGGGGCCTCTTCCATGCTCTGTCTGCCTGGTGAGCTTTGACAGTGCTTAGACACTGCTTTGCATTGCTAGGTTTGTACATTGTCAAGTCAGCTGAGTTGGAAGAATATTTCTCAGAATTCCCTAGTTTGTGTGGCACTGAGTTAATGAAGAGAGAAATTTACACAGTACTTAGAAGGGAGAGAAGAAACAGCAGCCTCTTCATTTTAAAGACTGGTGCAGCCAGGAGCTATTGTATCTTGTGTATATTGTTGTTCATCTATTGACCTTATTAGTTCAGGGTCCAGTTTACTTTCTCTTCCCTGCGTTACTTAAAGTGTATCTTCCAGTGGTGGTCACTTAACATCATACAGATACAGAGGCCATGGTCTTCCACAGATTCACTAGCACGAAACAAATTCAGACTCTTCCTGAAGACCATGTCCTTCAGGATGGATTATACCTCATCATCAACAAAATGAAAATCTTCTTAACTGAACCAAGAGACAACAGCAGGATGAATGAAGAAAATATTGAAGTTGTCAATGATTTCATATTACCTGAATCCCTAATTAACAAAAAAAGAAAGTAGCAGTCAAGTAATCAAAGGAGTATTGCTTTAGGGAAATCTGCCAAGGACCTACTTAAAGAGCTAAGGACAAGGCTGTCACTTTAAAGACTAACGTGTTTCTGATCCAAGCTATGGTGTTTCAGTTGCTTCCTGGTCATGTGAAAGACGGATAAGGAAAACCAAGGAAGAATTGATGCCCTTGGACCAAATAGAAAAATTGTGATGTTGGTGAAGAATGTTGAATATACTGCGGACTGTGGAAAAGAGAAACAGATTTCTTTATGAAGAAGTGCAACCAGAGTATTCCTTAGAGGCAAAGATGGGCATTGAAAGCTAGCGGGTTGATGAAAGAGAGGAGGGCCCTCAAGAAGATTGAAGGCCATTGTTTTGTCACAATGGGTGTTAGAACAGTGGGGATTGTGAGGATGGTGCAGGATGAGGGAGGTTTTGTTCTGCCCCTGTTGTTGCTGTTATGTTCTGTTGAGTTGCCTGTGACCCATAGTGACCCCATGTGCAGCAGCTCTGAACTCTTCCCTATCCTGAGTCAGTCTCACTAATCCTGACACACCGACCCCCATTGCACCAGTTACTGTTTCAATCCATCTCATCCGGGATCTTCCTCTCTTGCTCTGTCCCTCCACTCTTCCAAGCATGATGACCTTCTCCAAGGACCAGTCTCTGGTTCTAAATCAGCTACCTTGACAGCACATAACAACAACAAACAATCCTGATAACTCAGGAGTCCCCATGATACAGTGGGTTAAATGCCGTGCTGCTAACTAGAGGGTTGGGGCTTTGAACCCACCATTGGCTTCACAAGATAGAGATGAGTTGGCTCATTTACAGAAGTCTACTCTGTCTAGCAGCCCTGTGTCAGAATTCACTCAGAGACATTGCATTTTGTCTGGTTTTTTTTTGGAATTTCTAGAATAAATAAATGCCTTGTGAGCTCTGGTTGCTTAGAGGTAAGGAACTATTCTACTAACCCAAAGGTATATGGTTTGAATCCTTCAATTGCTCTGCAGAAGAAAGATGGACATTTTCCTCCCAGGCATTTTACTGCTTCTGAAAATTTGCTAGAGGGTTAGCCAGCAGTCCTTTTCAACTCAACGGTAAATAACAACAACAATCCCTAGTTCTGTTAACACGTAGGGTGACTCTGCTTCCTTGACGGAACTCCAAGTGATAAACTTGCTTTGCTGTCTCACCTCTGCTTCACCAGGAGGCACTACATGGTGAGGGTCGATGCACACAGCTTGTCACTCCCTCGCAGTGTTGCAGTGGATCCTGCTTCTTTGAAGAAAACTGCTGGCTAATAATGAAGCAAAGCACCTTGACCGGGAGGAAATATGGTCTAGAGGAAAAAAATGAAAAAGATGAAAACATATCTATGAAAAAAAATCATCTCTGCTTCGCATTTTGGGCTCATATTTGCTCATTTTCAAAATGCTTTGCCACTTTGGCTTTGTGACTGCTCTGGCCCTTAACACCAACGATGACTGAGCCAGCGCATCCCATCCTAAAGGAAACATTCCTGCCTGTGCTTTGAGAGGATCTGAAGTCTTCACCCAAGTCCTGCAGAAGTCAGAGTTCTTTTTTCTTCTTTTAAAGAAACAAGCAGCCACTCACAGAAAACAGGGCCCTCTGGCCTACGTCATATCACCATTCCAGAAATAGGCAGGGGCTGTGACTCTGCCCTCAGCACGGCAGACCAAACACACAAAGTCTTCACTTCCAATGACCCCCCAAAGCTCAGGCTTACTTTCCCTCTAGGTTCATGCAAGTCTAACACCTGCAACAATCAGACCTGTACTTGTCCCCCACCCCTTGTGCCAAAAGAGAGCTTTCCAGACCTTAGTCATCTGTACATCACCTTCACACATCTGTGCTATTTATTCACATACTTTACTTAAACTTCACATTTCGTCCAATCTACCAAACCCAGTCATGGTGAGTTGATTCCAACTCATAGCCATTCGTAGGGAGCTTTGGTGCCTTATCTGTAGCAAGTGGTGCTCCTAACGCAAAGACCTTTATCTCCAGAGGTTCAAATCCCCCATTGGCTTCTTAGGAGAAAGAGAAACGGTAGCTTCCCTTTATGATTTACAGCCTCAGAAACAGGATGGAGGGTCACTATCAGTTAGGACTGACTGAGCACAGTCAATTTTTTTTTAAATGTGACCCTAATAACAGAGTTGAACTTCCCCTTCGGGTTTCCAAGGTCCCAAGTCTTCCTAGTAGCAGATTGCCTCATCTGTCTGCTGCAGGAGGGGCTGGTGGATTTGAACAACCAAATTTGAGTTAGCATCCCAATGTTTCATTCACTGCACAAACAGTGGTCCTTCATCACATCTAAGGTACCACCAACAGTAAGTTACTCTATTACGTATTTCCCCCCTTCCAAGAAAGAGGGCGCTCTAGTGGCCTGTGGCAATGTACTGCTGAGTCCGAACTGACTCCTGGCTTACCCTCCAGCGGGTTTTCAGAAACAGTAAATGGCATGGGAGATTTCTCATTTTTCTCCTGTGGAACAACCGATGGATTCAAACAGCAATCTTTTGGGTTGGAAACACAATTGTATAATGACCTTATATAAAAGTACACAATTTAAATACATATAAATATGGGATTCTATAAAAATAGAATTACTTTATAGCTGCTTCGTTGTTATTCCTAGAGCATGAAGGTAAGCAGAGAGAACAATAGCAAAATAGCAAAACAAACAAACAAAAACCCACCCAAGAACTACCACCAGCACAGAAAACAAATTGAGGGCCCTTGTGATTCCAGAGATAAGAAATTAGCGGGAGGGAGAATGGAAATATAACTTAGACTCAATGCAATATGTTGTTGTTGTTGTTGTTGTTGATGGCCATCAAGTTGAGCACAACTCATAGTGACCCTATGAACAAAAGACCTGAAGCCTTTCTGTAAAGAAACGTTATATTGCTATTAAAACCAGAAAGCCGATAGAACATTGCACAAGTACAAGGTAATGCAGTCAACTATGTGATGCTGTAAACACTAACTAAAAACTCTGACCGTGGAGAACCCTCCACCTGAGCTTGTTGTCAGTCAGTTTTCAATTCCACTCAACTTGCGGCCATGGCGTCAATTTTGACTCGTAGTGACCCTCCATCAGGGTTCCAAGGCCGCAAACCTTTACGGGAAGAAACTGTCCATCCCTTTCACTCAGATCTGGAGGTGGCTTAACACTGTCATATTAATTTTGCATTTTGGTTAGCCGTGACATGGGTATGAAACCATATTGGCATCAAACTGAGATTTGTCTCTTTAATTGAAGTAGAAATGACAGGAGAGAGTTGAAAGAGAATCAGCTTTTCACTGAAGATGCAATGTTAACCAGTGCTGAGTCTGGGAATCATCTCAAACCATGCCAGACACTACTAGAGCCTGGAAGCTTACAGTCTGGAAAACAGTGCAAATACCAACTTTATCCCTTTTGTTCTCACCTGCCAACGAGAACACTATAAAGTGGGCTGGGAAAGGCCAAACAAAATGTATAGTTGGTACAAACAATGTAGGATGAGTGAATAAACAATGAAAAGTCCAAGTTGGGGAAATAATTATTATTAAGTCAGAATTGGCAGAAGAATGTGTCAGCCTGAATCTACTTACTGAAGCACTGCTATGTTGGTTTTCTAGTGCTTCCCAACAAATTGCCACAAATTTCATGATTGAAAACACATCCATTGATTAGCTCACTGCTCTCTAGTTCAGAAGTCAGACATGACTCCGCAGGTTCTCAGCTTAAGTTTCTCAAGGTCTCTACTGGACTGAAGTATTAATCTAGTGCCTCTGGGGAAGAATTTGCTCATTCTGGGCCTTCGCAGAATCCAATTCTTTGGAATTCTGGGACTGAGGCTCCTTTTTCCACCCTCCTCCTCCCGGCTGTCAGCTAAAGGCTGCCTTCAGTTCTTTTTTCCTGGCTCCCTTCATTTTCAAAGCCAGAAATGGCACATTGAAGCCTTCTTATGGTTTGGATTTCTCCAACTTCTCCTGTCATCAAAAGGGGGAAATACTCCTTGTAAAGGACTCATGATTGAAACAGGCCTCCTTGGATGATTTCCCTATGATAAACCCACAAAATACCATTCCAACAGTATCAAGCATAATGTTCGATTGATAGCCCAGAGCTGCGAAGCTTGGTGGTTCATCTTTTGGACTCTGCCAACCACAAACGCTCTTCAGCTGAAACTTAAATGTAACATATTCAAATGGCAATTGCTGAGAATCTGCAGTAGTAAGTACACGCACAATTAAAGTAGACCTTAAATTAACCTCTTGTGTTGTTGTATACTGCCGAGTCATTGCTGACCCTCTAGTGGGTTTTCAGAGACAGTATATCAATGGAAGAAGATTGCCCATCTTTCTTTCATGGAGCATCTGGTGGATTTGAACCATGTACTGTAGAGCAACAATGTCAGTTTGGAACTAACGTATGCCTGATCCAGGCCATAGTTTTCACAGTTATACACTGTGCATCAGAAAGCTGGACAAATACTAGGTATAATAGAAAGAGAATTGATTCCTTTGAGCTGTGGTACTGGAGAAAAGTATTGAATATGCCATGGACTGCTAGGAGGAAAGGGTGAAACCAGGGTGCTCCTTGGAGTCAAGAATTCTAAAGTTCAGTCTGACATACTTTGGGCATGTTGCAAGGAGGGACCAGTCCTTGGTGACGGACAGTGCAAGAGAAGAAGACCCTTGATGAGATGGATTGACTCAGTAACTGGGGTAATCAGGATGGGTGTATTGGAGACAGTGCGATTGGCACAGGACAGAGCAGAGTTTAGGGCTGCTGTACATAGATAGGGTCGCTATGAGTCGCAAGGAACTCGGTGGCACATAAGAACAACAACAACCAATGTAAGTGGTTGTTATGTGCCATTCAGTCCACTATGACTCCTGACAACCCTATGAACAGTGGCTCTGAACCTTGGCTTGTCTTGAGCCAACCTCACTTTCTTGGACACATCTGACCCCATTGCACAGTCACTGTGCCAATCCATTTCCCCCAGGGTCTTCCTCTTCTTATGTGACTTTCAACCCTTCTAAGCATCACATCCTTCTCTAAGAACTAGTCCCCCTTACCACATGCCCAAAGTATGTGAGACGGAGCTTCCCAATTTTTGCCTCCGAAGAGCAAATTAGTTTGATCCATAATATGATGTTACTTTTTAAAGGCCAACTTTCTGGTTTTTTGAAGTTATGTGTTTCTGAAACCCCTACACACTAACACGAAACACTAACAGAAGGATTAGTAAAAATCTTTTTCTAGCTGTTATATCTTACTGTGTTGCTGTGTACTGTGACATCAGACCTCATCCATAGCTGACCATCCGGATGATTTTCAGAAGCAGTAAATGATGTGGCAGGAGATTGCCCATCTTAATCTCACCGAGCAGCTGATTGATTCAAACAGTGTATCTTTGGGTTGGCAGCAAAACTCCTTACCAGAGTTCCTTACATATTAAGCAGAGTTAGTTTAACAATCCAATTCATTCTCTCACCCTCCCACAAACAGATTTTTTGAGCTGAAAACATTTTTAACTATATGAACTACACACACACTTAAAAGCTAGGATCTTGGTGGACTCTCACTTACTGCTCAAAGCTCAGGCGCTGTAGGAACGGAGAGAAGTTCAAAGAGGCAACATGATTCTGAAGCCAAAATACACGAACTCCATCCTACTGAAAGGAGACAGTGGTGTCCCACTGAGATGATGGAGTTCAGGCTACAACCAGAGGTCAGGCAGCTCCTCAGGGCTGGGCCCTGGGTAGAAGGCTTCTCCCTGGGATGCCAGGCCCTGAATTTACCGCAAACACTGCCCTGGGGACTAGTGAGAGCAGCTGAGAAACTGCGGAACCAAGCTGCTTCCCAGCGACTTCCCAGATACCATCAGAATGCGAGAAAACCATTAAAATCCTAATTAAGTAGTTTCTCATCTGGCTCATTTGAAGGCGCTCCAAAATGGTCAGATTTAAAGCTCAGGAAACAGCTGAAGTGTTAAATTTGCTTGTTAGTTAAAGCCTTTGTCAGAGGTTAAGTTTACGCGAGGAAAGCGGAGAATTGAGGCAGCCGCTGCTGACTGCAGATCTTCAATTTTGCTTGTGTTTTTATTTCAACTGAAAATGTTTTTTCTTTTTCCTCCTAAATACGTTAATTCGTTCCTAGATGCTTTTATTATATTGTATAAAGAACAGTTTTCATATCCAGAAATTATGTGGTGACTAAGGTAAAAATGGATTGTGAAAATCCTAATAGGATGAAATTCTTAATCAGAACTGGTAAACAAAATGATAATTTTGGACCTTTTAAATTTATATGATTATATCAATTTTATGCCTGATATATTTTATTACTTGAGATTAGTTTACGAATTTACTTGAATAAAAATAAGTTATATCTATGACACGTAACAACTATGAAATCTATTTCTATTTTGGAGATTTTTTCCTCTTTTCTTCCTTCTCTTATTTTTATCTTTCCTCTCTTGTTTCAGTCTTATTGTGTATATAAATTTTTAAAAATTCCTCTATTTATTTATATATGGATTTTTAAAATATCACAAATACTTAATAAGATACACTGCTGTTATGTGCCTTCTAGTCACCTGTGACTCACTGTGACTCTATGTATAACAGCTTTAAGCCCTGCTCTATCCTGTGCCAATCTTACTGTTTCTAAGAAACCTACCCACAGAACCCCAGTCACTGAGTCAATCCATCTCATTGAAAGCCAACCTCTTTTGTACTATCCCTCCACCCTCCCAAGCATGATGTCCCTCTCCAAGGACTGGTCCCTCATTGCAACATGTCCAAAGTAAATAAAATATACTATGTAACACTAAAGATACCAAGCTCTCTATTTATGTGTGCATGTGTGTAAACGGTAAACATTACTCAGTGGGGTTTGGTAATATTATTTTGAAATTACTTTTAAAATGTAACATGTATATACAAAGCTTCAAAATCCTAGCCTCCAAGGAGAAAGCTGGTTTCACTGTCTCCAAGACAGACTTATTTATTTTCCCTGCAGTCCATGGTATGTCTAAAACTCTTCTCCAGACATTAATTATTCTTCTATCATCCTTAGTCTTTGTTTAGCTCTCTGATGCATAGCGTACAGTCGTGAAGACCAAGGCCTGAATCAGGTGTGCCTTACTCTCCAGACTGACATCATTGCTCCTCGGAACTTTGGAGAGGTCCTGACATCAGATTTCCCCAATTCAATTTGTCTTTTGGTTTTGTGACTACTGCTGCCAAGAATGTTGATTGTGGAGCTAAGTAAGCTGAAATTGCTGACAACCTTAATCTATTCTCCATCAATCATGGTGTTGCCAATTGGCCCAGTAGTGAGAATCTTTGTCTTCTTGATTTTAAACTACAATCCATATAGAAGACTACAGTCCTTGACCTTCTGTGGCAAAGGCTTCAGATCCTCCTTTGTTTCAGCAAGCAAGGTTGTTAGCAAAGGTTGTTGATGAGTCTTCCTCCAGTCCAGATGTCACACTTCTCCTCATAAAGTCCAGCCTCTCGAATGATCTATTGCACGTATAGATTGCAAACGTAGGAGAGAAGACATATCCCTGATGCACTCCTTTCTCGATTTTGAAACATGCAGTATTTCCTTGCTCTGTTCTCACGATTGCTTCCTGTTCCAAGTATAGGTTTCACAAGAGCACAATCAAGTATTCTAAGATTCCCATTCTTCTCAAGGTTAGCCAAAATTTGTTGAGATCTAGAAGACAAATACCTTTGCATAGTCAACAAAACACAGATAGATATTCTTCTGGTACTCTGCTTTCTGCCAAGATCCATCTGACATTGGCAATAATGTGTCTAGCGCGATGTCTTCTAAACCCAGCTTGTATTTCTGTTAGTTCTCTGTCAATGTACTGTTCCCATGATTTTTGGATAATCATCAGCACGATTTTGCTTGTATGTGATATTAGTGATATTGTCTGATAATTTCTACAGTCTGTCATATCACCTTTTTTTAAGGATAGGAATAAATATGGATCTCTCCCAGTCAGTTATACTACTCTTTGCAATTTTACTTCTGATTTTGTCACTGTTCTTGTTAGTCTTGGACAAACTTTCAGCAGGAAAATTTCCATCCTCTCTTTGTCTTTGCCCCGGGATCCTGTGACATTATCACAATGCTGATGTCAAAGTTTGCTTCTGGGACTCCTTTCAAACTTTATTTCTTCTTCAACTTATCCTCCCACTCTGTCTCTCTTTCCCAAGCTTTTCAGATGGAGAAGAGTGTTTGCTTAAAAGTGTGCCTTTTGCAACTGAATTGGTTGTGTTCCAGATATGCTACCTACAAATGTAAGGTTCTGAGTAAGACACTTTATCTGCCCCACCTATTCCTTAGTTCTAACATGGGGATAGTATTAGCATTTACCTTATAAGACTATTGTGAAGAACAAATGCATAAAGTGTATAGCAAGTGACTGCTGGAACCCTGTTCTACAATATATAAATTCCCTACACTGTTGTCTTATACTTTCCCTTCTGGATTCAAGTGATCCTTAGATCTTTGAAGACAAGTCAAGTGGAAGCAACTCTTACTTTCAAGTCTAGCTCAACCAGCTGTAGGAGTGGAGGAGGCAATAGCCTCAGTAATTTCTAGCCTAATGTTCATTCAATTAAATGCAAAAGCTCCTCCAATTCCAAGACTCTGTCAGCATTTGCTTTTATCTATCTTCCTTCCACTAATGTTTTCACATTTATTGAAATTTGATTCCCGAGTCTAGAGTTTCCTTTCTTCCCTACGTTCCACCCTTATACTGTTTAATTTTTATATCAATATAGCTTCACAGTACTTGATCCCTCTATCCAGGTAACCTTTATCTTCTCCATACGTTAGCCTCATTTTACTTGTCATCTTAAGCTAGATCGGCTCTATTTAAACAGTCTTATACTTGGATATAATATTCTGACATCATAATGATATTCCATTGAAATTGCAAAAGAAACAACTGCTATGTCTACTTTGTTAATGAAATTTTTCACAAGATGACTTTGGGCTTTTACTTGTTCATTAACCTTCCCCCCAAGTGACTCAATAGGAACTTAAAATCTTGGTTGACTAAGGACTGATATATCGTCCAAAGGCATTCTGGTTGCACAGTGGTTAAAGTACTCAATTGCCTACTAGAAGGTCGATGTCATAACCCACCAGCTACTCTATGGGGAAAAGATATGACAATTTGTTTCCATAGAGATTACAGCCTTGGAAAGCCTAGGAGGCAATTCTGTTGTGTCAGAATCTGATCAGTAAGAACGCATAATAGAGCATTTCATCCAAATGTACTGACATAATGAGTACCATTTTTGCTTGCTCTTAGAAGTATTGGAAATAGTCCTTACCACATGAAGTCAGAGACTATTATGGATGCCACATGTTTCAGAAAGTTTAGACAATGTGTTCTGATAAATAGAACTATATTTTATGGAAATATTAGTCTTGTCCTTTTTCCATATTGATTCAACCTATATGCTGAGCTAATTTGAGAAGCTTTACTATATAAAGGAAAATGTGGATTGAAGAAGACTCATCTACAACCTGTGTTATGCAGATGACACAATCTTGCTTTCAGAAACTAAAGATCTAATTACATAAGAAGATAAAAGATGATAGCCTTTAATATAGACTATAACTCAGCATAAAAACCCACAAATCCACAGTGGTGGGGCAATAGGCAAAGTTTTAATAGATCTAGAAAAGATTGATGCTGTCAACTTCCTCTTCATTGGATTCACAGTCAACACACATGTTCCCAGCAGTTGAGAAATCAAAAGGTGTGTTGCGTTGGGGAAACTTGCTGTTAAGGACCTTTTTAAAGTGCTGAGGAGCAAGGATATTGCTTTAAATATTAAATTGTATCTTGTCCAAGCCATGGCATTTTCAGTTGATTCCTGTGCATTTGAAATCTGGGCAATTAATAAGAAAGACAAAGAAAAAGAAAAGAAGGTGCTTTTGAATTGTAGTATTGACGGAGTGTTGAGTATCCTATATAAAAGGGAAAAAAAAACAACCCAAACAAACTTGTCTTGGAGGAAGTGTAATTAGGATGCTTCATAATATCAAGGATGGTGAAACTTCATCTCAACTTACCTGGACATGTTTTCAAGAGATGCCAGTCCTTAGAGAGGAGACTTCATGCCAGAAAACTGAGAGCAAAAGAGAGGAAGATTCCTCCAAAAGATTGATTTACACAGTGATTGTAACATTGGACTTGAGCATGAAGAAGATCATGCTGAGGTCACAGGATAAGAGGAGGTTTTGGTCACAGTCTTCACAGAATGATTATTAGTCCTTGTGGACTCAGTAATAACTTGAGTCATTCCCTTTGTTTGCTGTAGCTGAAAGTGAAATGACCAATAAAACACAGTAGAAAATGCTCAAGATGACTATTGGAGGGATGCCAATCCAAACAACGAGATATCATCTCACACCAGCAACAATAGCTGAGTTCAGTAGGAAAACAAACAACAAATGCTGACTGAAATGTGGAGAGATTAGAACCCTCATACACTGCTGGTGGGAATGCGAAATGGTCCAACCATGATGGAAGGCAGTATGGCACCTTCTCAAATTCGAAAATAGAAATATCATGTGGCCCACTATGGTAATACACATCAAAAAATTCAGAGCTCTGATATAAACAGAATTAAGCACACCCATATATATTGTGGCATTATCCACAATAACAAAGAGATGGAAGCAGCCCAAGTGTCCATCAACAAATGAATGGATAGAAAAATTATCATACATAAAATATTATGTGGCATTCAAAAGAATGAACTTGTAAAACACTACATATGATGTATGAGTCTGGAAGACATAATGCTGAGTGAAATATCTCAGTCACAAAAGGACAAATACTACCTAAGCTTACTGTTCAGTCAGTGAGATGGGTTGGAGGATAGGGAGAGAAGAACAGGAAAAGAATGTATAGATAATGTACATACTGGAATAGCTTAAGGGAAGGACAATCTGAGAAGAATGAATGATTAGATTTTATATGTATGACCAACCGTTAACAGTCTGGCCCAGGACAAGCATTACAAAGTGAATTGGCGGAAGGAGGGAAAAAAGTATTTGTGATGGGTGAAAGCTAATCTCTTTCTAAATTTTTATTAAAAAGTACAATCTTAAAATTCCAAAATTTACTGATTTAAATACTTATCGTTGCATTGCAGATTTGTTGTCAGATGCTGTCGAGTCGTGTACAACTCATAGTGACTCTGTAAACACAGATCTGATCCTTGTTCTATCCTGCACCATCCTCATCTCTGACACACTTGAGCTCACGTATACATCGCTGTATCAATCCATCTTCTGTTTAGCTGACCCTCAACTTTTACAAGTATGATGTCACTTTCCAAGGAATAGCCTGTCCTAACAACACACTAGTATGTGAGCCTAAACTTCGCCATCCTTACCTCCAAGAAGCATTTTGAGAAATGACGATAGTTACAGAAAGGCTTCAGGTCTTTCATTCATAGGGTCACTATGAGTCGTCTATGACTCAATGACACTTAACAATAACAACAACAACAACGACAACATGCTGAGAAATTGAAACCCTTAGTAATTCCTTCAAATAATTTTTTATTTTATCCCTATTGGGAGATGCAGTGGATTCTATCTTGAGCTGCTATTCACCAACTATTCTGCAGGAGGACAAGGAATTGGTCTGCACTGTAAAGACTGTGATCAGCCTTGGTAACTCCATGGGGTGGTGTTACCCTGCCTGGTAGGGTCATTATGAGTCAGAGTAGACTGAGTAGTCGTGGATAATTAGCACTAGAGAGTATTTATAAAAGTATTTACCCATTTTTTTTTCAGTGAATTATTGCCCTTTGTTTGAATCTGAACTTTTAAATCCTGGTGATGTTAAAGACTTTAAAAGTTATTACTTTCTTGATAAATTATATTCGTACATTTGTCTTTTCTTTTGCTGTTAAGGAACTCTTTTCAATTTCCTCATAAGCACAGAGTGAGAGTCCATTTCCAGTCTCCCTTATATACATGTGTGTTTACCTTGCCATGCGCTAGCCCAGATCACAAGAAACCTGAGGAGGTTGCAAGCCAACAAGACTATGCTCATTTCTAAGTGCTGTGGGGGAGGATTCATTTCCTTGCTCATTCAGATTGTTGCTAGCAGTCATTTACATGCAAGTATAGAACTGAAGTCCTTATTTCCTTGTTCATTGTGTCACATGAGGGCTCTTCCCACCTTCTAGAGACATCCACATTCCTTGATTTGTAATCCTACCCTTCACTTTCAAAGTTAACAAGTCTAGATGCAAATTGCTTCTATTTCATCTCTGACCCATTCTGTTGCCTTTTGCTTTCCTTCCATGGATTACATTGAATCAATTTAATAATCTAGGATAATCACCTTAAAGTCAGCTGGTAAACAATCTTTGTTCAATCTAAGTCCTTTTTATTGTGTAATATAGTCAAAGGCATAGGACAGGAAGTGACCATTACAGACAGGCAGCTTCTCCCCTCCACATCCCTTACTTTAGAACGTGCTATGTAGCACAGATACCATATTTATTTTTACATCCTATTTGCTTAAGTCAGTGGTTACATGAGCAATGTGTTTACTGAAGAATAGAGAATTTTCATTCAATAACTTGATTAAACTGTGTTGATAAACCTGTCTTCTAACATCAATATCCTTTTCTTTGAGGATCTGAAATTGAAATTAGATGAAAGTTTCATGGCTTTAAATAATTGTGAAAAGAAGATTTTGTCATACCCATTACCCTTCTCTAATATTAGTACTTCAATTTTTTTTCTCTTTTTTAAATTAAATTTTATTAGTATTAATAAACATTTACAGGGATTT
>NW_006399764.1:15094590-15114934 GCF_000299155.1 Elephantulus edwardii | reverse complement strand
AGTCATTGGCTTCCCTTTTTACCCTGTTGGAGAAGTTTTTGGATGTGCATAGGGATTTGAGTCTTAGAAGATCCCATTCATCTACGTTATCTTCTCCTGGTTGTAGGTAGTACTTTAATTTTTAAAAATATGGAACTATAATTGGTCTCTTCTTAATTCTGCCAATTTTCCTTCTATAAAGCTTCTGGGGATGTGGAAATGAAGGTACAGACTTTTTAAATGAAATTTTCAGAGATACATTTTTCAGGTAGAGAAGACTATGATTCCACAGCTAATTTTTCATGAGCATTGTCCTTCCCGAGTCAAGTAAATCTTTTAAAAACCTCTTCAGTTGCTCCCCAGGAGAGAGAAGGGTCATCTCCTCCCAGGTGATTTATAGCTTCTGAAAACCCCCTGGATGGTCAGCTGTGATTCGGCTCAGACTCAACAGCAATGACCTTGAGTTTTACGGTCTTCAGTAATCTTTTTATATTGAACATCCCACTCTGGACACCTTAACATTAGAAAGCTCTGGTGGTGTCGTGGTAAGAAGTTGTGCTATCAAAGCAAATGTACACAGTTCAAATCCACCAGCTACTCTTTAGAAGAAAGATGGACAATCTCCTGTGCAATTTATTGCCTCTGAAAACCTACTGGAGGGTCAGTCAACCATGAGCTGATTCTGACTGAACTGCAAGTTGCAACTTGTAATAAAAATCATTGCCCCTTGTCTCAACTAATTACATATAATCTTAAGACCAGTAATTAAAATATTGAGATAAGTATGTTTTTAATGAAGTTTTCAGTTTCTTCTATAGCAGATTAATTTTGGGTTCATTTTCTTAAGCAGAAAAAGGATATTTTGCCAGCAAATATTTATAAAACCACTTTTTTTTCTAAATAAAACAGAAAACAGTATTAGACTTTTAAATTTCTTTCTAAAACTAATGGTCAGTGCACTTTGAAAAAATTCGGTAAAAAAGATTTAGAACATATTTGCTTATTTCCAACTGTAACAGTTATGTAAGCCACCATCTAACCTCTTGCTAAAGAACAAATTTCAATAGTAATATGGTCTACTTAGATGACATTTAATGAGGTTAAGCTACAAAAATACCTTAAGAATCTTATTATTCGTTGATCTATTCCATATGAGGTCTCTCTGACTTTCTCCAAAACGATCTTTGTGAAATGATAAGAAATACTAATTATGTATTATTACTATAATACAGTACCATAATTACTAGTGTAAACCTAGCTGATGGTGGAATGACTGTTAATTACAAACATTTGAACCCAGAAAAGTATTTCCTACCTAGTAATTTAAGAATTAAGTAATAAAGTATCCTTTCATTCACTCCCAGAGAAACTGGACTGTAAATATTTTTTCACCCATGTGCACGTGTGCACATACAGATCATTGAAGGAATCTAAATCTCTAGATTAATTGTAGCTGAAGGGTTTTATTATTACTTTTGCTCTGTATCTAGTTAGACTAAAATATTATTGCTTTCATTTTGTTGCTACTTAAGGACAGATTGAATTTAGAAAGTTTCATTGTAGGAAATGAGGATTTTAGCAGCTAGTTTACTTAAAATAATTTCCCCCACGTGTTTCTGAAACAGACTTGAAGTCTGAAATCTTGTAATAGTATTATTTCATATTTTTTTCCATTATAAAATTTTTTTCTTGGCATTGTATTTACAAAAAGCCTCTTTAAAAAAAATCCTCTTTTTAATACACCCAGGGTGAGAAATGCTATATTAAATACAAAGCCATTATGTTGGAAAAAAAATATCCTCTTTGAAATTTCACTTTCATATTCAGTATCTATGATTTAAACAAATTTCTCATCCAACTATACAGGTTCACTTTTAAATCTCAGTTTATAGTTAATATTTACATGACATTATTGTGATTATTAAAATTGAATTCAAATTAGATTTTATGCAGAAAGCTATAGGCATCATACCCTAAAATTTTGGCTTGCTCAGAGATATTTAAAATACTGGTTATGATACTTTTTGTAAGAGATTCTATACATTATAAATTCTGATATATTTAAATATAAGAGAAGTATAATTCTATATGGTATTATCGCCAATATTCCTAAATCATGAAAATATTATTTTGGTTCAATTATGTACTTAATTTGGCAAGGTAAAAAAAAAATCTAAAGATTAGTTTCTCTTTTAAAAACATATCAAATTTGCATCCAATACACTAAATGCAAACTACTCGACGGCACATAACAACAACACTAAATGGATTATAAAATTTATCTTAGTGAATTAAGTTCTATATTTTTGTTATTTTGGATAACAGTTACATTTAATTCATTTTATTAAAGTGCACTTTGGTTTTAGTTTATTTCCTGACACTTCTTGAAATCTAAATTAGTTGATTTATTTGTGAGTCTAAAAAGTATGATTGAGGTATGAGAGTCAGCAGGTCTTTTTTTTTAACCCTAGCATGTAGACTTTAGTAATGTCAAAACTGCTTGTGGAAGGATGTGGACACTTAATGAACACTTAACAAAGAACCGAGAAGAAGAATAGATATTATACCTGCAACAAAGCATTCCAACTCATCTGAATGCGTACATAGCTGACCACTTCCCATGACTATTTCCTACTTTAGATATTTATAAAAGTTAGGTAAAGGTGGGTTGGGGCTTTATTCATCAAATGTGCCTACTGAATTTTATTTTATCTATATATTTCCTGCCATCTGTTTAAGGTTATCTTTCTTTGAAATATGTTTTAATTCAAAGATGTAACAAATTTAAGCATTCGCGATTAATAACTTTACGAGATTATAAAAACTTCTTTCATGTAGATTTTGTAAAGATCTTTTCTTTAATAACACCTCAGAAAGATTAGAAATGATCATTAGAAACTATACAAGTTTGGAAGTGGGAAAATATCCCACTATTTGTGGGATAATAGGGCATTTGTCTTGTGTACTTTGGCCATTTATCGGGAAGGACAGTCTCTGGAGAGAGACATCATGCTTGGAGAAGGTCAGTAAAAAAGAGGAAGACCAGGAATGAGGTAGATTGACATCATAACTGTAACAATGGATGAAGTGAGAGAGAACATGTTGTGGGACTGGACAGTGCTTGGTTCTTTGGTTCATAGGGTTGCTGTGAGTAGGAATACATCAAAGGCACCTGACAACAATAACAACTGCCCCTTAGCAGCAAAGAGTCAGGATAGGGTATTGATATCACTTCTCAACTACAGCTTCCTGCTCTGCACTGCTTTTAACATTCACATACACTTTCTAATCCTTCTTTAATCTTTATCTGTTAGTGGGGAGGGGAGACGGATGTTTATTGTTCTTATAATTCTAAGAAATTATAAGCATGGTTTCTAATTCTACCTCCTGTCCACTCCATGTTTGGGAGTGAAGTTATCCAAGCCCTGAGGAAGAACTACAGAAATATTTTCTTTTTAAGTTCAGCACTGTTGCTAGGGATTAAATGTAAAACTCTTTTCAAAGAGACCTCAACACTGCAGAAAATGCGATAGTAATCAATCAAATTCATTTGTCACTTCTGGTTCCGTTATGTGAAAAATACAAATATTCTGTTGTTAATCTATAACAAAGTAGGTGTACATATAAGAAAAAAACCCCAACAACCCTCTGAGTATAGAGAGCAATAAAGATGAAGAAACTTTCTGCTGAGATCCTTGAAAAAACAAACAGAAATCTGACAAACTTCATTTCCTTTTATAACGTATGAAAAAGTAGAACTTGTGGGATTAATGAAGAAAACCTCATTTTATACCCAGTCTAGTAACCGTTTGGAGCATAAAGCAGCTCACTCTTTCCTCAGATGGCCTCCATGGAGTCTGACGATGTGCTAGAAATGGGGGTCTGGTGGTGGGAGATGATGGATGATGGTGTCCTCTGGTTGCCAGCGGATCTGTGACCAGCACAAAAACTGCTTGGTCTGGGTTAATTAATTGCAGGAACAGTTTATTCAGATGCAGGGCAAGCACCTTGGCTAAAATCTCAGCATCTGTGTTGATTAAAGATAGGAGGCTGAAGGAAGCACATAGTTGGGGGTCTTAGATGGGCTTGGGAGCCATATGGGCCTCTTTTAATGAGGGAGGGCTTCTGCGATCCAAGTCTCCAAGCTGTGTTGTTCTAGTCAGCATTAATGGAGTATCTTTTGCCCAGCACCAAGTCACTTCACAGTTCTATCAGGGCAAGAATTTTTCCTGGTTATCTGCTGCAACATTCTACTCAGTATCCCATTATTATTTCTAATATCTTAGAATGGTGATAAAAGAATAAGGTTCAGAATCTTAGTGGACTTGTTTAGGTCCAGAACTGGTCCTGTTCAAACATTAACCTGTACAAACATCATTCCCAATGAAATGTCTACTAACTAGGTGATTATGACACCCTGACGGTATAATTGTTTAATGTTTATTCTCTGAAACTGTATCTTCAACACATGAATCAAAACCAGGTTTGCTAGGTTTTGGTTGTCTGTTTATTATAGCCCTACAAATGAACTCAGTAGTTTATCTTAAAAGATAATGATCATGAAAGTTGAAAAATATAAGCTACATCAAAAAGCTATATGTTAGGGTGTATAATATGCAGAGATTTTGTATTTTGACAATAATTATGGCATGATAGCTTGCAAAAGCTGTTTGTTGAGCTGACCCAAACAAGGATTCTTCAGAATTGTGAAGTTACACCCCACAAGAAGTTTAGATGCTTATGTAGGGAGAAAAAAAAATGTTAGGCTCCAGTTGAATTTTTTTATCAAACTTATTTTTCCCTTCTTAGATTTCAGTTGTTTTTGTTGTGTACCGTTGGGTTGTCAAAGACAGAAAACTGCATGAGAGGAGATTGCCCATCTTTCTCTCAGGGAGCAGTTGGTAGATTTGAACCAGAAATTTGAATTAGCTGCTCATATTAGAGTCCATTTTTTTAGTTTATCAATCTAAATCACCTCATTTTAGTTTAAAATAATTTTTTACTATAAAATATAAGAAAGGTTATAGGATAAAGGTAGATTTTAAAAAATAATAATTAAATACCATCTTCTGTATCTTGTTAAGAAGTAAAACATCATGAATTCCTCCTAGATGCTCCTTTGAATTTCTATCTCATCAAGGTCTATTCTAACAGACCACAGTATACTTACAGTACTTTTATGTTTCCACCCATATATGTTTTTGTATTTTAAAATAAAGACATTGGAGTTGAAGTATAGATTGTTTTCTGAAACGTGACTATCTTACTCACTCTTCTGTTCCATAGAGCCATCCACGTGGGTGCATGTTGCTGTGGTGGTGTGTACGTTTACTCTGGTCTACAGCCAGTCATGGACACTTACACAATCCCCATTCTACCAATGCATTTAACATCATTCATAGTGGAGGACTCGAGGTGTTTTCATTTTATACTATTGGGAAGAAAGCTGTATACAATCATGCCTTCTAGTGTGAATGAATGTGAGTTTCTCTAGAAACAGACACGGGGTAGAATTACCAGATCAAATCTTCCAGGCTATGCCCAATTGTTTTCCAAAACAATTTTTTTTTATATATTTTAATCAACATTTATAAAGAACTTGGGTTTCCATTCATTCATTCATTGTTGCACATTTTCCTTCCTGCCCCCCTCCCCTCCAGTTCACTTTTTTCTTTGGAAAAAAATTTCTTTCATTGTTATACAGTCTGCCCCCTCAGTCCCCTAAGACCACTTTACTATGCAACTTTTATTCTGGATTCTTGCCATGCCAATAATAATAATCATACATTCCTAATTTTTATAAATTTGTACAATCATAAGCAATGAGAATTTCTGAGATTCCAAGTATTCGCTAACACTTAAATGTAAGTAAATAATGCATGTTCTTGTTGTTTTTATTAAGTGCTGCTGAGTCAACTACAACTCACAGCAAGCCTTGAACAACAAATCAGAAGAGCGCTCTGTGCTGCACTGCCCTGAGGGTCTCTGCCACAGTTGAGATATATTACAGTGACACTGTCGGTCCATCTCAGTGAAGGTCTTGATCTCTTTCACTGACTCTCAGCTTTTCCCAGCATGCTCCTTTTCTCCAAGGACTGGTACCACTCGACAAAAATGTCCAAAGTATGTGAGACTAAGTTACAACATCCTTGCTTCTAAGGAGCGCCTCCTTCAAGGCAGACCCATTTGTTTTTTTGACAGTCCTTGGAAGATTCAATACTGTGCACCAACACCAAAATCCAAAGCTATCAAGTCTTCAGTCTTCCTTATTTAATGTCCAGCTTTCATATGCTTACGAAGCAATCAAGTATACCGTGGCTTAGGTCAGGTACACCTTTGCTTGTTAGCATCTTCAGGAGGTCCTTGACATCAGACTTACCCACTAAAATAAATCCTTTGATTCCTTGACTGCTGCCACCATGAGTGTTGAATGTGTGTCTAAATAAAATCAAGTCATTGCCATCTGCAGCATATGTAACGTAGAAAATCCATCTGTCATGAAGGTTTAGTTTTAAAAATTGTTTGTTTCTTGATATGGAAATGTAATCTTATTGAAGACTGTAGTTTTTTTCTCTTCTTCAGTGAGTGTTTTAAGCCTTCGTCACTTTCTGCAGGAGGCAAGGCTAGATCATCTCCATAATGCAGGTTGTTACTGAATCTTCCTCTAATCTTGATGTCACATTCTTCTTCATATAATAAATAACATATACAGTATATTAAATATCCAAATCCTATGGATTATATCCAATGACTTAACTGACTCTAATTCTACCTCTGGTGGCATCGTCTGTAGAGATGAATCAAAAACTCAAAGGTTACCTCTCTCTGGAGGTTGGAAAATCACCAGGTGCTCCAAGGAAGAAAAATGTTTCATCTCCTTTCATGTAATTTATAGCTTTAGAAATCAAATAGAAGGTCAACTGTGAGTCAGTTCTAGTTCAGCGACTCATAACAACTATCATGACAATTTGTTGCTAATTAAAGTGACCCTTCATAGGGAGCCCTGGTGGCCTAGTGGCAAGACGCAGCACTGCAATCCCAGAGGTACACGGTTCAAATCCACCAGATGGTCTGCTGGAGAAGGAGGAGGCAATGTCCTCCTGTACCAGTCAGATCTGATTTGATGGTACATGTAAAAATAATACAATTTTTAAAAAAGTGACCCTTCATTTGGTGATATATAAATAGAGTACTTTTAAGAGTACTGTTGTTTTTGTTAGGTGCCATCGAGTTGAGTATGACACACGGCAACCTACGAACAGGTGACGTGAATGCTGCCCTATCCTGTGCCATCCTCATCATCTCTGACACACCAGAGCCCATTGCTGAAGTCACAGTGTCAGTCCATTTGTTGGAGGTCTTCCTCTCCTTCCCTGACTCTCCGTCTTTCCAAGCATGATGTCCCTTTCCCAGGAATAGCCTCGTCCAGCTACATGTCCACAATAGGGAAGATGAAGCTTCACCATCCTTGCAGACATGTAATAAAGATATAGATCTTGTATATAACTTAACTCCATTATATCTTTTATTCTCAGTCCTGTGATTTCCTCCGTCCCTTGTACCACATTGTCAGTTCAAACCCCTTTAGTGACTCCAGGGAAGATCTGGTGATCTGTTGCCATATAAATTCAAGCTCAGAAAACTCCATGGAGGTGATGCTAATCTATGACATGGGGCCTCTCTGAGATGAATTCAACTCACAGTGACCTAACTAAAATATTGCTCAGTATCTTTTCTGGTTCAATGGTAGATTTTTATTGTTGTTGTTGTTGTTGTTGTTATGTGCCGTCGAGTCGCTTGCGACTCATAACAACACTATGTACAACAGCTCTAAATTCTGCTCTGTCCTGTGCCAATCACACCATCTCAGATACACCCATCCTGATTACCCCAGTCACTGAATCAATCCACCTCATAGAGGGCCTTCCCCTCCTGTGCTGTCCCTCCACCCTACAAAGCATGATGTCCCTCTCCAAGGTCCTTCCTTACAACATGTCCAAAGTATGTTAGACAGAGCCTCAAAATCCTTGCCTCCAAGGAGCCGCCCGCTTTAACCCTCTCCAGGATGAATCTGTTTGTTTTCCTAGTAGTCCATGGTACCTTCAATACTTTTCTCCAGCACCAAAGCTCAAAGGCATCAATTGAGATTCTGTTAAATCTATAGATCAAATTGAGTTTTAAAAACAAATATAGTAAGTCTTTTACAGCTTTAATTAGCATTTCGTGGTCTTAACGTACAGATATTGCAAAAAATTAAAATTCTTATCTATTTAATTTCACTGAGTTAATTTATATGGCTTTGTTTACTAACTCACAATTGATTATTCTAAGTTGGCCTTCTATCTCAAGAACTTGCTTGAGAGATTTTAAAAACAGTAGGCTTATTGGGATTTTTCAGTGTACAAAATTGTGCCATCTGTAAGTAGAAGCAGTTTTATTTCTTCCTCCTGAAAAGTTACTTCTCTGTAGTCCTTCCTTTGCCCCTCCCCACCTCAATTGCCTCATTAAGTGGATTAAAACTTGCATTATGATGTTGAAGAGAAGTACTTTTCACACTTTAAGGGAAAGCATTGAGTGCTTTAATATGGAGTCAAATGTTCATTCCCTCCAGGATCACTGCCACCAAGTTTTTAATAGATTTCATAGATGCCTATTACTAGTTTAGAAGAGTTTATGTCTTTCCCCAGTTTGAATTGTTTTATTTTTTTAAAATCATGAACAAATATTGAAACCTGTGGAATGCTGTGTAGTCTTGTAGGATTTTTTTTTTTAGGCATACGAATATTTTTAGAAATGCGAATATCCTATCACTGATAGTGTTGTACTTCAGGCTAGAGCTTGAAATGTTCTTTTATTCAAAGAATGCCACACCACTCCTCTTCAAGTTGTCATTTCCAGGGTGGTAGATTGTTTGTCTGATTCAAAATGATCGATACCAGTCCATTTCAATTCATTAGTGCCTCAGCAACTGAGCAGTCCATTTGGGTTTTGATGGCTTCTAATTTTCCTAGACTCAGACATTGCACATTACATCCTTGGATTATTAATGGATGTTTGCAGCTGTTTCTTCTCATTTTGAGTCACGTCACATTAACAAATAAAAAAAAAGTACTGAAACTTTTCTCCATCCGTGTTCCCTGGAGCATCCAGTCTGAGGGTTTTTTCTTCTAATCCTACATCAGGAGTGTTTTCTTCCTGTTCCTAACATTTTCACCAGTTGTTTGTTGTTGATATTCTTTTATTTGACATTGGTTTGCATACAAGATTCATATACATTGTATCTCATTGATGTTTATTGTGCCTCACACATTCCTTCATTTACACTGTGTTTCATACAATCATTTATATATATTGTGTTTTATTACCCTTTTTTCAGGTCCAAATTGGACCTTTGCCATTGCTTCACCACCTCCCACCCACCCACCAAACCACAGATAAATTTTTGCTTCCTTGTAATTTCCAGACTCCACACCATTAGTAACAAAAGTCCCACCAGTTAGTCCATTTTATTCATCATTTAAATGTATAGTATATCAGAAGCAATTTCTCTGAGTGACTTATCTTTAGTGTTACTGAAAGCTTTTACTCTTTTATTGTTGACATTCCCTTAATTAACATCAAATTATATTTTACTTTTGTTTAATGATGGTGATGGTTAGATAGTTTAATTTGGATAGTTAAAAAGAAATGGCTAACAATGAATGAATGGAAATCCAAAGTCTGTAAATTGTCACTAAAATGAATAAAAAAAGTTTAAAAAATGAATGGCTAACACAATACAAAGAATTTAATGAACTGAATTATCAAATAGCAACCAGAATACTGTTGTTTATTGCTGTGTGCTATTGGGTCAGAAACAGTCCATAGCTGACCCTCCAGCTGGTCTTCAGAAGTAGTAAAACCACATTGGAGGAGATTGCCCACCCTTTCCTACAGAGCAGTTCATGGGTTCAAACAGTATGCCTTTGAGATTGTGGTGCAGTATTTTACTGCTAGGCCACCAGAGCTCCCTATACTAGGAATGGCTAAAAATTTGAAAATGCTAAGGGTTTTTTTTTCTTTAAAGTACTTAAAATTCTGTAAAAGTTGATATTTTTAGATAGTAGAGGTAAATTCATACTTGCTCCATACCAAAAGGCACAAACCTATGTCTTGAAGAGACTGAGATAGTTAACAGTTTTAGTTTGCTTGGTTCCACAGTCAATACTCTTGGTAGCAGTAGCCAGGAAATCAAGAGAGGAATTGCATTTGGAAAGTCAGCTGTGAGGGACTTCTTAAGAGTACTGAAGAGCAATGACATCAGGCTGGAGACTAAGGTGCACCTGATCCAGGCTATAGACTTTGCAATTACGTGCTATGCATCGGAGAGTTGGACAGTGTATAGGGATGATAGAAAGAGAATTGATGCCTTTGAACTGTGGTGCTGGAGAAGAGTGTTGAATATATCATGGACTGCTAGGAGAACAAACAGGTTTGTCCTGGAGAGGGTGAAGCTGGAATGCTCCTTGGAGTCAAGGATTCTGAAGGTTCGTCTGACATACTTTGGGCATGTTGCAAGGTGGGACTGGTCTTTGGAGAGGGACATCATGTTTGGGAGAGTGGAGAGGAAGACCCTCGATGAGATGGATCGATTCTGTGAGTGGAGTGGTGGGAATGTGTTTGAGAGAGCGAGGTTGGCACAGAATAGAACGGCGTTTAGGGCTCTTGTACATAGGGTTGCTATGAGTCGTAGGGGACTCGTTAGCACATAACAACAACAAGAAGCAGATAATGACTTATAGTCTCCCTCCAGTAAATTGCGAGGAGAGGAGACTGCCCATTTTATTCATGCACAGTGGCTTGATAGATACGGAGCAATTGCATCCCCCCGCAGTACTAATTAAATGATTCATTTATTTGATCATGTCATATAATGTTTGAAGTATCTTGTTAGTGTTGCTTTTCTTATTCAAGTTATTTAACAGATCAAAACTCAAACCGAACTCAATGTTTTGGTGTCAGAATGACTCGCAGCTGACATTGCAGTGGGTTTTCAAAGACTGTAAATTGCCTTTCTTCTCTTGTGGAGCGGCTGGTGGATTCAAACTGCTTGCCTTTGTGTTGGCAACTCATCGAGTATTTTATATGTGTGTGTGTGTGTGTGTGTGTGTGTGTGTGTATATATATAAATTTTATATGAATAAAAATTATATATATGGAAGCAGGAGTGGCATCCACTTCCATAATAGCTTACCTCTGGAAACCCTATGAACCTGGGAAAGGACGAAAGTTATACAGGTGTCCAGGACTTTTGTTCATAGGGTCGCTATGAGTCACCTACGACTCGATGGCACTTAACAACAACAACAACAATGTATATACTTTATTTTATAATACATACATAATTTTTAGAGTATAAAGGGTTAATTCTACCTTTAAAAAATAAACTGACTTTGTTAAAAGGGTTTAATGTTTCAGGTTTCATAGCAATTGTTTGTTTTCAGCAATACTTAGACTGTTTTTGTTTTAGGGATGCAATTTCTTCCAAACAAAGTGAGGAATTGGAGCCTCAGTGTCTTAAGTGCCTCCCTGTGAGGTTTAAATCAATTGCAGCATCGCAGGGACACACTTCTCTTCCATTTGAATATGGGTGTAAGCACCGATGGGAAGAGGAATACTGGTCCCTCTGGTGGTGTTAAGTGGTACCAATGAAGGATCTCATTAGTCCCCATGTGGCATTTAAGTAACATGATTTTCCTTTCTTCCATAGAAATAAATAAAAAAAGGTCTATATTTAAATACGAAGTTAATACAAATACTACTTTAAAACACGGTGCTAATGTATCTGTATTTGAATATATAGTGTGAAACCTTACTTAATTTGCAGAGATTAGAGAAGCCCAGAGGCTTTGGTCTTATGATAGCCCTTGAACTTGACACTAAAACTAATGGTGGAGGTCTTCTTTCTTTGGTGGAGCCAAATAATACATGAGCTTGTAAAAGAAACAATATCATCTGTGAGTAATGTGCTTCCTTAATCAACTACATAAGGTCAAATGATTAACCGTCATTCAAAAGCAAAGATGAAAAAAAGGAAAAAGATGGGAAGTTAGAACAATGGAAACAGAACAAACAGAATGGAAATAAACAGAAGGTTGACAGGATATCATGGGATAATCGGTATAAAAATTATCAAATAGAAAACAAATTTATTATTTAGACCTAAAGCACAAGAAAATGTTTTAAAATTTTTATTTTAGAGTGTGTGTGTGTGTGTACCTCAAATTGGACCTGACTGGTACAGGAGGAGATTGTCCCTCCTTCTCCGGCAGAGCATCTGGTGGATTCGAACCATGCACCTCTGGGATTGCAATACAGCTTCTTGCCACTAGACCACCAGAGCTTGCCAAGGAAATACTTTTATAAGTAAATATATAATGCCTCTTACTGTCAAATGGAATTAAATGTGCTGAAATTAAAAGCAGTAAATCAAGAAATTATGTTTTAACATTTGTGGACTCTCCCCCCAATATATAAATAAATCCATGCAGGTTGAAGGACCAGAATCATGTCAAAGGGAAAAGCACATAACTGTGTAATAGAACATACCAGCAGTATATTTTTTCCACAGTATTTTTCCTTGTCTTTACTATTACAGCTACATTTTCTTATGATTTTCATTGTACTTCAAGCTATACCTTGAAATCGATTCAATTTTTTTCTAAATTAGAAAATCAAGGGTTTTTAAGGGCCAGAGAGCATGGGTGGCCCAGTGGTAAAAAGCTGGGCTACAATCTCAAAGGCATGTGGTTCAAACCCACCAGCTGCTGCTTTGGGGGAGGGTAGGCAAACTCCTCCCATGTGACTGATTGCCTCTGAAAATCCACTGGAGGGTCAGCTAAGGGTCGGTTCCCACTCGATGGCACACAACAACAATAGGCAACAACAGGCTGTGTGGAACTATTTTTCAATATCTGCTTTTTGAATTTCACATAATTTTAAAATTATTTCCTCATTTTGAAAAATCTGTCATTCTTTTACTAAGAAAAAAAAATGTCTAAAATTACATCCCAAGATACGTTTATGGATCTTAAACATAAATATATCACTTAAACTTAAAGATAAATAGTTAGCTAGTAATGCAGATTTATATAGTATCAAAATTTGCTCAAAACAAACTTGTAAATATAAGGAAAACACAGAGATTTAGAGAGAAAATTTCAGTATAAGATGGTGAGGAAGAAATGCAAAATACTCGTTTTTCAGATTCACAGTCAACAGATACAAAGAAATCTTTGTTTCAATTTGAAATGAAATTATTTTAAATATTTCTTCATTTATAGAAAAGTTATAAAATTAAGGCATAACCTGTAAATTTGAATGGAGTATGTTGCTCCAAAGATGCAGAGTGATGACTGAAGGTAACTGAGATGCTTAAAATTTCATAACCTGCAATGAGAGATAAACAAAAAAGATAACTGGTTGACAGAGGACCACTTAGAGCGATGGCCAGAGCAGCCGAACATTATTTTCAGTTAATAAAATTCAGACAGAAGCAGAAATGTTTAATTTAGGACATGGAAACAAATCAAATTGCACAGAACAAATGTCATATAAAACAATTAGCGAATGCCATGAGCTTGCAAAGGTTGGGGCTCTGAGCAGATATTGATTTAAATAAGCACAGGAGCGTACAGAAAGGGAAGATAAAGTAACAATGATCAGTGAACAGTGATTATCAATGTGGGGATTTGAAATAATTGTCATGTCTTGAAAATTATTTCAGTTGTACAAATATCTAACTATTTTTCCTTATATGGTAATAGCTTACAATGAGTGTTGTCAAGTATTCATACTTGCCTGATCCAGGCTATGGCTTCATAATTACTTGCTAAACATCAAAGAACTGGACAGTGAGTAAGGATGAAAGGAGAAGAATAGATGCCCTTGAGTTGTGGTGCTGGAGTATCGAACATATGTCATGGATTTCCAAGAGAACAAACAGGTCTATCATCCTGAAGAGGGTCAAATCCAGTTGCTCCTTGGAGGCAAAGATTTTGAAGCTCTGTCTCACATACTTTGGGCATGTAGCCAGAAAGTCCTTGGAGAAGAATATCCTGTTTGGAAGGGCTAGGAGACAACAGAGAAGACGACGACCTGGCGCAATAGGGAGAGGTTTGTTGAAGACCATGAGATCGGCTCAGGACAGCACAGGATTCAGAACATGGACCTGGTCTGAGTCACAAGTGATTCGACGACACATAACTACAATAACCTCACAAATATTTATTACAGTATTTTGTTTGGGCCAGTCAGTAATCACAGGAGGTAAATTTTTAGCCAACAAGTTAAAAGTTTGCCCAGCTAAAATGAAATGTTGTTAACCATTAAGTCAGAACCAACCCATAGCTGACCCTCCAGCAGGTTTTCAGAAGCAGTAAATTATGCAGGAGGAAAGTGCCTATTTTTCTCCCACAGAGCAAGTGGTGGGTTTAAGCTGCGTATCTTTAGGGTAGCAGCACAGCTTCTTATTAATAGGCCATCAGAGCTCCCTAAAATGAAATCAGAGTGCTGTTAAAGACTTGCCAAATCGATGAATGTCCACACAAATCTTGAACTTTCACATAATGTTCTGTAGTATTGAACATGTACAGCAGAGGGCACTACTTTAATTACAATCATTAGACCTGATGGGAGTCGTTATCCATGGTCCTTAGATTCACCTGAAGCAGTAAACTAGACTATCTTTCTCATCTTCATCAATGAATTGTTTTCTCCTGTCAACGTTGGGAAAGCCTGTGCATGAAAACGTTTAAATATTTTTTACAGCCAAGTGTTAACTTTTTTGTTGATTTGCTTACAAAGTTTGCATACCTTATGGGGTTTTAAAAAATTAATTTTAATGAAAGTTTACAGAGACTTAGGGTTTCCAGTCATTCATTGTTGCACTTTTCTCCCTACCCACCTCCTCCCCTCCCAACTCACTTTTCTCCTTGATGAGTAGAAGAAAAACTCTTCCATTGTTACGCAATCCCTCCCCCCAGTTCCACTCCACTGTGCAGCCTTCGTTCTGGACTCCTGTCCTGACAATAATACCCAATCATATATCCCTTTTAAATAGTTCTCTCCCTTATCTGTTTCATTGCAGTATACATTACTTATCCCTTCTTTCTCAGTCTCCCCATAAGCCCGATGTCAATCCCGTTTTACAACAGTGGAAAGCTTTCAATGAGAAGAATTGATACAGTGACTACAATTGGCGTAAGCACAGGAGAGACTGTGAGGGTGAAACAAGATTGGGCAGAGTCTCATGTTATGATATGCCATCAAGTTGGAATCAATTCATAGCTGACCCTTCAGCAGGAGTTCACAGGCTGTGAATTATGCTGGAGAACATTGCCCATCTTTTTCTCATGGGGTAGCAGATGGATTTGAACCACTTGCCTTTGTGTTGACATCACAACTCCTTGCCCAGTAGGTTACCAGAATATAAGTTGTTGCAGACCGTCAAGGTGGAACTAACTCATAGCTGACCCTCTAGCAGGTTTTCAGAAATAACTGTGAAAGAAAGATTGTCCATCTTTCTCCTGAGGACCACCTGGTGGATTCAAACCATGTGCCTTGGGGTTAGAAGCAGCATAATTTCTTACCACTAGGCCAACAGACCTCCATACTAGAGTACGTAGGGTACTAGTAGTCAAATATGTCTTAACAGCACCTAATAACAACAAAATAACAATGTTAGAATAAAGGACCTTTAATGCACAGCTAACCCAAAGGCAGCATCTCTCTGACAGTTTGAATCCAACAGCAGCTCTGTGGGAGAAATATCCCCATGATTTACAGCCTTCAAAACCCACTGGACCCTTTCCTCAGTTGCCGCTAAGGTGTTCGGTCCTTCTGAGGAAGCTAAGGCTGTTGTGGGGTGAGGCCCTCGCTTCATCCGACGACTAGCACTGCGTCCAGAGCCTTCAGCCTAGCACCACCACACCATGGCCTCGGTCTCAGAGCTTGCCTGCATCTCCACGGCCCTCATCCTGAACAACGATGAAGTGACCATCGTGGAGGATAAAATCAATGCCCTCACTGAGGCAGCCGGTGTCAACATTGAACCTTTCTGGCCTGGCCTGTTTGCAAAGGCCTTGGCAAATGTCAACATTGGGAGCCTCATCTGCAATGTGGACACTGGCGGACCTGTCCCAGTGGCTGAGGCCGCTCGGGATGGAGGACTTGCCTCCTCCCTGCTGCTGCTCCAGCTGAGAAGAAGGAAGTGGAGGCAAAGGAAAAAGAATCTGAAGAGTCAAATGATGACATGACATTTGGTCTTATTGACTAAACTCCTTTTGTAACATGTTCAATAAAAAAAAATCCTGAACTCTTGAAAACAAACAAACAAAAACCTACTGGAGGGTGAGTTGCAAGTCCATTCCAAATCTACAGCAATGAGTTTAGTGAGAATGGCACAATGGTTAAGTGATTGGCTAATAACCACAAATTCAATAGTTAGAACCAACGTAATGACTCTTAAGGAGAATCATCCAGCAGTGTGCTTCGGTAAAACTTACAGCTAAGAAAATAATCCATGGGGCATTTCCATTATATAACTTGAGGTCCCAGTGAAATGTAATTGATTGGATGTCACTCAACAAAATATTAAAATAAACTCAGCCTGAATCAGCAAAGAATGAGGGCCAGGTAATGTAGATACTTTGCAGGTATGTAAGATACATACTGATATATGTAGTAAATGGAGGAAAATGTCTTTTTTTTAACGGTAATATTTTGGAAAATGTATAAGCTATTTTGGAATCAAGTTTTCTTCCTTTTGAAGCAAAATAGAAGAAAGAAGTTAAACATTGATGACTATTCCTTTCTCAAGGCTCCAACTCTGATAGATACAGGGGCGCATCATCCTTTCTGTGTCCTTCACATTTGCCTTGGTGAAAATTTTCATAAAAGCAACCCTTTGGAATATGGGCCCTGTGAGTCTAGAGATAGGCTTTTCAGTGCTTTTCTGAAGCACTTAGAAGAGAACATGATAAAAGCAAGTTTTCAGTAAGTATTTGTTGAATGACTAACAATGATTATTTTTCTTTTTAATTTTTGGATATTCATTTGCTTTTATTTTATGTTATTGTTTGTCATTAGGCGCCTTTGAGTTACCTATGATTCATAGCACCCCTATCAACAGGTCTCAATTTTGCTCTCTCCACACCATCCTCATAATCTCGGACATACTTGAGACCATGTTGCAGTCATAGTGTCAATACGTCTTGTTGAACGTCTCCCTCTCTTTTCCTGGCTATCTACCATATTTATCAGGAAAGGCTAGTCCTTGGAAAAAGATATCTTCCTGGGAATGGCAGAGAGTCAGTCCAAGGGTCTTTTTTTCAAGGGCTAACTTCTCTTGATAAAATGCCCCAAATATGTGAGGTCACATTTCACCGTCCTCTCTGCTAACAAGCACTCTGCCTTCACTTCCTCTTAGATAGGTTGTTCTTTTGGTGGTCCATGGTGCATTCAATACTCTTCTCAACACCGTAATTCAAAGATATCAGGCTATAAAAAGATTTTCTAGATTTCCTGGTCTGGCTTCTTCTTTTAAACAAAATAAATTTTACTAAAAGAAAAATTATGATGCACACGTGCATACTTTTTGTGTGGGTTTTCCATTTCTCAAACTCAGAGCTGTTGAGTTGCTTCCTGTTCACAGTGCCCCTCCATAGGGTCTCCAAGGATGTAAATAGAAACCACAAAAGATTTCTCTTCTGTCTCCCACGGAGCCATTGTTATAGGAGCCGCCAGAGATTCTCAGCCTCCGGGTTAGCCGCACCCCCAGAGCTCCTTTTCCCAGTTCTAGGGACCACTAAACAAAAGGGGGAAGAATACAAAGCTATTTGGCAATCCTCCATAAGGTCAATTATAAAGAAATAAGTATACATTATTTGGTTACTATATGCCTAGTTAAGCTTTGGTAAGAGATTTTAAAAGAAGACCAAAAGGCTTGATCCTTAACCTGAAGGAAATGACAGTTTAGTTATGGAGATAAGATTAAGGAACACAAAATATCGGAACGGCAATCAAAGGCTATAAATGGCTGGGAGTGCATATATGAGTTTGGGAAAGGGAGAGATTAATGTGACCTACAGGTTCTGTTGTGTAAGAATTAAGAATGCATTTGCATGAGAACATAAATGATGCCATTTATCAAATTATCAGCAGGCACAAAGCTCAGCAGATCAGAATTCCAAATGAATGCGAAACAATGGGGTGAGCTTAACAAGGTGAATTTTAATGATATCTTAACAAACCTATTAAGAATTTAATTGTAACTGTTTGTCATACTGTGGTGGCTTACACATTGCTGTGACATTAGAAACTATGGCACAGATATGTGAAATAACAACAAAGTCAACCATGGAAGACAAAATATAACAGGACTTTGAGACAAAGACTAGGAAGGAAGATCTGGAGATATACTTCCAAAAAAGTAGGCCAGTGCAAACTTTTTTAATTACGGTGGAGCATTGACTGTTACGTTACCAGAAAATGAGCCCCCTCAGGTTAGAAAGCCTTTAAAACATCACTCTAGAAGAGCTTCCTTCAATCATGATGGCATGGATGCAGTAAAGCCTTGAAAACCATCTCTTGCCAGTGTGGCACAACTCAAAATTATAAGAAACAGCTGCAAACAGCCCTTGTTGTCATTTATCATCGATTCAGAACTGACTCATAGCTGACCTTTCAGCGGGTTTTCATGTGCCGTTAATTGCAAAGGAGGAGACTGCCCATCCTTTTCCTGTGCAAACAGCTCTTTTTCTTGTTGGTTGTCGTTGTGTCAAGTATGACTCATAGTGACCATATGAACAGTGGACCAGAACCCTGTCCTATCCTGTGCGATCTTTACACTTCTTGACACACTAGAGCCTGTTGCGCCAGTCACCATGTCAATCCACTTGGTTGAAAGACTTCCTCTCCTTCACCAACTGCCCACCCTTCCAAGCATCATGTCCCTCTCCAAGGAATAGCCCCTTCTATCAAGATGCCCAAAATACGTGAGGCAAAGCCTCATCATTCTTGCCTCCAAAAAGCACTCTGCACGCACTTTCTCCACGATACATTGGTTTGTTCTCTTGGCCATCCATGGGTCATCTCTACCTCTGAAAACCTGCCAGAGGGTCAGCTATGGGCTGTTCCAATTCCATGGTACTCAGCAACAACAAGGAAGACCAATAATGTATTTATTCCGTTTTCTACACTAGCCACTAATGACAAAACAATGAAGGAATGAAATGTTTTTATCAAGTTCTATAGTCTGAAACTGAACAAACATGCCGTCAAGATAATTAGTAGCAATTTGAATAGAGAGCACTGGTGACATAGTGGTAAAGCCAAAGCCTATAAACTCATTGCCATCAAGTCATAAGCAACTAGCTGACAGTGGGTTTCTAGAGTCCGCAATTAATTGGTTGGATGAATAACTAATTTTAAACTGTTTTAAAGACTAAGAATTAATATTTTATTATTATTTTTTAAGGCAGGAAGGGAAAAGGAGGAAAGATCTAAGCAAGCATTCTTTAATCAAGCTCCAGATCATTGATTGCCGTTTGGTCCAGGGAGTTTAAACGTTGACAAATGAGGGTCAGGATTACTCTCATAGCCAGCCGACAAATAAAGATGCAGGAAAAAAAAAAAAATCTAAAGAAAAACCACAATTCTTGCAGAGGATGAAAACATGCACACAGGACCCTGGCTCACATGGCCAACCTCTGGGGTAATCCTGGCCCAGCATCAGGCTTTCCACATCTCCTTGACATCAATCAGGTGCACCTTAAGCCTGTCCCTAAGAAGTGTGAAGAAAGCACTTAAGTGTAACACTTAGTCCCTGATCCTCAAAAGAGCTTAGGCATGTAGCTCACACTCCAGGGTGGTCATGGAAACGTGACAGACGAGCTGGCAGGGGCCACAGTGAAGGGAGGAATTCGCAGTTGGGGATCATTTGGGGCTGGGGGCTTGTCAAGGAAAACTTTTAAGAGGTGGCATGTGAGTTATGTGCAAAGTGACTAAGGTTTGAGAAAGGCGGGCTAGGGTGACGTCGCTGTCAGAGTCCTGCAGCTGGGACCATCGGGCGGCGCCTGCGCCCAGCGACCCAGCCTTTCTGCGGCCACTGCGCGTGCGCGGCCCGCGGGAAGCCCACCCCCGCTAGACCCCGCGCGCCAAGGCGGGAAAAGGCTCGCGCATGCGCCGCTGTGCGCGTCGGGCTCCCGGGATGGGGAAGGGGAGGTCGGCTTCCCCTCAGGGAACTTGACCCGTTAGCAGCCGCGGCCATGGCGGCGCGCTCGCCGCCCTCGCCGCTCCCTCTGCCCCCTCCGCCCCCGGCGCGCCA
>NW_006399764.1:15092731-15094362 GCF_000299155.1 Elephantulus edwardii | reverse complement strand
GTCCGGGCGGCTCGAGGGCGTCCCGCTGGAGGAAGCGATGGCGACCCGGACGCAGCTGCTGGAGGAGGAGCTGAGCAGCCTGCAGGAGGAGCTGGCCCTGTGTCAGGTATCGAGGGTCCTCGCCGCCGGCCGTTCCCCGTTTCTGCGGGCCGGGAGGGCGCTCCCCGGGGGACCCGGCCGCCGCCTTCCCCGGCCGCCCCCCGCTGGAGCATCGCCCCCCAGATCCCTCCGTTCTCGGGGGGTCCCTGGGCCACCAGGTGACAGCGATGAGCAGGCAGTGGTCAACACTTGTGTTCAAATAAAAATCCCATCGTGCAGGAGGAGCCTGTTTGCAATTGTCAGACGCACACTCGCCCTCGGCCTTCCCAACGTCAAGTTGAAACACCGATCAGAAACGTTTGCAGAGTCTTGCGCTGCGAGGTTGCACACCATAAGTGATGCTTGATGTGTAGGAACCACGAGGCACAAATTCCTTAGTCCCTGAGCGACCAAAACCTCATTCTCAGGCGTTCGTTCTTCCTGCTGAGAAACATTTGCAGAGCAGTGAACTTGCAGACAAGTTTGCAGGGATGCATTTGACTGTGCTCACAACATTCAGAGTTCCTTTGCCTGTAGTTTTGCATCTTTCCCATCTCTGATGTCGCCAGCACCTTCCAGCAGGTGTGGGAGCTTGAAGGTTGAGCCCTCATTCAGTAATCAAAATCTGAGTCACACTCTTGTCAAGATAAAACCAGTAAAGAACTGATTGATACCAAGGAAACTTTAGGAGCTCTTAACACCAGTTGGTAGTAATACATCGGATGACCAACTGCAGATTTCTTCGCAGTTGGTTTCACTAGATTGTTTTACCCCCTTTGGTGAGCACTCGTGGCGCAGTTCATTTCATATGGCTATGAACCGAAAGATCCACAGTTCGAACCCACCAGCTGCTTTACAGGAGAAAGATGGGCAGCTTCCATGAAGATTTTACCGTGTTGAGAAGCTGTTGGAGGGTTGATGTGAGTTGGCATTCACTCACTGGCACTGTTTTGGTTTAGCTTGGTTTGATTTGTCCCCTTTGGCAGTCTACACCAACTGAATTAAGGCTGTAAAAACAGGCCATTCCTGGACAGAATGGAAAGGTGACTGGAAATGAGCAGCTTAGGAAACTGAAGAGTGCTGTTACAGTGTAGAGTTAATGTCATATGAGAACTCAATTTCATCTGTAAACTTTCACTTAACGATCACAGTTCAAAACAGTGAAAAGCAAAAACATATCTTGTTCAAATTTGCACATGCTTTGCAAAAACAAGCTGGGGTTGCCATTTTCATCTTCACTGGTTTTAGGAGCAAAGGGAGAATTAAAAAATACTAATGAGTGGAAACATTTTATCTATATGCCTTACCTTTGGGAAGTTTTATGGAAGAAGCAAGGTAAAGGCTCCTTTGATAAATCCTAATCTGTTTAGCCCTATCCTCTGTACTCTGCCTATCCTCTCTATTCTCCCATATTGTGCCATAGATGCTTATGGAGTTAAGATTCTTGTAATGGAAAGAATTCAGTCTGACCAAAACAATCACCTCCTTCCCATAATTCATTCACTGTGATATACTTTTTTTTTAAAAAAAAAAAATTTTAATTTATTTTTCAT
>NW_006399764.1:15057354-15092631 GCF_000299155.1 Elephantulus edwardii | reverse complement strand
TTTGCTCCTCTCCTTGAAAAGCAAAAGAAAAACTCCCTCATTGGTACACAATCCCCCCCGCACCTCCCCCAATCCCACCCCCAACCCCAAATATACTTTTAAAATGTGGCCGTAAACAGTGCATTAGGATTTGTGACCTTGGGATATGTGAAGTAGGACGATGATTGAAGTGATCTAGACAGATACAAGATTACTGATACCGTCAGTTATCCTGCCTTTTTTTCCCCTTGAAATTTTTGTAATTGACACTTAGATTCTCATAAAGTGAGAGACTGATAGTATCCCATACCTGGAAACATGAGTCACACTGTACTTCTCTTGAGGAAGCTAGAGAAACCTGTGACCTAGTGACCCTGTGACCCACTTCCATAGGGAGTTACACTGTTAAAGCCAGTTTGCATCCATCAGCAACACCGCAGGATAGTCTCCTCCCATGGAATTTACAGCCTCAGAAACCCACCTGAGGGTCATCCGTGAGCAACATCCAACTCCACAGCAACGAGACACGAGACCATGTTCTTTATAAATAGGTGTTTTAAGTAACCAACCATTCGGTTTTTACATCTCTTGTTTCTTCCTCTTATTCTGTTGAAAAATCACAGTAATAAGAGTATACAATTTTAATGCTGTTCTTTTCAGTCACTTAAATTATTACAGTCAGGCATTAGTTTTACATCCCAGTTTAGTAAGTATACACCTGCGTAGAATTTCAGAAAGATTGTCCTAACAGTGTGTCATGAATATTATTTTCAGTTCTGTCCTTAAAAAATATATTCAGATCTACTAAAATAATTTTACAACGCAGCAAAGAATCAAACCTACAGTTTGGGAAAATAAAAACAAACCTACTTAATCCGTAGTAAAAAGTAGTAACTTACTTTATTTAGTTTAAGTTAGTGTTGGTGGTTGTGTACTGTCCACTTGGAGCCAACCCAGAGCTGACTCTCCAGTGGGTTTTCAGACGCAGTTAATAGCAAGGGAGGAGATTTCCCACCTTTCACGGAGCAGCTGGTGGATTCAAGCCTCACACTTCTGCGTTGCAATACTGTTCTTTACTGTGCTGACCGACTCATTTGGATTGTATCAGCAAAACTGTGATAGAAAACAATCTGCTATATCCCTTGTTCCTAAATGTTTCTCTTAGTATTATTATTATTATTATTCTCTTAGTATCTTTTACTCTCAGATTGCTTTATTAAACATTTTCTGTAACCTCCACATTAGCAAGCATATAACATGTGTTTGACTGAAGCATTTATTTCAGTTTATTCAATAAATACAATTTATTGAGTATAGTAGTTTTTTTCCCCCTAAAAGTTTCCAAAGTAGCTTTTCCCTAAGAAAAAAATCAAGGTTGTTCTGGAGAGTAATTTTGAATATAGGACATGTTGGCCTTATGCTCTGATTTTTGGACCTTAGTCCATCAAAGTCTTTTGCTGTTTGAAGTAGATATTCCGTTTCAACAACAACAGCATTCTGTTTGTAACAAAACACACTGGATTTGGGCAGGGGGTGGAATAATGTTTACTTCTCAACAGTTATAGGAAAAGAAATACTGTGTTTACACAGTACAAAGTCAGTTAATTTCCTTTTTTTTTTTTAATAAGTAGCCTAACATTTAATATATCTCTGAACTAGTTTTAGGTAGTATTGTCTAGCACATTCAGATGAAATATATGCAAATTATTACAACATTGATGATGAAATGAACTTTTATGGAGCATATCCTGTTGGAATAGAAGCTATGTATGACCAGAGAACTCAAAGAGTTGTATTTTATGTTAGAAAATTAGACATGTTGAAACCTTGACTAGTCATTCACAAGACATTTTTTAAGATATAATTAGTGAGCAGTGGTAGGGTAGAGGATAGGGAACTGTGCTGTTAACTCAAAGGCCAGGCCTCTAGCTGTTCCAATCCACTAGAGGCGCTATGGAGAAAGATGCTTAATCTCCTCCCGTGTGAGTTATAGCCTTGAAAAACTAGTGGAGGGTCAGCTATGACTTCATTCCTGATTCAATGGTAATGCAATTTCCCCCCTAATTTATGATATAGTTACATCTCTCACTCTGTAGTTGTATCCCACTGGTTTAACCTTTTTACTAAAAATATTAAGAATTTTTCATAACAATTTTTGAGTGACTACTTGTGACAGAATTTGTAATTAAATTCCACGGGCTATTGTCCCTGTATTCCAAAAAGAAAATATTTGTGTAAATGTAGTTTTCAAACGTTTGTAGATTTCAGTTGACAGCCTATGTTGTTTCTGGTAAACTAGGTGCCATTCACAAAAGGTGCCATTAATAAAAACATTTTGAGTGTCTATGTTTATATGAGTAATACTAATTTCCACAATGGGTATCAAGTGAAAGACAAAGCTAACCCCCTGCTAAGATAATGAAGGCCCAATGACCTAATATCTAGTCCACTGCTTGTTAGAAGGAATTTCGTATAAGCTTTGAGAGACTCCGACTCATTTTCATCTAGGCAGAACTGACTGGGAGCTCACATTTCCTTCGGTTTTTGAGGCAATAAGCAGATTTGAACTGCCAGACAGGTGTGGCCTTTGGATTGGTAGTTAAACTCCCTTCAGAGAGAAGAGGTTAATTTTATTTCATTTTAGAGTAAGTGAAATATAGAGTATAGTGAAAACGAAGTATTATGTAATTTATGTTTACAATTTGTAATTTTAAAGATTTTTGTTTTTCTAAAATGCTTTTTAAATGATCAAATGAAGAGTAAATACAGGAAAATATGATAGCAAGTAATTAGATTTCTTGTTTGATAATGTCTGAAACAGTGAAGCTTTGGTGGCCTAGGGAGTAGGGAGTTGCACTGCCAATCCACAGGCTGCTGGTTCGACTCTACCAGCTATTCCAAGAAGAAAGATGCGCTGTACCCTCCCGTGCTGTTTAGAGTTTCTGAAAACCTGCATGATCAGCTATGAGTTGACACTGACTTGACTGCTATGAGTTAGTTGAGTTAGAGGAGCAATCAGTAACACTTCTATGAGTTGGTTTTGTTGTTTTCTTTAATGATTATTTATTTAGTGACAGAGGATCTTGTAGTAACTAGCAATGTATTTCATATTACAAGTATTAATAGTATTTAAATAAAAAGGCTCATACAAAGTCCACAATTCATTCATAGCATTTTATTGCCTGCAAACAAACATTTTATGTCTTGACAATTAGACATTTCTTCACTAAAAGACTTGTGTCTTTTACCAAATAGTAGTAGGAATGATTTTCTGGAGGAATATTTTTGTCAAGGGTCTTTTTTTCTCTGGCCTCTCTAATAAAAACAAGCCCAGGAAAAATATTGTAAACTTTCTTTTTAGAGAGAGATTGAAGAAGAGCAGCAATTAGAAAAATGACAAAAACCACATTTTTATCACATTTACTGATGGCTTTTTTCCCTCTGACTATTCAAGAGTTAAAATTACAACTTCTCTTTACTAGTCAAGCTGTACTTGTTTGAAAATGAAGAACTTTATCCTTTAATCAGTGCTGAAAATCTGCTCTTTTTTTACATGTTTAGTTATTCAACCTTCTTGCTTAGTATTTAGGTGGAAAGCCATGATGATGATGAGGAAACATTAATAGTTTGAATTTACCAGCAGCTCCCCGGGGGAGAGATGAGAGATGCCCAGTCCTGGAACCCATGGGGCAATTCTCTCCATCCTGTCAGGTTGCTGTGAGTCAAATGGACCTCATGAAAGTATCTATTTGATGGCAGTGGGTATTTAGGAGAAATTAAAGTGAAAATGCATGAGAAATTCTGCTGCTTTGATTTTTAAAAAGCTAGAAGAACTTTTAGATAACACCGACCTATAGGGATTTTGTAATTTCATCAACATACTTTTAGAAATAGAAATACTAGAGTACATAAAGTTGTATAACTTGTCTTTTGTTGACATTCACTGCTTTTTAAGTAGATTGTGACATTGGATTCATGTATTGACACTTCTTGTCCTTAAATAATTTTAAAACACAAATGTGGAGCTTTTGCTTCTAAAAGGATAAGGTACTATGCATTATAGAAGAATAATTAAGTAAGATAGTGTGCCCAGTACTTCGGTTGTAAAACACCTTTTTTTAAAAAAAACAAAGTAGATCAAAGATTAAGTAATAAATGAAAAGCAAAAGTTGCAGAAGAGCATATGGGAAAATATATTTATAACCTTGGAATAGAGAACACCTTTGTAAATGGAACATTAAATCCATAAGCCATATGGAATAGACAGATACATTGAGTGCATAAATTTAATAATTACCTTTTGGAAGAAGGTAAAAATTAAAAAGTAATTATTCCAGGCTAGGGGAGAAGAATACTTGGGCACAATTTGGTAGATAGAGATTGAATTATAAGATTTCTTAGAAACTTTGCATAATGATTCTTGTTTTTTTGACAGAATTTAATAAAATAGTCTGTAAGATAAAAGCTGCTGAGAAATACAGCTTGTAAGTGGGACTGGTAAAATAATTTCTGATACTAAAAAGAAGGAAAGTATGGATGGTGTAGCCAAGTACAAATAATAATACCTACCATGTAAGTAAACATAACCAGCCAGCACCCCAAAACCCCTCTGATATCAAGTGACTCATAGAGACCCTTTATGGCCTTCTAAGGATATAAATCTTTGTAGGAGGAGATTGCCCATCTTTCTTCCTCAGACCTGCTGATATATTTAAACTTTCGCCCTTTAACTTATCAGCACATGTAACATGTTACAACGTCAGAGTTCCATTAAATAAACACAGTGTTACTGAGGGAAGGAAAAACCAAATGTACCATGGTGAGCAATGGAGGTAAACTATGAAACAGGGTAATTGATGACTATTGTAAATGCAAAAGTCAGGAAACTCTTTTCTGACAAGATAATATTAAAGCAAAGACCTGAATAAAGTTAAGAAACTGATGCTAGTAGAACAAGAAGGTCCATGTGAACAAAGAGGAGAATGATCGATATGGTTGGAGAAATAGCAAGGGGCCATACAGAGTGAGATCTTTTAGCTTTAGTAAAGAGTTTGCAGTCATTTCCTGGTCTATGGTAATGTATTTGGGTTCACTGTATAAAGAGGAGAGGGAAATCCATCAAAAAGGCTCAACAAAAGGTAGAAGTGACTTGTACTAGGATGATGGTGTGATAGTGAAAAGCAGTGGTAAGAATATTTTGTAGATAGGGCCAATAGAATTTATTAATGATTTGGGTGGGTATGCTGTGTGAGGAAAACAAAACAAAAAATGATTCCTAGATTTTTAAGTCTTTGAACAAGTGAATTGATGCCTTCATTTTCTGTAAATTGAGGAGGACATTTGGAGAGGAGGAATAAGTAGTATGCTTTTACTTTATAAAAGATAAATTTCAAATACTTACTATGCTGATGAGTGTGTCTTACGTGAATTTAGAGACCATCTTAAGAATAGATTTGATGCACTGAATACTAATCACTGAAGATCAGATAAGTGGTGGGATGAACGCAAGGGTAGACAAAGAAACAAAAGATATTATAAAGACAAGAAAAAGGATGTTAAAACAGACTCAAACTTGTGCTTGAATATCAACTAAAATGAATACAAATAATGAAGTGTTACAACTGAAGATAAAGTATTATAATGAAATTTGAAGAAAAAATTGGAGTTAGAGAACCAAAAGGGAATAACACAATTGGCATATATTAAGTGGAAAGGGGAGAAAAAAGATGACTCAAATGACAGTATTGAAGAAAACTATGGGGGCAGTGGAATGGTTCTATGAGCAGAACATCTAAACAAGAAAGAAGGAATCAAGAGTCACAGGACCAGGAATATTTGCATATTTCAGGCTTTTCAGGTGATAACATATCATCAAGAAAGGATGTTATTTAAGACAACTGAGCTACCCTGAAGACATTGAGGAAAAACAAGGCTCTAGGAATTGTCTCTCTCACAGCCATTGAATCGGAACCAACTCATAGCTGACCTTCTAGCAAATCACAGAGGCTGCAAATCCTACAAAAGGAGACTGCCTGTCTTTCTCCTGCAAAGCAGCTGGTGGATGCGAACCATCTGCCTTTGAGTTGGCAGCACTACTCCTTACTCATTAGGCCACCAGAGCTCACTTGTAGAAATTGACAGAAAACAAGTTGAGATGTTTCAACAAATGATTACAACCTTGGATTTGTTCACTCATCTATGCCAAGGTATTTGGAAGACAGCTACCTGGCTTAAAGACTGGAAGGTACCCATGTTAGTGCCAATTCCAAAGAAAGGTAGTCCAACAGGAAGTTGAAATTCTCAAACAATACTATGGATATTACAAGTAAGTAAAATTTTGTCGACAATACATATAAAACTATGAAATAGAACATTGTCAGGGAACTTTTAGAAGTTCAAGCTGGATTAAGAAGAATTTGGGAAATGAGAGATGTAACTGCTGACGTCAGCTGGCTCTTGACTAAAAGCAGTGAATGAATCCCCCAAAGATGTTTACTTGTGCTTTTTTTGACCGTGCAAAGGCATTGGACGGTGTCATCCATAATGAATTATGAATAACACTGTGAAGACTGACAGTCCCAGAAAACTTGGTCGTGCTCATGTAGAACCTGTATGTAAACCAAAAAGAGCCAGCGATTTGATTAGCACAAGGGGATACTGTGAAAATTGTGCATCAAAATTGTTTGGGTAATTGACCCATGTGAAGAGCAGAGCAGAGCATCAGGATGGGAGGAAGACTTGCTAACAGCCTGTGATAGGCAGAGGACACAGCCTTGCTTGCTGAAAGTGAAGACTTGAAACAGTTGCTAATTACAAGCAAAGACTAAAACCTACTGTGTAGATTATTCCTTAGCGTCAAGAAAACAAAAATCCTCAGAACTGGACCAAGGAGCAACATCATACTAAATGGAGAAAAGTTTGAAGTTGTCAACATTTCATTTTATTTAAATCCACAAGTAACATCCATTGAAACAGCAGTCAAGAGAAGGAGGCTTTGTGTCAGCAAATCTGCAGAAAATGCAGAAAGCAGTCAGTTGAAACACTAAGTTATGTCTGACCCAAGCCAGGTATTTTCAGTTGCCTCAAGTGCACGTGACAAATAAGTGAATAAAGAAGGCCAGATAAAAACGATGCCTTTGAATTATGGTGTTGGCAAAGAGCATAAAATATCCTGTGGACTGTCAAGAGAGAAGGAAGAAATCTGCTTCTGAAGAAGTACAGCCAAAAATGTTTCTTAGAAGCAGCAATAATAAGACTTCATGTTACGCAGTTTGGATGTATTATCAGGAAGGACCCATTCCCTGGAGGAGGATGACATGGTGACCAGTGAAAAAGAGAAAGGAACCTCACTGAGATTCATGGACACAGTGGCTGCCAGGATTGGCTCAGACTTAGTAATGGCTGGGAGAATAGTGCAGGACCAGGCAGTGTTTCATTGTTTTACATTGGGTTATTATGAGTTGAAGGGAGCTCTCGTGGCCTCATGGCACTGCAATTCCAAAGGCATGTAATTCAAATCACCACCTGTTTCTTGGGAGAGAGATGGGCTGTCTTTTCCTGTGTGATTTACTGCCTCTGAAACCCACTGGAGGGTCAGCAATGAGTTAGTTCCCATTCAGTGACACACAACCCAACATTATAAGTTGAAATAAACTAGATGCTTCCTGAAATCATTTGGCACACAAATAGAACTGCCTAGTAGGCACTTCAGTCTGGGTTGATTTGTACAGATAAAATAGATGAAACCAGGGACTGGGCAAGACTAATTGGATCTACTTAGTAGTGGTTCACCATCCTGAGTTCACAGAACCACCTAGGAAGCTTTTAGAAAATATGATGCTTGGGGCTTTTCAAAGACCGGCAGTTAAATTGAAATATCTAAAGTATTAGCATTGTTCAGAGGTTCCTCAGAAGTAATTCTTAACAACAGCCAGGATTGAACGAAAAGTTCTCGGGAATAAGAACTGAAATTGTTCATTGACTGACTACTGGATGTGGCAGTGTGGAAGACCATGAAAAATAATTTTGCCATAATGGTAGGGAGGCAAATAGAAGTGCAGGGATGTTGTGAAGGCATTGAGGCACAGTAGGGAGAGGGTGTAGCCTGTCCTTGTGAGGAATTTTGCTGAGAAGGGGAGCTCAGCAATGGAACAGCGAACGGAGAGCAGTCTCTTTTCAGAGCACATTTACCTTCGTATCCAACATTTAATGTTTCAAGTATTTGTATCCTAAAATGTAGGGGGTTAGAAGTAATATAAGTGGCTACTAGTCTATGTAGTCAACTAGTAGCCTACAACTACTAGTCTGTCTTTAATGTAATGTAGCTGGTTACTAGTCTACCAGTCAGCTAAGACTACTAGTCTATTTTTTTTTTAATTCCATTCATTCATTGTTACACATTTTTCTCTCTGTCCCTCCTTACCCCCAATTCACTTTTTTCTTTGGAAAAAAAGCTCTTTCATTACTATACAATCCCCTCCCTCCACTTTGCAACTCTTACTCTAGACTCTTGTCATTCCAAGAATAACTGATCATATGCTCCTTTTATACAGTTCTTTCCCTTGTCTGTTTTAATGCCGTGTATGTTATTTATCCCCTCTTTTCTTTGTTTCCCCCCAATCCCATATCAGTCCTGTTCTGTAACAATGGTATTATACAGTATTTGTCTTTTTGAGATATTTCACTCAGCATAATGTCCTCCATGGTCACCCATTTTGTATGATATTTCATGAGTTTTTGTTTTTCAATGCTGCATAAGATTCCATTGTGTGAATATACCATAGCTTCTCTATCCATTCGTTTGTCGATGGCACTTGGACTGTTTCCAACTCTTTGTTATTGTGAACAAAGCAGCAATAAACATGAATGTGCATATACCTGCTAAGGTGGAAGTTCTAGTTTCTTTAGAGTATATTCCCAGTAGTGGAATTGCTGGGTCAAATGGTATTTCTATTTGAAACTTTTTGAGAAAGTGCCATAGCCTTCCATAGTGGCTGCACCATTTTACACTCCCACCAACAGTGAATAAAGGTTCCAGTCTGTTCACAACCCCACCAACATTTGTTGTTTGCTGCTCTGTTAAATTTTACTATTCTTACAGGGGTGAGATGATACCTCATAGTTGTTTTTACTAGTCTATCTTTAAAATAAGTTTTTCTTGTTAAACTATTCAGGACTCTTGATATAAGACCAATGTTGTAAAAAGCAAAGAAGAAGTTTATGCAGATAGAATAAATTTTGGAGGATTAATGGGATGGAAGGAGAAGGGAAAAAAGAAGTAGATAAGTTGGGGGAAAGAAAAGGCAATACACAAAAGGAGTTAATTGTTATTGTTGTTGTAAAGTGCAGTCAAGTTGGAGGTGACTCATAGAGACACTATGAACGTAAGACCTGGGCACCAGTATAACTTTCGTCCTTTCTCCAGGTTCATAGGGTTTCCAGAAGCAAGCTATACACAAAAGGGGTTAATTAGACATTGTAACTAATTACTAATCAGTGGTAATTAATGTCATGAAACAAAATGTCTATGAATGATTGTATAAAAATTCAGTATGATTATGTTTTCTCTCAACATTTTAAAAACAATCTATTGATGTAATAATAGAAAACTAGGGATAAAGTAATTTTCCCCCATTTACTTAATAAGTGTTTTTTCTTATTTACTAAAACTGCAAAGCAATCCCTTTAAAATATTTGAAATGTCTTTTATTCCTTTAAGGCTGATAAAGAATTTGTTTGGTCTTTGTGGAAACGTCTCCAGGTGACAAACCCAGATCTCACACAAGCAGTCAGCCTAGTTGTGGAAAGGTGAGCTCCAGTTATTTCTTTATGAGAATTTGGTTTGTTGAATTTGTTTCACTTCAGGATTTAACAGTTTGTATTAAGGTCATAAAGAGATTAATTTTATTTCCATATAACAACTTTTTTTGGTAGAGTATGATATGACTTGGATTTGTATCAAGGTCTGTCAGTTTACCAAAACTGTGTCTTGTGCTCATTTTCTGAAAAACTATGTTTTCCACAGTGGGGTTTGGGGTGGTATGTGTATGTATGTGTGTTTACGTGTGTACATACTTCCTTATGCTTAAAGAAGTCCCAGTTTTGCTTCTTACTCTCTACACTATACTCTATAGACTATTCCACTGCCCCTGTAGGGTTCTTCATCGACATGGTATGTTCTGTTTTCTCCTAAGATAATTACAGTGTGTACTTGAAAGTCCGGAATAACCTTGCAGGGGAGAGAAAGTGCCCTGGAGTAGCTTGAGGGATTTCTCTTAGCACTTCCTATTACTCTGTGGGGGATGCCCAGTCATTTACTGTAGATTATTGGGCCTCTCTTTGGTCATTAGGAACAGTGGAGTGATGCCGGCTACTCTTTATCAAACATTTAGTATACAGTAGTCCCCTGACACTTAGCACAGCCATTAAAACCCTTGCTTTCCTATTAAGTGGATTTCATTACGTTTTCTAAATGAGAAGCTTAGCATATGGGTACCTTTTCTTTTTTTTTTTCTTTATAAGAATCATGTTTATATAATATAAATGTGATCTTTGAGAACTTGAACTACAATACCCTTTGCCATCAGATCATTCCAGTATTTTCAGTAATTTTCCTTTTTCCCTAAGATCCATGCCTAAAAGTGCCTCGTTTTATCATCCTTGGTTATTGTGCCCGCTTAATAGTCTGTAATCAGTTTCTCTTCATGATTACATGTTTCATTTATCAGTCAGTCTTATGGTGGAAAATGGGGATTGAGTCTTGTAGAAGAAGGGCCACGTTAGTCCTTCAGTCAGCCTCAAGTTGAAATATGATCACTCTCAGGGTCATTCTTTGTTTGAGAAGAAAACATCTTTTGTTGTTGTGCGCCATCGAGCCGAGTCAAAACCAAGTCCTAGCTGACCCTTCAGTGGATTTTCAGAGACAGTAAATCACACATACAGAGATTACCCATCTTCCGCCCATGGAGCAGCTGGTGGATTTGAACTGCACACCTTTGAGGTGGCAGAACAGTTTCTTAACTAAGCCACCAGAGCTCCGCGCATGTTAGCTCTTCTGTGTTTTAGCGGAATACACCTTTTGGAAGATACATTCTTGCGCCTTTAGTTGTTATTTCTGTGGTTCTTATCCTTCTCTAATTTTTTCCAAGTTTTCTAAAACAACCCTAAACTTTTTCTATCTCTGGGTTGAAATAGTTATTGTTGGTAGGTGCTGTTCAGTTGACAATGACCCATATCGATCCTATAGATCTGAACCTTGCCCTGCCTTGTGCCATGCTGCTTGTACCAAGAGTGTTGACTGTGGAGCCAAGTAAACTAAAGCTGTTAACAATCTCAGTCTCTTCAGCATCCATCATGATGTTGCAGATTGGCCCAGTGGTGAGAATCTTTGTTTTCTTGATGTTGAGCTTCAATCCATATTGAAGGCTGCCGTCCTTGATCTTCTACAGCAAGCATCTCAGATCCTCCTCAGTTTCAGCAAGCAAGGTTGCGTCATCTCCATGATGCAGGTTGTTGATGAATATTCTTCCAATCCTTATGCCACATTCCTCCTCATACAGCCCAGCCTCCTGGATAATGTTTGTTCTGCATAAAGATTGAAAAGGTACGGAGACAGAATATATCCCTGGAGTGCACTGCTCCCAATTTTGACCCATGCAATATCTCCTTGCTCTGTCCTGACAACTGCATCCTGATCCAAGGTTTTGCATAAGTACAATCAAATGCTCTGGGATTCCCATCCTTCTCAGAGTCAGCCACAGTTTATTGTGATCTACACAATCAAAAGTCTTTGCATTACCAAAAAAGATTTGCTTCTATGGGCTTTCTAATTACATGCTAAAGTTGTTGTTGTTGTTGATTGCCTTCAAGTTGAGCACGATTCATAATGACCCTATAATTTGAAGCCCCTCTACAACTATCAACATTTATCATAGTTCATCGAGTTTCCAGAGGCATGTTATTTCGGAAGTGTATGCCTTTCCTACTGAAAGTAGATGAGATTAAATAATCCTTGTTTCGAAAGAGTATTTTTCCTACATTTTTTTCTGGACAGATGTCTTAATTTTTGCAGTTCATGGTTACCGTATTCTTTGCAAACACTATAAGTCAGATGTTTGAGTTCTTTTTCCTCATTCATTATCTAGCTTTTAAGCATATGTTTAGATTAAAAATACCATGGTGCTCCTTGCTTGTTAAAGTGATATCTTTGCTTTTTAAATTCTTTATTTTTAAAAGATCTTTTGCTTGATGCAATATGTTTGATATTTTTCACTGTCAGTGATTGTGAAGATAAAATGAAATCCTTGAAACATTAATATTGTCAATATTATGGTGCTGTTAACCAAGCACATTGTTGCTGTTCAAAAGATTTGCGGTTTGAACCTACAAAGTTATTCTATGTATGTGGTAGTGGTTGCTTATAGTATTATTGTTATTTGCTGTCGAGTAAGAACCAACTCATAAGTGACCTTCCAGCAATTTGTGAGAGGCTGTAGATTGCATGGAAAGAGATTGTCCATTTTCCTCCTTTGGAGCAGCTAGCAGGTTCAAACCTTGTGCCTTCGAGTTGGCAGCACCTCTACCTACCACTGGACCTCACTTCAAAGATATACAGCCTTGAGACTCCTAAAGGGCTGTCCTGCTCTATCTAGTAGGCTTACTGTGAATCTGAATTGACTCAATGACAGTGGGGTTTTTCTCATGATGGTGCTTCCTGGTTCAGTTGTGAGGATTGTCATTTTCTTAATGTTGAGATGTCCTCTGTCCTGAAGGCTGTAGTCTTTGATCTTCACTCCCTCTTCTTCACTTTTACCAAGCAAGGTTGTGTCTTCTGCATATCGTAAGATTGTCGGTGAGCTTTTCTGTAGTCTCATGGCCTTGTGTACTGTGTTGTCCAGTTTGTCAGATTATTTGCTTTGTTGACTGGTGCTGTTGAGTTGACTGCTACTCACAGTGACCTTTGGAATAGCAGATCTGAACGTGGCCCTATCCTGTGCCATCCTCAGAATCTCTGTTTGCTCGAGCCCATTGTTACAGTCACTGTTTAAATCCATCTTGTTGAAGGACTTTCTCTTTTTTCCATGACTTTCCACCTTTCCCAGCATGATGCATTTTTGCAAAGAGTAATTCCTCCAGACAACATGCCCAGAGTATGTGAGAGGAAGTTTCACCAACCTTGCGTCTAAGGAATGTCCTGATTTGTACTTCTCCCAGACAAATATGTTTGTTCTTTATTCAGTATTCTTCTCCAGCACCATAATTCAGAGGTATCAGTTCTTTTTCTTTTCATTCTTACTCTTTGCCCACCTTTCAAAATAGGAAGCAATTAAAAATACCATGACTTAGATCAGATGAACTTTAGTTTTCAAATTGTTTTTTAAATTTTATTTTATTATTTGTGTGTGTACGTGTACCGTCAAATCAGATCTGACTGGTACAGGAGGAGATTGTCCCTCCTTTCCCGGCAGAGCATCTGGTGGATTCGAACCGTGCTCCTCTGGGATTGCAGTGCAGCTTCTTGCCACTAGGCCACCAGAGCTCCCCTTGAACTTTAGTTTTTAAACTGTCATCTTCATTTTTAGCACTTTGGAGAGATCCTTACCAGCAGATTTTTCCCAGTGAAGCACATCTGATTTCTTGACTGCTGTTACCATAGACGTTGGTTGTGGATCCTAATAAAATGAAATTGTTGACAACTTCAATCTTACCTTCACGTCTGATGATCTTGCCTATTGATCCAGTAGCGATGATTTTTGTTTTCTTGACATTTAAGAATAACCAATGTAAGTTTGTTTTATGATACTTGTATGTTTCGTATGATATTATTTGGTTGTTGTTGTGTTGTCTTCGAGACGAGGATGACTCATAGTGACCCTATGAACAAGAAGGCCTGAAGCCCCTCTGCAACTATCGATCTTTATCAAAGTTGGGATAATTTTCATTTGCTTAGCTTTGAGGAACTCTGGTGGTGTAGTGTATTTCATGTTGTACTGTTAACTGAAAATCATCATTTGAATATACCAGCTGCTCTGTGGGAAATGTGATAGAAGGTCGCTTTGTGTTGGAATCAACTTGATGATAGTAGGGTAGTTTTGAAGTAATTTGTTGTGTAGCATTATAGGTAACAACGAATAACCAGATCAAAAAGTACACCTAAGCAATTGTGATAGCTACTATCAAATCACTGACTATATTGTACCAGTTTATAATTTCAGTAGCAATGTAAGAAAATGTCTCTTTACTCCCATGTTCTGACCAGCACTCTGCTGTCACATTTGTTTCTTTCCTCATGTGTAAGGTCAAAAAATGGTATCTTGAAACAGTTTTTATTTGCATTTCCTTTATTTGTTAGGAGTGAAGTCTAAGAGCTGTTTTATATTCTTCTCTGTGGACTGTTTCTTCATGTCCTTTGCCTTTGGCATGTCACATTAATTCACTTCAAACTTAGTGTATTATCTATAGAACTTATAAGCTGCTTCTTTGAGGTTTATTTTTTCTTTTTCTTTTACTAACTTACTAACAACTACAAGCAGTCCATTTTCTTTCTTTTCTCAAAATTTCTCATCTTAAGGGTTATCTTTGATACTTTGGTCTTGTTTTGAACAGAAAATCAATTTCTAAGTTCAGTCACTTTCTCTTTTGCAGTGTCACTCAAATCCAGTAATTCCTCTGCTTCCTTAACTTAAAATCCTCTACCTCAGCACTTGGGGTCTCAGTTCTTATTGATTTCTTTTCTAAACATCAGTTCTATTTTATATCTCCACATTGAGACAACCGATGATACAAGACACCAAAGAAAAGAATTGATGACATTTAGGTTAAATGTATCCAGTGGAAAATTTAGGTACTTCTGACTGAGTATTGAGAGCAAGCTTATGACCTTTAGGCTTGGATGCCTGTTGTCGAGAGCCATTGAGTCCATCTCAATGCACAGCATCACCAGATTCTAGGGGAGAATTGCCTCATACGGTTTTCTTGACTAATTCTTTGTGAAAAGGAGCTCTGACGGCATAGTCTGTATTGAGTTTCGCTGCTCACCCCAAGACTGCGTATCTCGAGTGTTTTGAACCCACCAGTAGCTCCGGGGGAGAGAGCTGGGGAGTCTCCTCCCATTTCAATTCAGCCTCAGAACCCAGTGGAGAATCCCTGTGAGTTGGAACAGACTGGATGGCAGTGAGCATCAGCTGATGAGTTTTTTTAAATCTTTATGGGAGTAAAGCGACAGGTCTGTCTCCTGTGGAGTAGCTGGCACGTTTGAAACACAGGCCTTTGTTAAGAGCCATGGACCTCTAGGATGCCTTGAAGAGACAAGATGGCCAGTAAACCAGAATGTGAGATTCAAACATGTTTGGGCATCGTAAGATGTGTCTTTCTTCTGTATTTATTTATTTAACAAATCCTGAGTGTGGTGCGACTGTTCTAAGAGTTAGAAATGAAGTTCATTCTGTTTTTGGCTCAGAGGAAAGTACTTGCTAGTGGGAATGATATTTTAGAAAAGGAAAATTTGTATTGGATATTACTAAAATCATCCTGAGATTACTATATTAATAGGAAGTAGAGATATCTGAAGAAGGATCTTTATCTTAGTGCAATTATGTCTTTGACTCCTGGCAAAGGATGTAACAACAAAATTAAGTAACTAGTTTATGTTCTTTCAAAAACCACTTTTATTTCTATAATAGATTGATATTATGCAAATAAAGATTTTACAAATATTAATTTTGTTATTAATATAGTTATTGAACAGACTATTTTCTATAAGATTTCTGCATTACCTGCCATTTTATGAGTTCATTATAAACAACCGCTGTCAAAAGCACATTTGGATCTATGGCTTGTTTATTGGCCCTATAAATCTCATGTCCTTGTTATTATGTATAAACTCTGATTTCAATAGATTATTAGTGTCATAAGAATAAAACAATAATAATTCATCTGTGCATTGCATAAGGCAGCACTATGGTTTCAGAAGATTGAAGTGGTGAGTATTGAAGAAGCGGTAATGAATGAAGAGTTTCTTAGAATATCAGTCTACCAGAAACCATAGGAACTTGAATTATTCGCTTTTCATTTAATTAACTTAGAATGTATTATAGCCAGAGTCCATCATCTTTGCTTTCAACTGAAAGTTCATACTGATTGTTTTAAATATAATAATAGTGTTTTTTTAAAGTACTACTATTATGTGAGTAATTTTGTGGGCTTACTTAATAATTCACAGCCCTCTTTCTGCATTCTGAATAACATTGCCTTAATATACTACAACTTATCACAAAGAATATGAGGCCACAAGAAGAGCCTGTTCATCTTTCTCCATTGGAACCCCAGGGGGAAGATTTGAAGCACATGGCAGACCAGTAACAAAACCATTGGCAGCCTTGAATTTTGAGTAGCTCTGTCTTCAGGTGGTTTGAAATATGCCAGTTTTATTGGAGTTCCTGCAAGTTCCGTGAATGAAATTGTTGAAAGTAAGAAGAAAACTGGAGCACTGATCTTCAAGAAATCATCAGTAGCTCTTAAAGTCATTATTAAATATGACCCGAATGGGAAATGGACATTATAAAAATACTCTAAATTTTCAAGGCTTGGAAAGAATAACGTTTATGGAGTTGTTGTTGATTGCCGTCAAGTCGAGCAAGATTTATTGTGACCTTATGAGCAAAAGGCCTGAAGCCTTTCTATAACTAGAGTCATTTATCAAGGTTTATAAAGTTTCCAGAGGCATGTTGTTTAGGAATTGGATGCCACTCCTGCTTTCTCACTGTGCTCTATTAATACTGGCTTTTATTTGTACTTCAGCCTTGGTTAATTTGTCATCCTTTTCTGAGGAGAAATGACTGTTTCTGTCTTTGCCTATCTTGTGATTGGATTGTTATTTTACTATTGAGATTTTGTTACTTAATACTCTTTAGTAATCTTCCATCATTTAGGTGATTTTCTAATATTTTTTTTCTAGTTTGTATCTTCATCTCCTTAACTGACTCTTTTGCAGTACTGATCTTTAAACTTTGATGAGGTCCCATTTATTATTTTTTTCTTTTATGAATTTTACTATTTTATTAAAGTGTAGGCAGTCATCAAAACAGAGCAAGGGGACACTGCATAGTTCAAAATCAGGAAGGGTGTACACCAGGGATGTATTCTATATACAATACAATCTATTTCAATCTGTATGCACAACAGATCATCTGGGAGGCTGGACTGTATGAGGAGGAATGTGGCATAAGGATTAGAAGACTATTCATCAACGACCTGCATTATGCAACCCTGCTTGCTGAAACTGAGGAGGACCAGGAGCGCTTGTTTCAGAAGATCAAGGATGGCAGCCTTCAATATGGATTGAAGCTCAACATCAAGAAAACAAAGATTCTCACCACTGGGCCAATTGACAGCATAATGATGGATGGAGAAGAGATTGAGATTGTTAACAGCATTAGTTTAATTTCAGCAGCCAGGAAATTAAGAGATGAATTGCATTGGGAAAGTTGTCTCTCAGGGACTTCTAAATAGTACTGAAGAGGAATGATGTCAGTCTGGAGACTAAAGTGTGCCTGATCCAGACCATAATCATCACAATTGCTTGCTATGCATCAGAGAGCTGGACAGTGACTAGGAATGATAGAGAATTGATGCCTTTGAGCTTTAGTGCTAGAGAAGAGTTTTGTATATACCAAGAACTGCCAGAAGAACAAACAGGTTCATCCTTAGAGAGGCAAGGATTCCGAAACTTTGTCTGACATGGTTTGGGCGTGTTGCAAGGAGAGGAGACATCATGCTTGGAAGGGTGGAGGGATGGAGAGAGGGAGACCATCGTTGAGATGAATTGATACAGTGACAGGTAATGAGGGTAGGTGTGTCACAGATGGTAAAGCTGGCAGGAGAGAGCAGGTTTCAGAGCTGTTGTACATAGGGTCACTGTGAGTCACAAGTGACTCGACAGCACATAACAACAACAACAACAACAGCAAGAACTCTTTACCTAACCCTAGATCCAGTATTTATGTTTTGTAGTTACGTTTGTGATACATTTATTTTGTGTGTAAGATGTGAGGTTAGTAATAGTTCATCCCTGTCTCTCTGCCCCTATGGATATCTAGTTGCTCTAATACAATTGGATGCTTTTCTTTCTTCAGTGAAGTGTTTTACCCCTTTGTCTAAGTCATGTGACATAGATGGTGGATGTTTTACTTGATTTTCAGTCTGTGTGGTTATCTCTTTGCTGTATTCACTGTGTTGATTATTGTAGACATACAGTACATTGAAGGGAGTTATGGTGGCCTAATAGGTAAGGTATACAGTACCATCCAAAAGGCAAGTGGTTCAAATCTCCAGCTTCTCACAGAGCAAAAGACTGGCATCTCCTCTGGTGTGGCGATTTTCAGCTTCTGTAAATTTGCTGAAAGATCTACTGTAAGCCAATTCTAACTCATTCTTGTGGCAGTGGGTTGTTGTTGTATAGAATACCTTATGAAATTGGGTAAAGTAATTTCTCCCCATTTCCTTATTCTTTGCAAGTTGTTTTGGTACTTTAACTACTGTGCTTTTTCATGTGCATTTTAGAAGAATCTTTTCCCTATATTTAAAAAATGTTTCTGGGACTTTGATAGCAATTTCTTTGAATCTGTTTAAAACTTGATGAGAAAATGCTGAGCCTTCTATTCCTTGGACACAGTTTGTCCTATAGCATTAAAAATATTTTGTAAATAAATGAGTTTCTATCTTAAAAAATAGGACAAAAGGCATGTGACTATTGAAATAGAATCAGAAGCAATAAAATAAACAATTTTGATAACTTTAAAATGCTCACATGATGTGCTAGCAGTAATCTTGGACAGTCAGTGGAAGGAAAAGCTTGCCTACTCCTTTCACTGCCGTTGGTAAATTTTCATGTTATCATCAAAAATAAATGTTTCAAAGGAAAATGAACTAGATATAATTATATATAAACAATGCTGAGATCAATAGTATTTAAAGTAGTTGGGAAGTAAGCTAAACATGAAATACACTTCTGCATCCACTTATTTGAAAATACCTGGAGGCCTTTTCTTATCCCAAAGGCATTTCTAATTTGCACAGCAAAGATAATGTTATTTATATTTTCCTTTAATATTCAGATATAGTTATTCTACCAGATAAGGAAATGCACATAACATGTGAAAGCTAGCATTTAAATTTGTGTTTAAGAACCAGCCAGGTGGAAAGAAGAAACTTCCAGTGGAAACAGAAAAATTCGTGAACTTTTTCAAGCTCTGCATTGAGGTCATGAGATTATGTGACTAGTGATATAGCTCATGAGAACCACAAAGTGATTCCTCTCCTGACCACCATCTTTGGGTTAAACTCAGTTTTTACAGATACCAATTTTATAAGTTAATTTTGAAAAAAAAATTGGCATTATCTTTCATTCAACAAAATGACTTCTGGAAACCTGAAACTATTATTTGAAAATTCACTGGGGATAAAATAGTTAAATAAAGACCTTCACCCTGAAACCCACAGCGTCCCTTTTCAGCAGGAAGTAGCTAAGAAAATGCGCCATCCCCTTTTCCTTATGAATCAGGGTGAAGTCTCTCTCAGGGAGGAGAGATAGGGAATGGCAAGGGACACACTGACAAGGGAGATTGATCAGAACTGGCTTTGGTGGGCACTGTGGCAATTGGACAGTTAAAACAGACATGGGGGGGGAGGAATGGACTGGGGAGGAGGGTGGAGAAAGTGGTGCAATAGTGAATGAATGAAAACCCAAAATCTCTGTAAATGTTCATTAAAACTAATAAAATTTTTTAAAAAAAATAGAAGCTCAACATCAAGCAGACAGAGATTCTCACCAATAGGCTGATTGGCAGCATCATGATAGATGATGAAGAGATTGAGATTGTTGACAGCTTCATTTTGCAACACTCTTGGTACCAGCAGCCAGGAAATTAAAAGCCGTACTGCATTGGGAAAATCTGTCAGAGACCTCTCCAAAGTACTGAAGAGCAATGATGTAAGTCTGGAAACTAAGGTGCACCTGATACAGACCATGGTCTTTGCTATTACATACTATGTATGCATCAGAAAGCTGGACAATGACTAAGGATGATAGAAGGAGAATTGATGCTTTTGAGCTGTCGTGCTGGAGAAGAGTATTGAATATACCATGGACTGCTAAGAGAACAAACAAGTTCATCCTGGAGAGGGTGAAGCCAGGCTGCTCCTTGGAGGCAGATTCTGAAGCTCCGTCTGACATACTTTGGACGTGTTGCAAGGAGGGATAAGTCCTTGGAGAGGGACATCATGCTTGGGAGGGTGGAGGGAAAGCACAGGAGAGGAAGACCCTCGATTAGGTGGATGGATTCAGTCACTGGGGTAATGGGGGGTATGTGCATCAGAGGCAATAAGATTGGCAAGGAATAGAGCAGGGTTTAGGGCTGTTGTACATAGGGTCACTATGAGTTGCAGGTGACTCGGCAGCAAAACAACCACCACCACCAAGATATTTATGATAAACTATAAAGCGCATAAAATTATCCTTAGGTGATTTTTAAAGTCAGCTGGCATAGACACAGGTTGTATTTTGGTTCATGTGGTTTTGTTTTCATTTCTTTCAACTTCAGTTTGAACTTGCATACTTAGGGCTTATCTAGTCCACGGTTAGAGTATGTCTGTTCTACAGTCAGCCCTGGTCTTGCTTTGATTCCTGATAGATACAGAGCTTCTACATTGACTCTTTTCACAGATGTAATCAGTGTGATTCCTGTGTGGTTCATTAGTTGAGGTCCATATATATAGTTGCAGTTTATATTTTTTTAAAAAAGTATTTCCAATGAATAAATCATTAGTTGTAAATAATTTGATTATCCTTCTCCGGTCTCATTTCCATCACCAGGACTGCAATTTCTGACTACCAGTCTCTCCTCTTTGTTTTTAATTTTTATATTCTAGTCACTGATTCTTGTTACTGCATCTTGATTGCATTTTTTATCAATTTCAGACTGCATAACTTTGTAAAAATCCTAAATGTATTTATCTTTTGCCTTAGTGATTGATGCATATAATTGAATAATACTTGTAGCAGCAGTACTTCCCTTTATGCATATACATAGAATGATATAATTCACAGCATTGTACTTCAGGTTAGATCTTGAAATACTTTTCATGATGATGAATTGAACACCATTCTTCAACTTTTCATTATAGATGTAGTAAATTAGATGATTTTTCTGATGAAAAGTGGCCAATACCTGCTCACCTCATTTCATTAATGTCTAGGATGTTGATCTTTTGTGTTCCATTTCATTTTTTTATAACATTCAGTTTTCTTAGATTTATACTTTATAGATTCTGGTTTCTAATTATTAAATTATGTTTACAGAGGTTTCTCCTCCTAGTGAGTCTTTCTTTATTAGCAGATCATTGGGTAAAAGACCTTAATTCCTCTACATCATTATGGTAGATTCTACTTCGCAGAGGCAGCTCTGCCCCAGTCACATTTTGAGAGCCTTCAATCCTGAGGGACTCATCTTCTGGCATTATATCCAGCAGTGTCCTCCTCTTAGCTGTAAGGTTTTCAAAGATCTGTTTTTTTAGAAGTGGATGACCAGTCCTGTATGTCAGTCTGTCTTAATCTAGTAGCTCTGTTGTAAGTTAGGTACCATGTGTGACACTGCTGGCATTAGAAATACTGGTATATAGCTTTCACCATCATAGGAACATGCAGATGCAGTTTAGCAGACTGGCAGATGAATGGCAGGCTTCCTTTGTCGTTAATTGACATTTAGTCAAGTAAGACTCATAGAGACCCTGTGAACCACAGATCTGAACCCTGCATTATGTTGTGCTATCCTCTTAATTTCTGACCTACATAAGCCCATTGCTTCACTTACTGTATCATTCTATCTGGTTGAGGGTCTTTCTTTTGCTGACTTTTCACCTTTCCAAACATAGTATACCTTTCCAAGGAATAGCCACTTTTAGCAAAGTGCCCAAAGTATGTGAGATGAATTTTCACCATCTTTGCCTCCAAGGAGCACTCTGGGTGCACTTTCTCCAAGATATACGTATACATACACATACACATACACATACACATACACATATACATATACATATACATATACATATACATATACATGTACATGTTCTTTCAACAGTCCATGAGATATTCAGTATTCTCTAACACCATAGCTCAAAGACATCAATCAGTTCTTCTTTTGCTATCCTTATTCATTGTCTAACTCTCAAATGCATAAGAAGTGACTGAAAAGATAATGGCATAAATCAAATGCACCTTAGTCTTTAAACTGATATCACTGCTCCTCAGTAGTTTGGAGAGTCCCCTGACTGCAGAACTTCCTAATGCATACATCTCCTGTCAGTCCAGTGGTGAGAATTTTTATTTGCTTGGCACTGAGATGTAATGCATATTGAAGCCTGTTGTCTTTAATCATCTGCAGCAAGCATATTATCTATTCCTTTGTTAGGGATACTTAAATAAAACTATTATGAAAAATATTGTTTTGAAATCTTTAAGTGAAAAGTTAAAAATATTTACTATTTATATTCCAAAATAAGCAAACTGTCACATTTTATTGTTGTAGATAGACTGTCCAGGAGATGATTAAGCCAAAAGTCAATTAACTTTGTATACATGTTTACACTTGTACTGAATACTAGATGGTAAAAACAAACATAACTTTAATCTTCACATTTAAAAACAATAAACAAGACCCAAGTCAGTATATTGGCATATCAGATACTTGCTGGCTAATATACATAATTATCTTTAAATACTTTGCATTTTTAAGTTCTACAAATAAATTTAACTTATTTATGTCTCCCAACTGAGGATAAAGCCTCCCGTCTTGGGCCCTGCTTACAGTTTTCTTAAAAAATTTATCATAATCAGCTGCTCTATACTTGCTGTCTTTGTAGACTGAAGCATCTTTTATTATTCTTCAAAACTCTTTGAATGATTCATACTACACAGCACGTCATCCATTATCTGTAGTGTCTATTCAGCATCTCTTTAAAGTGTTGCTTTCAATTCATCTGCAAAGAAATTGGGTGGTTGTCATATTAAGATAACCTCATAGCAAACAAAATAGGTTATATTATATTGATAGGTGTATGATCTATATTATATTTTTTCCCTATAAATTCTGTACTCTATTGGATCACCATCTTTTAGAATGGGAAAAAATATGGATCTCTTTAAACTCATTGATCAGATATCTGTCTTCAGAATTTCTTGGCACTAACTAGTCAACTTGTTAAGGACTGCATCTGTTAAATGAAACACCTCAATTGGTATTCCATCAATTCCTTGAACCTTATTTTTTGCCAATGCCTATAGTACCTCTTGGACTTCATCCTTTAGTACCATTGATTGTTAATCTTAACAATCAATCTGAATCAATTCCTTTTGTTACTATGCCTGTATAGTTCTTCTACCTTATTTTGATGCTTTCTCCATCATGGAATATTTTGTTCATAGAATCTTTTAATATTGCAACTCGAGGCTTGAACTTTATTGTTCATTACTTTTACTTGGGAAATGCCATGGCTGTTCTTCCATTTTCATTTTCTGCTATACCATACACAATTAAAGTATTTCTGAACATAATTCAAACATAACTGGAGCAGTACATTGAAAAGGAACTGCCAGAAGGTCAAGCTGTATGCAAGTATTCAGAAGAGTTCATAGAACAAAGGATGTCATTGTTGATAGCAGAGGAATTTTGACATAAAAAACCAGAAAGATACTTGTGTTTTATTGATTTTGAAAAGGCATTTCACTGTGGGGATCATAATTAGTTATAGATAACATTGAGAAGAAGAGAAAGTTAAGAATACTTAATTATGCTCATGTGGAAGCTGTACATGTACCAAGAAATCAAGCCATGTACCAATAATCAACTTCCAATCTGGGCTCTACCTCTAATACAAGTACTATCCGTTTTCCTCTACTGTTCATCGTGTTTCCAGAGGCCTGCTATTTAAGAAGTGGATGGTCTGTCTTGCTTCCTTGTCTGTCTTCATCTGAGGTCTACTAAAACCTGTCCACCATGGATGACCCTTGTGGCATTTGACACACTTGTGGCGTAACTTTCAGTATTATAGATTACCTCAGTACAGCAAAGTGACTGACAAGTGCTGTACTAATTAGAGCAATGAATTCCCAAAATACAACAATGTGACAATTTAGTGCTGTGGAAGTTCAAAAGACCACAGCCCTCAATATGGATTGCATTTCAACATTAAGGAAACAAAAATTCTTACCACTGGACCTATAGGCAACATTGTGATAAATGGAGAAAATGTTGAAGTTGTCAAAAATTTCATCTTCCTTGGATCCACAGTTAACACTCTTTGGTACCAGCTGTAAGGAAATCAGTATTGTATGCAGTAAGTCTGCAGTCAAGCACTTCTCCAAATTATTGAGAAGCAACAATGTCACTTAGAGGACTGAATTGTGTCTGATATGAGCCATGGTCTTTCCGATCACTTGCTGTGTATCTGAAAGCTAGATAGTGATTAAGGATGACAGAAGAAGAATTGATGCCTTTTAGCTATGATTTTGGAGAAGAGTATTGAGTATCTCATAGACTGCCAAAAGAGCAGACAGATGTATCTTGGACAAAGTGTAGCCAGAGTACTTCTTGGAGGAAAAGATGATAGACTTTTGTTTCACATACTTTGGGCATGTTGTTAAGAGAGGCTATTCCTTAGAGAGGAATATCAGGTTTGGAAAAGCTGGCAGAAGAGGGAAAAACCCTCAACCAGGTGGATTAACATAGTGATTGCCTCAGTGGGCTCTAGTATATCAGGAAAGGTGAGGATGGCACAGGATAGAACGGGATTCAGGTGTGTCTATAGGGCACTGTAAGTCATATTCAACTCTATGGCACCTCCCAACAATAACAAAAACAACAACAATAACAACAACATTCAACCTACATGCTGAGCAAATAATTTGAGAAGCTTGACTGTATGGATCAGGATGGGAAGAAGACAACATATACTTGCAGACAGCACAGTCTTTCTTACAGAAAATTAAGAAGACTTGAAGCACTTACTGAAGATAATCGAAGACTATAGCTCTCTTTATTGATTACACCACAGTGGCATGGAAACAATTTGTCGCATTTGGTCCTGCAGTTAATATCATAATAGATGGAGGAAAGATTGAAGTTGCTTATTATGTAATTTTATTTGAATCTATAATTAGTAGCCATGGTAACCCATCGTACCAGCAGTCTAAGAACTCAAAGGAAGTGTTGCATTGAACTAGTTTGCTGTTACAAGGTCTCTTCAAGTTTCTGAAGAACAGACATGTGAGTTTAAAGACTTAGCCTTGGTGTTTTTGACTGCCTCAAATGCATCTGTTGGACAGTGAGGAAGACTGAAGAACTGATGCCTTTGAATTGTGGTAGTGAAAAATACTGAATATAATATGGACTACCAGATGAACAAGCAAGTGTATTAGACAAAGTACAACCAGGATGTTCTTAAGAGACAAGGATAGTGAAACTTCCTCTCACATATTTAGATTATGAGGAAGAAAAAGACATTATCATTGGAAACGTGGATGATCACCTAAGGAGAAGAATAGCCTTAATGAGATAGATCGGCACAGTGCCTGTAACAGTGGACTTGAACCTTGGAAAGATTGTGAAGATGGTGCAAGATAGGGCAAGATTTTGAAGATGCTGTTCTTAAAATCACTATGTGTCACAGTTGACTTGACAGCTCCTCACAACATTGATAGGAAATAAAAAGTGTTGGAAACGTGGTAGGAGTTAATTTTGGTGCCTTGTTTGGAAATATTTAAGTCTAAATTTGCAATCTGTGATTCATAACAATTACTAGCTGTATTGTTTTTCATTTTGTCTGTGGAATTTTTGTGGGCCCTTTACTTACCATAATTAAACGCTCAGGTATTATTGATCTTCAGTGTGATATTTTTGGTTTATTTAGAAGCAGGAGTGGCATCCACTTTTTAAACAACATGCCTTTGGAAATACTATGAACTTTGGTAAATGTCGATAGTTGTAAAAGGGCTTCAGAGCTTTTGTTCTTAGGGTAGCTATGAGTTGTGCTGGACTCAAAGGCAGTCAATAACAACAACATTTTTAGTTTCCAGTCACATAGGTGTATTTGAGTTCTATTACTATGCATAAGGCACATTTTACAAGCAATATGTTATTTTAATATTTATTTTATGAAATGTTTCAAATAATCATGTGACTCTCCATAAATAGGTATCTTTAATGAATATATAATTTATTTTAGCCTATATATTTATAGGGTCGCTATGAGTCACAGGCAACTCAATGACTCAATGGCACATAACAACAACAACATATATTCAATATTACCATTTCTCTAGTCTCTTTTGAGTTTTGTTCTTAACCCTCATCTGATTCCCTACTTAATATTTTATGTACAAAATCAGTTTGATGATGCAGATTGCTTAAGGTTTAGAGTTGTGTCTTTGTGTACGTTAGTTCTTGAATATTTGCATTGACTTGATTAATGGCTTAATTTGTGATCCCTGATGCTGTACTTTTAAAGAAATTCTGTGTGGTAAAAAGGGCTTAAAGGTTGAGTTCAAATCTTGGCTTTTTTACTTTTAACTTTAGTTCTGGGAATGTGACTGTCGTGGATTGAATTATCTACCTCTAGTAATGTAGGCCGTAGGTATGTGCTGCTAAGCCAAGGACGATGCCTTTGGCAGTTTGAATCCACTAGCAGCTCCAGAGGAGAAAGATGGACAGTTTCTTCCCATGTCGTTTACAGCCTCTGAAAGCTCGGGGAGGGCTGGTTAGGAGTCTGTTCCAACTCAAGCACAATGAGTTTGAGGTTTGCTTCATTTCTGTCTTTTTGTTTTTTTGAATGTGTATGTGAAGATGTGATGAATAAGTTGTATAATCTCTATGACCTCATGACTAGTTAGTGTGTGAAAAGGATTAAGGGTTGAGTTAACCTCATCACAACTCTCATCCAATGTTAAGGGGTTTTTTCTAAAGTACAGCATCCAACACCATTTATTGTCATAAGGGAAAATGAGTAAAGGAGGGATATCACCACAACAAAAAGGAGATGGGAGTGTAGTGTGTCCTCCCTCCAGGGACCTTCATTTCCTGTGCTGAGAAACTGATATGAGGAGACACAGAGAGAAAGCCTCCTCTGAGAGCTGCACTCAAAATTTAGACTTTTTCAGGGAGCTCTGGTGGCTTAGTGGCAAGAAGCTGCACTGCAATCCCAGAGATGCGTGGTTTGAATCCACACTTTAAAAAAAATTTAGACTTTTTCCTAACTAAATTATATTGTTGTTGTTGAGTAACATTGGGTCAGAACCAACCCCATAGCTGACCCTCCAGCGGGTTTTCCGGAGCAGTTAATAGCAAGGGAGGAGATTGCCCATTCTTTTCCCTAGGAGCAGCTGGTGAGTGTGAACCCCATGCCTTGGTGATTGCAGTGCAGGTTCTTAACACTAGGTCATCAGAGATCCCTAACTAATTATAGGAGAGTAAATTCATGTTTAGATCTAAATCATGGTCTGCTCGTTTACTTGCTATGCATCTGAGAGCTGGACAGTGACCAAGGATGACAGAAGAAGAATCAATCAATGCTTTTAAGTTGTGGTGCTGGACAAGAGTATTGAACATATCATAGACTGCCAAGAGAACAAACAGGTCTGTCCTGGAGATGGTGAAATCAGGTTGCTCTTTAGAGGATAGAGAATTTCTGTCTCTGCTGAGAATCTTAGATTTCCCCCAAACTATTGAGTTGGTTTTTTGATTGCTTTTACAATGTAGGAATGTGATTAATATATAATAAAATGTATTTTGTCTAAAGGTGGCTTATTAATATTGGTGGGCTTTATGAGGAAAAATGTGGCATCAGGTTGGTGGAAGATCTGTTGACAATCTGCCTTATGCAGATGACAACCCTGCTTGTTGAAACTGAGGGGGACCTGAAGCGCTTGCTGCTGAGGGTCAAGGACTGCAGCCTTCAATATGGATTGAGGCTCAATGTTAAGAAGACAAAGATTCTCACCACTGGACCAATTGGCAGCATCAGGATGGATGGTGAAGAGATTGAGATTATTCACAGCTTTAGTCTGCTTGGCTCCACAATCACAACTCATGGCACCAGCAGCCAGGAAATTAAAAGACATATTGCGATGGGAAAGTCTGCTGTTAGGGACTTCTCTAAAGTACTCAAGAGCAACGATGTGTCTCTCTGGAGACTAAGGTGCATCTGGTACAGGCCACGGTCTTTGCAATCACTTGTTCTGTGTCAGAGAGCTGGACAGTGACCAGGGAGGATAAAAGGAGATTTGATGCTTTTGAACTTTGGTGTTGGAGAAGAGTGCTGAGAGTGCCATGGACTGCTAAGAAAACAGAGTCAACCTGGAGAGGGTTAAACTGGGCTGCTCCTTGGAGGCAAGGATTTTGAGGCTTCATCTGACATACTTTGGTCATGTTGTAAGGAGGGACCGGACTGGTCCTTGGAGAGGGACATCATGCTTGGGAGGGTGTAGGGCCGGCGCAGGAGGGAAAGGCCCTCTGGGAGATGGATTGATTCAGTGACTGGGGCAATTGGGATGAGTGTGTTGGAGACAGTGAGATTGGCACAGGGCAGAGCAGAGTTTAGAGCTGTTGTACATAGGGTCGCTATGAGTCGCAAGCAACTCGACGGCACATAACAACAACAACAACAACAGTTATATGCTGTACTGGGATTTACCGGATCCTTGAGAAAGTGTTTGACTAGTTAAACAATTTATAGAAATATTTTCTTCATTGAAGTATAGATCATAAGTTTTAAGAGGTTCGTGATCAGTACAGTTCACCCATCACCTCCATTGTTGTAGCTCTATGCCATCGAGTCACTTGCAACTCAGTGACCATAAGTATTGCTCTGAACCCTGCTCTATCCTGAGCCAACCTTATTGTCTCTGACATACCTACCCCCATTACCCCAGTCACTGAGTCAATCCATCTCATTAAGTGTCTTCATCTCTGTTCTGTCCCTCCACCCTCCTAAGCATGACGTCCCTCTCCAAGGACCAGTCCCTCCTTGCAACATGCCCAAAGTATGTCAGACGAAGCCTCAGAATCCTTGTCTCCAAGGAGCAGCCTTGTTTAACCCTCTCTAGGATTAACCTGTTAATTCTCTTAGCAGTCCATGATATATTCAATGCTCTTCTCCAACACCACAGCTCAAAGGCATCAGTTCTCTTTCTCTGTCATCCCTCGTCATTGTTTACTATGTTCTGATTTATCTAAGTTTTGGAGAGAATATTTTTTCTTCTTTTTTTTTACAAAGCTTGTGAAACAGTTCTGTTCACCATTGGTAATGTCTGCGGGTGCTCTCTGGTAGCACAGTCTGTAGCTAATTGTACTGCTAATCCTAAACCAGGTCTTTCTGGAAATTCAAATCTCCTAACAGCTATTCAGGGAAAATATGGGTAGTCTTCTTCTATGCAATTTACAAGCTGAGTTACCTCATGGAGAGTCTGCTATGAGTAAGTTCTGAATGTGAATGTACCATGATATGGAAGAGAACCTAAACTAGAAAAATTAAACACTACTTTTGAACAGTGTTTAAAAACTGACTCCTTTGCAATGTGTTGACTATTTCAACCTAATGTCTGTAGAGGTGGTTTTTTTTTTTAAATTAATTGGTGGTGTTTGTTTTTTTTATAAAGGGCTGTTAAGAACCCGAGTTAAGAGGAAGGCTGCTGGGTGTGCGGTCTTGGCTTCAGTGCCTGTTAGTTTTGTGGCCTGGGCACATGATTCCCTTTCTTTTCTAGAAAATAAAAACAAGAGAAGAGTTGTTTTGAGTTAACACAGGTAAAGGAGTTAAAATCATGTCTAGGAAATTATAAGTGATGATTATTATATTTCATGTTTTGACATAACTTGTCATTTTATTTTTGAGAGGCATGAGGAAAGCCAATTTGTAACTTATGTAATTGACTTCTAAGTAACTTTTAGCTTTTTAAATAGTTATTATTGTTCCTTAACAATATAGACTTACAGGTTCTTAAACTGTTTTCTGTTGTGCTTGAAAATGGAAATGTAAATTCAGAACACTGGAGATACTCAGATTATCAGTGATAATGCTTATTTTTCCATGTGGTCATGTTTCAGATTAACCTTGTCTTAAAATTCCTTTGTTTTTCTAATTGCTTTAATTTCTAAACATTGCATTTTTGCATAAATCTTTAGCTGAAGATAAGTTTTTCTAGTTAACATTCTGTATTAATAACATTGTATTTTTAATAAATCTGATAGATGCCACAATACTTTTTTCTTATACTCTTTCACTTTGGATTTTTTATCTTCTTTAATTTCTAAGTGATAACTCAATTTTTGAAAATAAAAATCAAAATAGAGTATAAGAACAGTAAAATGATGATATTTTTAATATGTAGTATGTACATGTTACATACATCATCTTGATATGCAATGCCTGTATTTAAAACCTTAACCACATGTAAGATTATAGATTATAGATTATCTCATAGTTTGCATTTCAAGTGTAGGTGCTTAACAAGCAGTCTCTTTTTATAGGGTTATGTTACATACTTTGACTATGGGGAAAACCTCTCCTCTGATCCTGTTCTCCTCCTAACACATGGGTTGCACAGCTGCTGTGTGGTTGCATGCTCTCCCGTGTGAATGAGGCCAGCACAGGCTGCAGAGGGGTTGCATTTTGGAGCATGGTAGTAGCATGGCTGGTTGGAGACCCCAGAAGTGTAGCTGCCAGAATTCCGCCATCTGGCAGCAGTACTGCGAGAAAGCTCCATGCAGGCATAAATATACATTCACTGAGGACTTTTCCTGTTGCCACAGCCCTGGATTCTGGGGTGTAGATGTGGACATAGGGGAAGATAGTGAGAAGAATTAGTAGAAAGGTGTTTAGTTAGAGCCACTGTAATGTTCTTGGGGACGGAAAAGACGATCAAGTATGACAACTCATTTGAACATATACTGTGGGTGAAAGATGTTTGTGAAAGTATATTTTCATTTTTATATGAACCTTTAAAGAACTGAAATTGTAGTAAAGGTTAGTTACTTAAAAATTTAGCTTTTGTATGCATGGCAGATGATAACACAGAAACAAAACTTTTATATTTAAGGTAAAATAATTGTGATTGCCCTCATTTAATGAAAGTTTAATTCTGGTTTCATTAAAAATTCCCAGAACATTGAACATAAGTCAACATTCCATGGAGAAGAAAGTATTATGCAGCTTGCATGTGTGCATATCTGCATATCGGAGCACAAAATATTGACATGATAATTGCAGTCAAGCCTGAGTGAGCAGTGGCCTGTGGGAATTCAGCTGGTGTTGTACCAACTGGATGGCTGCTCAGGACACAGTTTGAAATGCAAGGTGCAAGTTAGCACTTTATTCAGCACAGGCAGGCATCATTTAAAAATCCTTGGGGGCAGCCCTGGTGATGTGCAGATGTTAAAACAGTCTGTTCTGAAGTGCTGATATTTTTGAACACTGCAAGAGATTTCTAGATTATGGGTGAAAAAATATTTGCACACTTATTAAAGGCATATAATAATGCATTATTTCCCAACTCTTTTCATAATTGTTTTAGATAATAGATTTTGCATATATGCAGAAATATCTAGTCATACGTCTAAAGTGAAAGGAAAATCAAGAACTAAATAATTTAATTTCTAACTCTAGAACAAGAAGAGGTTTTTAATTTTACTTCTGTGTATTTAAAAATGATGTCAAATAAGTAAACATATCTAATACAAAGGCATGTTATTTAATGGTACATTAAATTTGAAATTATACTCTACTAAAGTTACAGCATATGTTTCAAGATTTCATTGCTACATCACAATTTACAGATTCAAATTCAGATGTTATATATTCTGGACCTACCTGATAGAATAGGGAAAAAAACCCATTCTTTTTTTTTCGTTGTCAGGCTGACGTCTTCAGCATAACTTTTGGCTTCTATATGTAATTTTAAGTATGTATTTTATATAGGAAAAAAGTAATAGCTCTAAATGCTAGTATGTATGTATATAAATAAATTGAATTCTCAGAGAGAAATAGATGTTTAAGTATAGTATTTTTAGTTTTTGATATGAAAGGTTTTATATGTATTATGATCATTTAAAATACTTTCATTCAGACTTTCAGAATTTTTAGTATCTCTTTTTACTGTGTATTAAAATGTGTTTTAAAAATATTTGTGTAAACTTTTTTGTAAATTTTCTTTGTTATTGTATTATTCATAGGTATCATTCTTGTAATTTATTTCACATGTTCAAACAAGGAAAATAGTAGTTTTAAAACAGTTTATGAATGAAAGGTACATAATGGTTTGATGGTGTAGTTTTCATTTCCTTAAACTCCCACTTTTATCAATCTTAACTGTTTCAGAATCTTAATGTTTCTAAGAAATCTATAATTATATTTAAATTGATCATCATTAATAAGTATACAGCCTGAATATTAATAGATTCTATATTCAAATTAAAGAAAACATTAGTTAAAGTAGCATTATTTTATGCATTTTTATTATTTGTTAATTTAGAATAATCAACCTTAGTAAGTTTTGCTTTGTTTTCTAATTCAGACCAATATAATTTTCTCATTTATAGTTAAATGTTTCTTTTAGACTCTTAATATTTCATTTTTGACGTCTCATTAAAAATGGGCTCAAACCCAGAAAATATCCTGTCATATTGTATAATCTATGGCATGGTCTAAAACACAATAAAATTTTGTTTCTTAATGATTTAGAATAATTTCTCGTATTTTTGAGTTTAGAAAATGGCAAAAAGTTAGCGTGCTAATTCATGTGGCTAAATACAACAGCGCAAAGTGTTTAAGTGGGTTGTACTCTTGGGAAAAGTGATTGGAGCTTTAAACTTGCACAGACTTGACAGCCTCTCTTCACTTCATTTTTCATCCTAAAGAAGTCTGCAAATATTCTTAGCTCGCATCATTACTGCACATCAGTGGTTCTAATTAGCTAAACAGGAGTTTGTCTCAGTCATTGATCATCATCAGCTTTTTGACAGTGTCTCTCTTTTTTTTTGTTTTGTTTTTGAGGAGCCTTTTTGTGTGTCTTGTAAATATGTAGACTATTTACTAATTAAATTGATCAGAGCAGTTGGTGATACTTCAACTTAAAACAACTTTCCCCACCCCATCTTATTCTAATTAAAAAAATACTATATATGGATCTTAACACTGGTTTCTCGTGGAAGTGTATACTGTTATGAAGACATTAGACATCCCATACCACCAGGAGGAGCTGCTGGACAGACGTCCACACATGTAGTTTGAATTGTGAATTTCCTCCCCCAGTTTCAAAATTATCTATCACAGCAGTCGTTCTGGAGCTCTTTGCTTATAAAATAGATATGATGAGATGTGTTTTTGACATTTTTCTTCTGTCTGAGGATTTTTATTTAATGCATAAAATGTTAGACCACCTGTCTTTATCTGTTGAGAAGTGAATTACTTATTGTTTTCCGTTGACTCATGCTTAGTGCACGCTGGAAGCAAGTGTGTCCTTGTTAAATCACACTGCTGGACCCATCATCACAGTTTCTAATTCTTGTGGCAGGGCCAGTTGAAGAATTTGTGTTGAATAAATTTGTTGATTATGTTAATGCTTATATTGTGCCTTTGAGAATCCATACTCTAATTACCATTGATTGAAACTGTGAGACAGCCTAGTGTTGTAGGTGTGTGATTCAAATCCAGCAGCTTCTTTGCAGCAGAAAGACGCGAGGGCTGTTCGTATGCCATTTATTTAGTACTTCTGAAATTCCACTAGAGAATTAGATATGAGTCCATGCCGACAGGATGGTACACAGCAAACAGCAAGTGTTACAGGTAGAGGGTGACTAAAGAGAGGACAACCCTCCTCAAAGAGACAGATTGATGTGGTGACCACGATGGACGTGAGCATGGCAGAGAGAGTAGGGATGGTGCAGGGTATCACAAGTTCTTGTCTGTTACTCAGAACATTACTATGAGCTGTAGTCAACTTGACAGCACCAGTAACAATGAAAAAGAAGCAATGCTGATGACGTTCCTTTTCCAACAGCAGTAATACTTTTGTTTGGACGTTGTGGCACTGAATGGAATTCCAGGAACTCTAGAGGCACTATGGTTAAAACATTCCGCTTCTAACCAAAAGGCTGATAGTTTGATCCCACCAGCCAGACCATGGGAGGGAGGTCTGCTCCCTTTAAGATTAAAGCCTTAGAAAATATAAGGGATGATTCAACTTTGTTTTGTTGGATTGCAATTAGAGTGACTTGATATAGTGGGCTTGGTTAGTATAGTTCTAAGGAACCTGGAAGCAAATGTAGTTAACCATTTGGATGCCAATCAAAAGGTTGGTAGTTCTAACCCCCCAACACTGCAGGAGAAAGATGTGGCAGTTTATAAATAGTCTTAAAAACCCTCTGTGGGGTCTTTTATTTTGTCCTGTAGGGTTGCTGTGAATTGAAATTATAGTAATGAGGTTGAATTTGGTTTTAATCTCCAAAATAATCATTGTCATTGAGTCAGAACGGACTCTTAGCTGATCCTCTAGTGAGCTTTTGGAGATAAATTACATGGAAGGATATCTCCCATCTTTTGCCTGAAGAGTCATTGGTAGATTTGATCTGTCAGAGAGAAACCACCTTAGGTGTAGGTGACTCCTGGTGGACAACTCAGCCTATAATTTTGATAGTCTAGTTCTGTACCTATCTCATTTAAATAGCTAGTGGACACTAATGGAGGTCTTTTTGTTAGATGTTGTTGAGTCGAGTATCGCTCAAAACGACCCCATGAACAACAGCTCTGAACCTTAACCTATCCTGTGTCATCCTCACAATCTCTGACACATTTGAGCCTGTTTCTGCAGTCACCGTGTCAGTCCTTCTTGATGGGGATGATCTTTTTGGTGACCTTCCACTCTTCCAAGTATGATGTACCTCTCCAAGGAATAGCCTATTCTAGCAAAATGGCTAAAATATGTGAGATGAAGCTTCACCATCTTTGCCTCCAAGGAACATTCTGGCTGCACCTTTTCTTAAAACGTATCTATTTGTTCTTCTGGCAGTTTATTCTATCTACATTACTCTTCTCCAACGCCACAGCTCAAAGGCATCATCTACCCTTCTTGTTGTTGTTATGTGCTGTCGAGTCGCCTGCGACTCATAGCGACCCTATGTACAACAGCCCTAAGCTCCACTCTGTCCTGTGCCAATCGCACCGTCTCTGACACTCCCATCCCAGTTATCCCAGTCACTGAAT
>NW_006399764.1:15043536-15054703 GCF_000299155.1 Elephantulus edwardii | reverse complement strand
TGAGGCTTGAATTTACTCAGTTCTTTTAGCTTGAGAAATGATGAATTCTTGAATTTTAGATCGCTTCTTGAGCTGCACATTGAAATCTTCTATTCAGCTTTTTTTTACGTCAGCATCTCTTCCCATTGTCTTGGCTTCTCAGTGTTCTAGTGAAATTTTCAGGTTCTCTTCTGACGTTTTTTTTTCTTTCTCCTCTGTAGAAAGAAATCTTTTGCCCTCTTCCTGAATTCTAGCCTTGATGTCATCCCACAACTCGACTGCTCTTTTATGATTGGTGTTCAGTGTTTCAGACTCATTATTGGGGTGATATTTTTTTTTTAGTGGGAGCCTTGGGCTTTTTAAATGAAGAGGAGTAGATTAGGAAGACTAACTGTGAAGGAAAGTAGCTCATGGAATGTTAAAAATAGATTTATACCATGTCCAGAAAGGAACTTGACAGTGAATTTCTAACTGGAATTAGTGACTTGGCTGTATTTATTTGTGACTGTGTTCCTGGGCAAACCATTACTGTGCCCTGCCCTTTGAATTTGAAGCCACTTACGGCCTGATGAGTATAACCTGAATGCATGTAAGACTATTTTGTAATACTTGTGATCTTAGGATGGATGGAAAGTTCCACCTGCATTAAATTTGGTGATGGAACAATATTACCTGTGATAATTATTTAAGTTATTTGGAATAGTGATTCCAAAGAAATAAAATTGGAGTATCCATGTAGTTAGAGGGATTTACATTTGTTGGAGAGATTCATGTAAAAAAAAAATTAGGAAGTAAATTACAGTTACAAATGCAGAATGTATATATGAAATGCTTATAATTTAAAGAGATCCTTTATGGGATATTTGTTTTACATATCTTTTTCTCCAGTCTAGCTTGATTTCTCATGCTTATATCACAATTTCTCAAAGTCTCTAAAATATCCAAAAAGAAGGTCTTGATGTTTATAAAGTCCCTCTTACCTATTTTTGAGATGTGTGGGTGTTGGGGTGTGTGTGGTGGTCGTTTTAGTGTTGTATCTAGAAACTTACCATAAATGCTGTCAAATAGAGGCTATCCTGTGTTGTTCCTTTTTGTGTTTGTGATCCACTTTGAATTAATTTTAGAGTAAGATGTAAGGGCTAGTCTAGGTTTGTTTGTATGTGAACATTTAGTTTTTCTGTCACCAGTTGTTGAGAGGGAAAAAAACCCTCTTCATTGGATTTCCTTTATGCCTTGTCAAAAAAGCACACGACTTTGTGTGTCTGGGTCTGTTTCCGTGTCTGTGTGTGTTTCTTCGTGTGCGTGTGTGTGTGTCTGTGTCTGTGTGTGTCTGTGTCTGTCTGTGTGTCTGGGTCTGTTTCCAGTGTCTCTAGTCTCTTCCTTTGAAGTAGGTTTGTATTTTTTATTAGTTATAAATTATCTGGATGGCTGTAGCTTTACGCTGTTTTAAAATCAGGTAGTAGGAGTCCTCCAGCTTGGTCATTCTTCAGCACTATATTGGCTTTTCTAGTGTGTATTGCATTTCCATGCACATTTTAGAACCAGTTTTTCAAGATCTCAAAAAAAAAATAGGTTACTGGGATTTTTCAGTAAGATTTCGTTAAATATTTACATGAATTTGAAAATAACTGACATCTTATCAGTCTTGTTTTAATCTGTAAACAAAGAATGCACAGCTCTGTTTATAGAGATCTGTGGTTCTGTCATCACTGGTTTGTATTTTTTTGCTTACAGATCTCTACATATTTTGTTAGATTTATTCATCAGTGCATCAATATTTCTGTGCTATTGTAACTGGTATTTAAATAGAAAAGAAATATAATTGTTCTTATCTAGAAGATAAGGAAATTGATTTATGTAAAATTATACATTATTAATATCCTTTTGAATAATGACTGATTGAATATCTCTATGGTTTTATAAGGGATTTAAAAATTTTTTTTTAAAAGGGAAAACAGCTTTCATTATATTACTTTCCCCTAATGGTTTTAATTGGAAGCAGGAGTGGCATCCACTAACTGAACAACATGCCTCTGGAAACTCTGTGAACGTTGATAAATGACAGTAGTTATAGAAAGGCTTCAGGCCTTTTGTTCATAGGGTCCGGGTTGCTAAGAGTCGTGCTTGACTTGGCGGCAGTCAACAACAACAGTGGTTTTAAAGACCACACACCTACAATCTTGCAGCCCTAAATTGTCATAGAGAGAACAGCAGGAGAGGTGGGAGAACATGGTTGGATATGCAGGCTGCTCCTGCTTTTATGATAAGCTGAACAGAGGGTGGGTCAGGGTACAGTCCATTCCTTGAGTGCTCACTGCTTATTGATACTCTTCTGTTCCTGTTTCTACCAGCAGTTCCTGTGTTCTGGTAACAGCTCCAGGAATGGCAGTATGGTGAAAAGGATGACAAAAGTGGAATCTCATAAGATTTCAGTATGACCTTTGCAGAATGTCTAAATCACACAATGTCCAGTTTCATAGGCAGTATCATAGATGTTGAATAATGCATTCCTGCATAGACATTGCATCTTATAATCTTTGCTGGTTGCTTTTTTGTTTATATCCATAGGAGTTTTTTACCTAGACAATCATATGATCTGCAAATGCAATTCATTCTTTCCATTCTAGTCTGCGTTGTTTTATGTCTTTGACCTGTCTTTTTGTACTAGCAGAGATGGATTGATTCAGTGACTGGGGTAATGGGGGTAAGTGTGTCAGAGAAAAAAAAGGTTGGCACAGGACAGAACAGGGTTCAGAGCTGTCGTACGTATGGTCGCTGTGAGTTGCAAGCAACTTCATGGCACATAACAACAACACAGTGAGATTCCCAGAACCATATTGAATAGGAACAGTGAAAATGGAATGTGACATCTTTGTCTTGTTCTCTATCTGAAGGAATCATCTTTTATCAATTAACATGTAGGGGTTTTTTAAAAATTATTGATCTTTTAAATTTTTTATATTACTCTGATTTATTTACTATTTATAATTACCTGAAATATTTCATCTTGAATTGATGTTGATTTTCGTTCAGTTTTATTTCTCTTTCATTGATAAAATCATCTTGAGCCTGTTTATTGATATGTTAGATTGCATGGATTAACTTTGGAATCTTGAAGTACCTTTGTATAATTAGAATAGATTCCACTTGTCTTTGCCATATAGCTATTTTTATACCTTAGTAGATTAGATCTGCCAGTGTTTTGCTGAGAATATTCCACCTGTCTATTCTCATGAAAGTGTTTTTTTGTAGTGATGTTTTCTTGTAGCTTTTTCAGATTTTGGTATTAAGAATAATGCTGGCTTCATAGAAGAAGTGAAAGCGTTCTGGTTCTCTTTTTAAAATAGATTTTGGGGAAATTGGTGTGATTTATTTTTATACTTTTGAAAGTGTTTAATATCATTCGTAAGTGATACCATCTGGATCTGACCTTTGTTAGTAAAATTTTGGTTACTAATAGAATCTACTTGTTTTAGGTCTATTCAGATTTCTGGTTTTTAATTTTTTTTATTTTTTATTTTATTGGGAAAAACATAATGGGGGGTACAAGGAGGTGAGGGTTAGATTTCTGTTTTTTAAAGTCAGCTTTCATAATTTTATCTTTTTAGAAATTTGTACAGTTAATGACATTATCTGGTATACTGGCATATGTTTAGTTACTATTTGTCTAGTATCCTGTGGATAAGATTAGTAGTATTGCCTCTCTCTTGGTTTTTCTTTCAGCAATTTGTGCCTGCTTTCCCCCACCCCCTTCCTCTTCCTCCCTTCTTTTCCTTCTTGTTTAGTATGACTTAAGATTTGTTAGTTTTATTGACCTTTTTAGAGAAGCCATTTTTGGTTATGCTGATTTTTCTTACTTTTATTGTACATTTTATTGATTAAAAGATACTTCGTCCTATGTTAGGCTTAATCTTTTCTCTCTAGCTTCTTTTTTCCTTATCATTCTCTAGCTTCTTAAAGTAGATACTTATTATAAATTGTAGAACTTTTATAGATTGTATTATTAATTATAGAACTCTCTCGTTTTCTTATATATTGAGGGTTTTCCTTTAAGCACTGTTACTATTAAATGGCATCAAGCCACTTATGACTCATAGCGACCCTTTGGATAGAGGATCTGAACCTAGTCCTGCCCACCCTCATATGCTTGAGCCAATTGTAGTCACCATGACATTCTATCTTGTTGAAGATTTCTCTCTCTTTCTCAAATGCTTTTGCATAGACATTTGTATGGCATTTTCTGCTTTTAGCCAACATCCATCTGACATCAGCAATAATATCCCTGGTACCATGGCCTCTTCTAAATCCAGCCTGAATGTCTGACCATCCTCGTCTCTAGTAGATTTTGAGTAGTCTTTAAAAGATTTTACTTACATAAGATATTAATGATACTTTTTGGTAATTTCCACATTCTGTTGAATACTTATTTTTTTTTTGTAATGGGATCAAATATAAATCTCTTTCAGTGAGATGATGAGGTACCTGATTCCCAAATATCATGGCATAGACTAGAGATGGCATCTCTTGGTTGAAATACGTCAATTGGTATTCCATCAATTCCTCCATAGATGTAGACACACATATTCGTTCTGCTTCGCTCCCTCCCTCTCTCCCTCCTTTCCTCCCGCCCTACCTCCCTCCCTCTCCCTCCCCACTCTTCTCTCATGACATAGAGATAAGGACTTGAACTGCCAGTCAAAAAGGCACACTGTTCAAATCCACCTTTATGGGAGAAAGATGGGTATTCTCCTTCCATGTGATTTACAGTCTCGGAAAACTTGCTGGAGGGTCAGCTATGAGTCAGTTCTCACTCCAGAGTTCTTCATCATCATCAATATCAATCATCATCATCACAATAACATATATGGCTCAAGGGTGCATAAACACAAGATCATGTGCGTGTGTGTGTGTTGTTGTTATGTGCTATCAAGACAGAACTGACCCATAATGGACCCTTCAGTGGATTTTCAGAGGTTCTTAACTGTGTGGGTGATTCACCATATTTCTCTCAGGGAGCAACTGGAAGATTTCAACTGCCTGCCTTTGGGTTGGCAGCATTCGGACTCTCGTTTCCAGTCTGAGAAAATAGAAACTCTTAAAAGGGAACGCTACCTCTCTCCATGACCACATCTTGAAGCTGTATTCATACATTTTCTTTTTTATTTGGAAGAACTGTTTATACTCCTCCCTAAGGCTAAATAAGCTCCATATGTGTGTTAAATGTCCTTTATGCCTCGAGGAACAAGTAATGTCCCTTCTTCAGTTCTCCTTTCTCTTTCGTTAATCCCCACTATTTAACACTCTCCTGTTTCATTCTTGTCAATATATACATATGCTATTTTATCTCTCATCTTAAAGCATACTTTAATCTTATATTTCCTTTGAACTACTTTTTTGTTCCTCTTTATGACAAAATTCCACTGAAGTATATAAGTGTAATTTTAAAGTTTTGTTTCTTGCTCCCTTGAACTTTATGTAAATTTTACTTTCCTCCTCAATGTTCTAAAACAATTCCTACCAACAGCACCAATTATTTCAACAGTGATAATTCTAGCGATCAGTTTCTCAGGCCTTATGTTTTTTTAAATTGGCAGCATTTGGCATAGTTGACCGTTCTGTAAATACTTTACTCACTTAGCATCCTCTTTTGGTATTCCTCTTAAAATTACTGCTTATTCTTCTTGACATCCTTTGCTAGTTTTTCCCCAGTTTACTAACTCCCAACATCCAAAGTACCCAAGGACTCAGTGTTTGGAGTCTTCAAATTAATTCCACAGTTTATTTAATCTACTCTTACAGTCTAAAAGATTTTTTTCTAACTAAAACAAGGTCATGTCTTTGGCCTTGTCGTCTTTATTGATTCCATACTTGTTTATCCTGCCTCCTTTACTTAAATGTCAATTAGATGCTCAAACATGTTTATATTATCCAGTTCATAATGTTCTCCAGTCTTGTCCAGCCTATATTGGATAAGGCCTACTTCATCTTTAAGTTTCCTGTGTAAAAGCTTTGTATATGTTCTCGACCCCACCATTTCTTTCATGCTCTAAGTCTAATAATGCATCACCAAATCTTGGTGCTGTTGAATTGATTCCAACTCATAGTGATGCAATGCACAACGCGTGGAAACTTTGCTTACATCTGTGACATCCTCATAATCTCCACTCTGTTCAAGCCCATTGTTGAAGTCACAGTTGATCTCTTTGAGGATCTTTCTGTACTTTTTCAAGTGTGATGTCCTTCAGGAACTGGCAACTCTTAGTAACCTGCTAGGTGTTTATGAGATGAGGTCTCACCCACCTTGCCGCAAAATAACACTCAGGTACACGTCCTTCAAGATAGATGCTTGTTCTTTTGGCAGTCCATGGTACAGTCAGTAACACTAGAATTTAGCGCATCAGTTCTTCTTTGATCTTTCTTCTTCATTGTGCAGCTTTCAACATGCATATGAGACAATTGAAAATACTATGGCTTGGGTTTAGCATATTTTCTTCTTTAAAGTGACACTCTTGCTTTTTAGTACTTAAGTCTGATAACAGATTGAATGCCTCATTACTCTCTTTTGTTTGAGTAATCTTTTCAGGTCCAATTCTGACTTTATTCAAGTTATTTGAGTCGTGCTTAAATTTTCTTAATAGACTTTGAGATCCACCAGTTTTTGTTTTAAAGGCATCTTAGGGGTGCATTGGTTAAAGTGTCTGCCTGCTAACCAGAACGTTGGCAGTTTGAATCACCAGGTGCTCCACTTAAGGAAGATGAGGAAATCTGCTTCCGCATAGGTACAGAACCATGGAAAACTCCACGGCCTGTTCTACTTAGTTCTGCAGAGTCCCTGTGAATGGGATTCAAGTCAGTAACCCACTGCCAGGAAGTTGGGTTTAGTTTTGATTTTATTTTATTTTTTAATTTTAATTTAAATTTAATTTAATTTTAATTTTTTAATGATTTACGAGCACTAAACTTATTAGTTTTAATGTCTTCTCCAGGGTGTTGCGTTATTTTCTTTGGGGCTACAGTGATTGCATTTTGTGACTGGAGTGTGAGTGTTTTCTGGTGCTTGCTTATAGTTTTGGTGGGTTTTGTTTTTGTGTTTTTTTTTAAATGGTCACATCTTGAGTAGGAAGCATTTTTTTCTTGTTCATCTTCTCTTCCTAATTTTTATTCCCCTTTCTTATTGTCTAAACTCTTTTCCTTTTGGGCTTTTTAAGGTTGCTGCTAAATTGTCGCCCCTACCTCATTACCCTGGAATGGGTTTTATATTGGTAGCTTGGGACCCTTAGCTGACAATGACATAAGGGTATTTGCCATATTTAGTGTTTGAGCCATACGGTTTCTTGGCCCAGTTCCTGAACAGTGCTGGATGTCAATAAAGTATTCTTAGACTTTTCTATGAGGTGTAGTTCCAGACGGGTTGGCAGCAACTCCTTTGAGTCTCCTTTCCTATGGTAAGTCGTCTCCTATCTCTACTTCCAAGCACGGGGCCAGGTCTTGTTCTGCAGCTTGCGGGGTGCACTTTGAGCTGTCTTGTTCCCTAATTGAGGTTGCTTCATTCCAGTACCCCTTTCCACTTCCTGAGGTTTCAGTAATAATAATAATCATCTTTTTTCCCCCCTGCACTGTTTCTCAAGTGAAGATACTTACCTCCTTTCTTATTACTATGTTCTATGATTCATGAATGGTTAAGATTCAGATTCCCAGTCTTCTCTATTATAAAAAAAATAATTGTGCAACAAACGTCACCTTATTTATAATGTAAACTGGTCAGTGCCTAACCTATTTGCACAGTGTTTTGGGGGTGGCTTGTGGTTGGTTTTTTTTGCTTTTGTTTCATGTTCATCTCATTCCTGTCTACAGCTGTATGTATATGTTAGTAATAGGCATTATTTATATTTCTGGTGTGTTTTTTTTAACGTAAAACTATTACTGAAAACTACTAGAGAACCTTTATTTCTCTATTAATACAATGATGATTCAGTAAAGGTAGTGACATTCTCAGAGCCTAGACATATGTAGGTAGAAGTTCTGTGTGTTGTCAGAAATTCTAGGTTGACCTCCATGGGAGAAAGTTGAACCTTTTCCTCCCAAGCAGTTTACAGTGTTGAGGACCTAATGGAGAGTCAGCTATGAGTGGGTTCAGACTTCATGGCAGTGATAGAAGGAGAGCTATCTTTCCAGACTCTTATAAATACTTAATATTTTATTATTTTTGTAATATTGCATACACAGTTTTCCATTTACAGTTAAAACAGTGATTTTAAATATTTTTAAATCATGTACTTACATCTAGAAATGAAAATATTCCATTTAGGATGAAGATGTCTTGTCAGCAGTTGTTAAGTTTCTGTCGCTTGCCATATGGTTCCTGATTAATTCTGAAAGGGCTGTCAGCCCAAGATAATTTCATTTCTTATATAGTAAAGTGACATTCATAATCAAGATGTGAAAATTTAAAGGATTGGCTACCAATTATGACTAATAAGCTGTCAATATATGTGTTGTTTTTTTTTTTTCTAGAGAAAAACAGAAAGCTGAAGCTAAAGATAGAAAAGTTCTTGAAATTTTGCAAGTCAAGGATGCCAAAATACAAGAATTAGAACAGGTAGGTGTTAGAACACAAAATAGAAAAAATATTGCTGTCATTCTTAAAGGTAATAAATCCTTAAAACTGTTTTGAATTGTTAGCCAAATGTTTGTGGTGTGTAGGGAGTTGCACTGCTCCTCCAGAGGCCACATCTTTCTGGTTTGAATCCATCAGCAGCTCCAAGGGAGAACGTTAGGCATTCTCCTCTTGTGAGATGTACAGCCCTGGAAAATCTATTGGAGAGTTGTTCCCTCTTGACTGCATTGTGTCTTAGTCCCCTCCATTTTTATATTAAAGCATTAAGTTTTAAAACCACGGTGGTTAGACATACTAATATTTTTTCTTTAGTCATAGTACAGTATTTATTTTCTTAATTAATTAATTAATTGATGCTAAAAGTTTAAAATAACATATTATTAGAGATGTTGCTATTGTGTACCATTGAGTTGGAACCGGCCCATAGCTGACCCTCCAGTGGGTTTTCAGAGGCAATTAATCACATGGGAGGAGAGTGCCCATCTTTCTCCCTCAGAGAAGCTGGTCGATTCGAACAGTGTGGCTTCAGGATTACAGCAAAGCTTCTTGCCATCAGGCCACCATTATCTCACAATTCAATGTTTTGCTACATTTTGCCTTTTATTTTTAGCAGTTTTTACTTATTTCTGAAACTTGTAAATTTTCAAAAGCCTCATTTGTAGAAAAAGTCCGAACAATATATGGGATGATCCTGTTTTATCTTTTAAAAATTAGTATATATATAAGGTATGCCTGATCCAAGCCATATTATTTCCACTTGCTTCTTGTACATCTGAAAGATGGACAAAGAATAGGGATAAAAGAAGAAGAATCAGTACCTTTAAGTTGGAGTGTTGGAGAAGAATATTGAATATTCCATGTGCTACCAAAAGAACAAACAAATCTGTCTTGGAGGAAGTACAACCTCTGTGCTTCATAAAGACAAGGATGGTGAAACTTCATCTCATATCCTTTGGTCATGCCATTAGGCCTCATGAAAAGACATCATGCTGGGAAAGGTTGAGGGTCAGAGAAAGAGTGGAAGACCCTTTAGGAGATGGGCTGACAGTGACTAATGATCCGCTCAGTGTTGGAGTTGGTGATAATGTAGAATAGGTCAAGGTGCAGATCTGTTGTTCAGAGGGTCACTTTAAGTTGTACTTGACTCACTGGAACATAGCAAACAATACATATTCAAATTAGTGTAATCCTATTTGGGACATATAATGAGTAATTTCTACAATATGTAATTAATCAATTACCACTGCAGAAATCCAAGTGGGCAGTGGTGTCAGGAATATTTTTAAAAGATAACCATCTTCAGAGTAGAAGTAAAATATATTTATTATAAGAATGACCTATTTTGTTAGAGCCCCCTCCCCAGCCAGCCCAGCATGTATGTAGACATTAAAGGGCTTGAGGGCTGAAGTGCTGAGGGTGGCGCTTCCCTGAGTCTTTTTCTTTTGGGGTAGGAATATCTTCCCTTCCAGACCGTGGCTTCTGAATAGAAGGTGTAGGACATTAGAGGTCAGCTAAAATAGAGAGTTGCATTGGTGACAAATTGGAACTTTCACTGTTCTTTGGTTTCTGAGGCAGGAATAGCTGGTTTCCCAACCAGTGGCTTCAGAAAAGGTGATTTAAGCATGCTCAGACTTCAGAGAGTAGCCAGAATTGAGAACAGCATAGCTGAAAAATGGATGCTTCCCTGAGTCCTTGTTTTCTGGGGTGGGAATAGCTGCCCTCCCTTCGCCTACTCCCAGCCATCCCCAGGACAAATGAGAGATACATGGCTGTTAGTAACTATTGAGATTAGAAGGCTGCACTGTTGGGACTTTGCCACTTTCCTGGCTCCTTTCCCTGAGCAATATATCCCAGGCAGCACTCCTAGAACTTTGTTTATTCCTGGGAAGAACCTCTGCCTCACATCAAGTTACAGTACAGGACAGATAAGCAGTCCCATCACTGCTGGGCTCAGGGAAAGATTCTCAAAGGACAACTCAATGCCACAGGAAATAGGGAACAGATCTGCCCATAGATGAAGAGCAGGGAAGATTGCCACAGGGAAACACAATTGGAGGCCATATAAGACTGCAGCTTTCCAAAAGCACTATAAAGATAAGAAATTATCTCAATTGGGGGCAACATTTTAAGACTGCAACTTAACAAAATCAGCATAAAGATAAGGAACTGTCAACACCTATACAGACACATCAGAAACTGCCTCACAAACCCCCCAAAAGAGCTTCATATATAATGTAAAAAAAAAAAAAAAGCAATAGGCAGCTTCAAACATTCTGAAAAAAGAGAACAAGATTTCTCCTAAAAGATCAGATCAGATTTGCAGACTCAGTGAGTATTCCAGAGAGGAGGCAATAAATATATTGATATGGAGATATATGAATAGTTACTGAAGAAGTTACAAGAGATAGTAAAAAGAATTGATGATATAAATAAAGAGCTACAAGAATTAACCATGCAGTATTGCCCTGCTCTGATCTGACGACTGCCTCTTGGTCCAAGTATAGGTTTCCCATTAGCACGATTAAATGTTCTGGGATTCCCATTCTTCTCAGAGTCAGCCACAGTTTGTTA
>NW_006399764.1:15042115-15043436 GCF_000299155.1 Elephantulus edwardii | reverse complement strand
GTTCTCCAGATTTCTTGGCACAACTTGGTGAGCACGTCCAGGGCACCATCTACCCTTAGTCATCCTTATTCACTATCCAGCTCTCAGCAGCATTGCAAGTGATTGAAAAGACCGTGGCCAGAATCAGGCACATTTTAGTCCTCAAACTAACATCTTTGTTTCTCAGTAATTTGGAGACGTCCCTGACTACACACTTTCCCAGTACAATAGGTTTCCTGATCTCCTGTGTGCTGACACCTCTCATGATGTTGCCTATTGGCCCAGTAGTGAGATTATTGGTTTTCTTGATGTTGAGATGCAGTCTATATAGTAGGCTGTAGTCTTTGATCTTTTTCAGCAAGTGTTTCTAATCCTTCTCATTTTCAACAAGCAAAGTTATATCATCTGCATAATGAAGGGTATTAATAAGTCTTCCTCCAGTTCTGATGCCACATTCTTCTTCATAAAGTCTGGCTTCTTGAATAAATTGCTCAGCATATGGATTGCATAGGTATGGAAAAAGGATACAACCCTGATGCACACGTTTCTAAATTTTAAACCATGTAATGTTCCCTTGCTGTTTGCATGGTAGCGTCTTGATCTGGGTATAGATTTTGCATGAGCACAATTAAATATTCTGGATTCCTATTCTTCTCAGTGTTAGCCATACAGTGAAATTCCTTTGCATAGTCAATAAAGCACAAATAGATATTCTTGGAATATTGTTTTCAGCCAGGATGCATCTGACATCAACAGTGATATCTCTGGTGCCATGGCCTCTTCTAAATCCTGCTTGAACATCTGAAATTTTTCTACATACTATTTTAGCCATTTCAGCAGTATTTGACTTGCATGTGATATTACTATTTCTTGATGATTTCCACAATGTGTTAGAACAAAATTTGGATCTCTTCCAGTCAGTCAGACAGGCAGCTGCTGTCTTCCAAATTTTCTGGCATAGACTGGTGAGTATGTCCAGGGCTGTATCTGTCATTTGGAACATGTCCGCTTATTTCCCATTGGTTCCTGATGCCTTATTTTGCTAATGCAGTTTGAACTTCTTCCTTCATTACAATTGTCTCTTGATCATATTGTACTTCCTAAAATATTGCCAGTTGATATCTCATCTTGATCATATGATGTTTACTGAAACATGTCAATTGGCTTCCCATTGATTACTGGGACCTTATTTTCTGCCATTGCAGCGTGAACGTCTTCCTTTATTACCTTTGGCTCTTGATCATATGGTACCTCCTGATATATTTCAGTGTTGGCCAGTTCTTTTCAGTACTGTGATTCTGTGTATTCCTGAATATTCTTTTGGTGTTTCCTGAATCATTCA
>NW_006399764.1:15011939-15035775 GCF_000299155.1 Elephantulus edwardii | reverse complement strand
ACTCCTTGGAGGCAAGGATTCTGGGGCTTCGTCTGACATACTTTGGACATGTTGTAAGGAGAGACAGGTCCTTGGAGAGGGACATCATGCTTGGTAGGGTAGAGGGACAGTACAGGAGGGGAAGACCCTCTGTGAGGTGGATTGATTCAGTGACTGGGGTAATCGGGATGGGTGTGTCAGAGGCAATGCGATAGGCACACGATAGAGCAGGGTTTAGGGGTGTTGTACATAGGGTCGCTATGAGGAGCAAACAACTTGATGGCACATAACAACAACAACAAGAACAAGAATTAAAAAAAAATATCACAAGACAGAAAGGTACAATCAACATAGCTCATATAAGACCATTAAGAATGTTCTCTGTCTAGGGAAACTGGTTCCAAAAACTGTCATATAGCTGATATTATAAATTTACTTTAAACATTAATTATATGTGGTTTCATGATTTCAAAGAGATCATTGAATGTACATTTAATTTGAGAATATGTTCAAATTATGCAAAATTTTAGAAGTTTATAAATTTTCTTCTATTGGGAATGTATTTTTATATAATTTATTCCTTTAATGATTATGTAATACAATCGGAAATTTTCCAAACTAATATTAATAATAATATAATGGTTTTGGTTAATTGATCTTCCTTATTATTTTAATTTAAAAATTAGATGTTTTTGTCCTAGTAGACTACCAGATTTCATCAAATGCCAAAACGTAACGTTTTTAAGACATTCTTATGAAAGAGCTTGCTTTTCTTATCATTCCTGTTGATGATTCTTGTTAAATTTAGCTCAAAGTTCTGTGCATGCTTCTCTACAGTTTAAATCAGTTATGCCAATGTGTTGTTCTTCCTAGAGTTTGAGTCTCCAGAATAGACAAGAGATGCTACAGTTATGCCCTTTCTACTTTCAAAGGGCAGGCCTGTGTGTATTTTACTGGGATTCTCTTGGCTTATTTAAGGAGATAATGTTGAGGGATAAATAATGGACCAGGTAATAAGTTAGTGTGTCAGATTTATAATATAGAGATTATGGAAATTTGGAAATGGCAAACATTGCAAATTTCTTGGACATTTGAGGAACATTTCCTGGCGGAAGTAGACATTGATTCTAGGATACAACTTAAATGAGAATAGAAAAGTGAACTCTTGTGCATGGTGCATTTTCAAGCATCTCTTTTTATGCTGTTTTGTTGAAGTAGACATGTTTTGCCATGGCCTTTTAATGTTAGTTGTTGTTTTATACGCTTGAGTCAGAACCAACTCATAGCTGACCCTCCAGTGGGTTTTCAGAACATTGAAGAAGATTTATCATCTTTCTCTTGTGAAGCAGCTTGTGGATTCCAGCTGTGTTTCTTTTGGTTGACAGTTTAACTCTTTCCCACTAAACCAGCAGAAGCTCATCATGATTAAAGCAGAAAGTAAAAATTACAGCAATAGTGATATATCATCTATACCTTCTTATTGTTGAAACTGACTTGTAGAGGACTCTCAGGAAATTGTGCATCTTTCTCTTACAGAGCAACTGGTGAATTTGAACAGTGTTTCTTTTAGGTTCCACTTCTTACCACAAGCTACCAGACCTTCTAATGAGTTTATAGAAATTATCAAGTCTTGGAGTTAATGATTGATAAGAATATAGAGCAATAGAAGTTCTTGAAGTGCTTAGCATTTATCATATAGGTGGCTTAGTGGTAAGGAGCTGTGTTGCCAGCCGTAAGGTCTATGGTTTGAGTCCAGCAACTGCTGTGCAGAAGGATGAGCAGTCTGAAAACCTACTGGAGGGACAGCTGTGGGTCAATTCTGACTTGATGGTACATAATAGCAACAATGTCTCTTTTAGATAAAAATAATTTAAAGAGCTACTTTACAAACTTTTAAAAATATTATTGATCCTTCCACAGAAAAATATACATTTTTACATCATAACCTGGTGTACGCTCATATGAGATAAAAGCTTGGAAGTATAATAGTTCTCCTTACTGTGGTTAATAAAAGTTAACACACTTTATATCAAATGTGCAGTATTGATCTTTGAATATAATACTGATCTCAAATAATGCTATTAGAAAACTTTGATCTAGAAACATCTGTTTCCTAAATTTATTCTCTTGACATAGTTCTTTCTAAGCATTTGTGCATGTCCTTTATATTTTTTATTTTCTTCTATATTCAATTTTACATTTAAAAAATGCTGAGTATGATAACAAGTTCTAATTTAACATCCGTTAATAAATGATAGTCTAGTGAAAGAGAACTTGAAGCACTTCCTGCAGAAGATCAAAGTCTACAGCCTTCAATGTGTATTACATCTTGACATTAAGAAGACAAAAATCCTCACCACTGGGCCAGTATAGAGAGAAGAGTGAAGTTGTCAATGAAGAAATTTTTCTGGGGTCCACAATCAACACCTTTGGTATAAGCAGTTAAGAAATCAAAAGATGAGTTGCATTGTGAAAGTCTCCTGTCAGGAACTTCTCCAGTTTATTGAAAAGCAATGTCAGTTTGAAGACTTACGGTGTGTCTGATTCAATTCATGATCATTTCAGTCTTACTATGCACCTGAGAGCTGGACAGTGAATAAAGATCATAAAAGAAGAAATGATGCCTTTGAACTCTGGTATTGGAGAAGATTGCTGAATATTTTGTGGTCTGCAAAAAGAATGCACAGATGTGGCGTGAAGGAAGTGAGGCCAGCGTGCCCCTTGGAGAGAAGGGCGATGATGCCTCATCCCTCATACTTGGACCATGTTGTTAGGAGGGACTGTGTTGTTAGGAGGGAAAGGAGCATCAGGCTTGGAAAGGTTGAGGGTCAGTGGAGGAGAGGAGGACCCTCAAACCAACTTTGAGCTCAAGTATGTCAGATGATGAGGAAGGTGCAGCATAGGGCAGGGTTCAGATATGTTGCTCATCGGGTCGCTGTGAGTTTTATGGCACCTAACAACAACAGCTGGCCATGAGATAGCTTAAAAATATATATTGACAGGAGACAGAGAACTGTTTTGTGTTTATGTCCTGGAGTACTACTGTATACTAGGTTTGAGTAAACATTAAAAAAGGATGTGCTTGGTATGATTATGTTGAGTAAATATTACAAGTCACAAAATATGTGGGTTAAAGGTTAAGTAAATGAGCAGTTATACATATATTTAGTGTTGTTATGTGCTGTTGAGTCAAAACCTGACTCATAGCTGATCCTCAAGCAGGTTCTCCAAAGCTGAAAATCATACGGAAAGATACTGCTGTTGATAAACTGGAATCATGTATGTTCTGGGGTTGGCAGCACAATGCCTGAACACTAGATAACTAGTATTAAGTTAGCACTAAGAGAGCTATGGTGGCCTGGTGGTGGAAGAGGTGGTAGACTGTTGAGTTGGAACTGACTCATAGATAACCTCCAGTGTGTTTTCGAAAGAAAGAAATCGTGTGAGGGGAGATTGCCCTTGTGGAGCAGTTAGTGGATTCAAACTACCTGCCTTTGGGTTGGTAGCCCAACTCCTTACCACTTAGACACTCTAGTGGTACGTAAACATGTTGTTGTTGTTGTTATGTGCCGTCAAGTTGCTTGTGACTCATAGCGACCCATATACAACAGCCCTAAACTCTGCTCTATCTTGTGCCAATCGCACCATCTCCGATACACCCATCTCGATTACCCCAGTCACTGAATCAATCCACCTCAGAGAAGGCCTTCCCTTCCTGCGCTGTCCCTCCACCCTACCAAGCATGATGTCCCTCTCCAAGGACCAGTCCCTCCTTACAACATGTCCAAAGTATGTTAGATGGAGCCTCAGAATCCTTGCCTCCAAGGAGCCACCCGGTTTAACCCTTTCTAGGATGAATCTGTTTGTTTTCCTAGCTGTCCATGGTTACCCTTAATACTCTTCTCCAGCACAACAGCTCAAAGGCATCGGTTCTCCTTCTATCCTCCTTAGTCATTGTCCAGCTCTCTGATGCAGAACAAGTGATTGCAAAGACCATGGCCTGTATCAGACGCACCTTTGCCTCCAGAGAGACACCATTGCTCATCAGTGCTTTGGAGAGGTCCCTAACAGCAGACTTTCCCATGGCAATGCGCCTTTTAATTTCCTGGCTGCTGGTGCCAAGAGTCTTGACTGTGGAGCCAAGCAAACTAAAGCTTTGAACACTCTCAATCTCTTCACCATCCATCCTGATGCTGCCAATGGTCCAGTGGTGAGAATCTTTGTCTTCTTGACATTGAGCCTCAATCCATATTGTAGGCTGCAGTCCTTGACCCTCTGCAGCAAGCGCTTCATGTCCTCTTCAGTTTCAGCAAGCACGGTTGTGTCATCTGCATATTGCAGATTGTTGATAGATCTTCCACCAATCTTGATCCCACATTTCTCCTCATAGAGCCCAGCCTCCTGGATAGTCTGTTCTGCATACAGGTTGAAAAGGTAAAGAAAGAAAAAAAACCTGAGATGCAGTGTTCTTTATGGGTTGACTTGTGTCCTTCTAAAGAAAATTTGTCTTTACTTGGGCCGTGATTCTCAGTGCTTTGGATCTGATAATGTAATGTGGCAATTCTGTAATAGTTCCTCATGATCCTATCTATATACCTATAGTTGTACAAATATTAAGGATGGGGTGCAGCACCCTTCTCATCAGCTATAATCCAGTGTATGGGGAGTTTCCCTGTGACTCAAGGTTGGAATGAATACTCTCTAGAATTAGATGTTGGAAACTAAGGAAGTGAATACATTTATTTTTTTTAAAGAATATAACAGAGGAGCTGAGAATTAAGGCATGACTAGACCACCAGTCAGATTTATCTCTGGAAGGTGTAAAGAATATTCTGGTTTGACCTGAATATTGTTCATAGAGAAAAATGTTTTTGGACCAAAACAAATTTCAAAACAATTTTTTCAAAGGATTAGTAATTCATATATATGTATGTATGGATATTTGTAAAAATTTCTTAATCTTGTGTTATACAGCCTAATTATGAAAGTTTTTTAAATTGTAAATTTTTTGGTGTTTCTTATTTTGAACTAAAAATACCATACTTACATTTCACTTGAAAATGGGTGTGCATGTCACAGAAAATGAGAATTGTGACTAGAGAATTTATTATGAAAGCCATTTAATCCTCACGATTATAATAGAAATCTGAAATCGTTAAAATAGAGTGTTTTTTTTTCCTTAGAAATAACAGCTCACCAAACATTTTTGTTTCTTCTACAGAGAGAATCAGGACTAAAACAGGAAATAAATGACCTTGTAAAACGGAAAATTGCAGTAGATGAAGAAAACACCGTCTTAAGGAATGAATTCAGGGACTTGCAGAAGAAATTTAAAGATAAAAGTCATGAACTTAAGGTGTGTTGACTTGTACTTAGTTTTATTGGACTGCTGCTTTGAAGTCCTGCTTTAAGCTTTGTCAGCCTTTGTGGCCCAGAAAGTGACAAGCTTGGAGGAAAAATTGCCTTAGGCCTTCCTGTACCATACAGTTTTCTCACATGTAAAAACTCAGAAAGATGCTTTAAAGCTAAGACTCTAAGCTTTATAACTTTCAGATAAATAGTTAATGATGGAAATGGAGCTAAGAAAGTAGGAGTGTGAATATGTGGCTTCTTGTAATTAGATTCTGATGGGACTGGCATTATTAATTGATAAAACCCAGGTCTGGGAGGATATGTCTGTGTGGGTCTCAAAAATAGCTGGGGACAGCATCAAAGGCAGCTTGATCAATTAATGGGCTCTTTGCAAATGTGTACTCATCAAAGCTGTCATCCCGTGGAAAAATATGACCCATCCACCTGCATGAAAAGAGGCCAATAAAAGTACACAGGTGACCTTGGCCATCAAATGTAGAAGAAGCTGCTGTGAGGGTAAAACTGCTCAGTTTATATTTGCTGATTAGTTCCCATCTCCTTTTCTTTCTTCCCCCTGTTTTGTTTATCGGCCCTGTGGTACTGTTCTACAGGACACTAAGGAGTGTGTACAGAATAAAGAAGAGCAAAACAGGCTGGTTATAAAAAATCTGGAGCAAGAAAATGAGAAATTAAGTGCGCGCTGCAATGACCTGCTAAATGACCTGGAGAAACTGAGGAAGCAGGAAGCACTTTGGAAAAAAGAAAAACATAGCATTGATGCAAAAATAAAGGTATGCAATGAGAACAGCATCCAGGGTTCTATTTTAAATTTAACTTCTTATAGGAAGTTTAATGCGTGCTATTTTCCTTAAATAACAAGTTATATATTCAAATCTACCAATGGGGACTAGCATTAATTTACATTCCTTCACTTAAGACCCACAGCTTTTTAAAAATTGATGCTGCAAAGCAGGAAACTGACTTCAGATAGTTATCCTAAAATGTAATCATTAAAAAATAAAGGGTATTGCATTTTGAAATAAAATATGATTTGAAAATAAAACATAGTAGAATCATGGGTTTTGATTTATTTTTCAGAGCTGAGTTTTATAAATATAATTAGAATTTTAAAATTGTAGTATTAAGACTATTTCTCAAGTCCTTTAAAATGTAATATAAGCACAAAACAGTTAAAACATACTTATATGGGTTCTGACATTGTGTTCTCTTAAACTCAAAAAGACCTTATACATTTTATAAATAAAAAATTATATTTTTATTTAAGGTGTAAATTAAAATTTATGGACTGCATCCTTTTTTTAATCAATATTTCCCAAATAATAGTTTAGTTGTCTTTTTCTGTCTTAAAACTGTTTCTGTTTAGTTTTGTCTCTGAAATCTTTAGTCTTTCTTTAACTGTAAATTTTGTTGAAAAAACTAGAAACAATTCTTAATGTTATGAATAGGGTATTTTTTGTAAACTATAGAAGAATACAGATGTTAATATTTATGTATATAATTATTCAGAAAATAACATTTTATGAGTTTGTGTGTCTGTGTATATACATATAAATGTATCTGTGTGTTTATGTGAGTAAGTAGGCATGCATGGTGGGCTGATAATAAGGAAGACTTAAAAAGAATTTATGCTTTTATATTATGATGTTGACAAAGATAGTGGATTCACTGCAGACTTCTAGCAGAATGAAAATAGGTCTTAAAAGAAGTTAGAATGCCTCTTAGAAGCAAGGAGAGACAGAGACTCCTTGTTTGATGTATTTTGGACATTTTATTTGGAGGGAATGTTCCCTGGAGAAAGGCATCATACATGGTACAGTAGAGAGGGTCAAGAAGAAAGAGGAACACTATCAGTGAGGTGGATTGCACCATGGATGCAACTGTGGACGCAAACATAGCAGTGAACAGGAGGATGGCACAGGGCTGAGCAGCAGGTAGTTGATAGTTCATAGCGTTGCTGTGAGTCTCAATCGGCGTGACTACACCTAATAGCATATATGAAAATACAAGTTAGAGACAAAAGGATGTGTCTTTTTGAGAGTGTGAATCCATCCTTTTCAGGCTTTTAAGAAAATACATTTTTCAGTATAGCAAGCCTTTACTGAGACAAGGACTATAATGAATTCATTTGCTCTCCTGTCTTTTCACCCTACCCTGTAAATCATTTTCATAGTGTCATTCAGGAGTAAGTGGTATTTTATTTTACTCATTCACAGTTACATCAGTCTTTGATGATGAATTTAATTTATTTTTCGTTTCAATGATGAGCTCATTCAGTTCTGTCACTTTATTAGTTTTATTGAAACATTCCACTAGAAATCAGATCCTAATCCATGAACATTGGTTACTTTTTCTGTTTATGTGTATAATTTCTTTCAATCAGGTTTTTACTTTCAAAGTGTAAATTTTATATTTTTTTTGCTTAATATATTCCTAAGCATTTCTGGTTTTTTGTGTTCTTCGAAATAGAACTATTTCATAATTTCATTTTTGTATGGTTTGTTAATTAGTTTGCATTTAGAAAATTTTAGTATATTTATTTTGTATCCTGTACCTTGCTATAAATATTTATTAGTTGCATTGCATTTTTAATATGTTCCTTAGTACCTGAATAATTTCTTTACGAATGATCAGCTTTTTTCTATGAACCAGAAGTTAAAGATGTTGCAAATGTTTCAGTTTCTCCAAAGTGCCATCCCACTCCATCATTTCTTAACATTAACTCCTCCTCCCTTCCTGAGAATTTTCCCTTCTATATTTGAGTTTTATATTTCACAACGAAGTCTCAAAGATTGCCAAGGAAATGACATGCACAAGTGTGTAGAATGGCAAGTCTCAAATCAATGGATCAGTTTTTATTCTGGAGGCTTCGTGATTTTGGTGGTTGCAGATGTTGAATTCAAATCGATAGGTTAGGTGGCAGGGTACTACCTCACAGGGTTATAAAAGGTGCCACATCAGGCCAACAACCAGAGCTCAGATGGTGGCAAACCAGATGCAGAATTCAGAGCGAGAGAGAGAACTTTGCCTGCATAGTCTTACACTTGGTTGCAGACCCTACAATTAAGAAAATACCCATTACCGTGGCAGGTAGTGCAGAAGTGTGAACAGCAGGACAGAGATAAGAGTGGTAACTTGATTCTTACTATCTGGTAAGGTAATAGTCAAGATATGTCTCATTCTAGCCTTGCCTCATCAACACAACTGACAGCTCATTCCCAAATGAGACCATGACCACAGGCATTAGAGTCATATCACAGAATAGGAGATGATGACATTATATAGCTGCCAAATTACATGATCTTATAACCATAAACCACTGACAGTCACGTCCCAGTCACATATAACCTTAGCTATTAGATTACATATACCTTATTTGCACTATGTTGCTATGTTCTGTTGACTTGAAACTAATAGCTGACCCTCCAGTGGGTTTTTAGAGCCTTTAAATCGCCCATGAGGAGACTGTTTATTTTTCTCCTGAGGAGAAGCTGGTGCATTTGGACTGCCTGCCTTTGGGTGGAAGCACAGCTTGTTAATCACTAGGCCACCAGAGCTCACAAACTATCCAATTCCTCACCTGACCACCTTGTTTACAGTCTCACCTAGTTATTATGTGGGATTCACAAAAAGAGCATTATTGGATAAGTGACTGCACCTCACTTGCTAGTGTTGTTAGTGCCATTGAGTCAAATATGACTCATAGAGATTCTGTCATCAGTAACTCTGAACCATGGCCTATCCTGTACCATCCTCATCATCTCTGACATACTTGATCCCTTTGCTGTGGTCACTGTGCAAACCATCTCATCAAAGGTCTTTCTCTGTTTTACTGACCCTCCACCTTTCCAGCATATTGTCCTTCTCCAAGGAATAGTTTATCCAGCAGTAAGCCTAAAGGATATGAGATGAAGAATTGTCATCCGTGCCTCCAAGGAGCTGGACCCGTCAAGACATAACTGGTTTTTTCTGGCAGTCCATGGGATAGTCAGTACTCTTCAACACTGTCTCAATTCTTAAGATTGTCTAAATATAAAATAATTTAATCTATAAATCTAGGTGGTTTTACATCTTTTCAGTCTGGTTAACTTTTATTTCACTTTCTTATCTTATTGTGCCAGTGAGATACTCTACTACAATGATGATAAGTTGAAACAATGAGACTGAACCTCTTATGTTTCTGATCTTAAGGGAGAATATTTGCTCATTTGCCATTAAGGACAGTATTTGTAGAGTTTTGGTACATGTCCTTTAGCAGGTTGATGGACTTCCTTCTATTACTAGTTCCTTGAAAGTTCTATTATGAAAGAGTTTGGAATTTGTCCAATATTTTCTACTGGACATATGGTCTTTGTTATTTATTTTAATGACATGTTAATTTGTGAATATGAAATCAGCCTTGCATTGCTAAGTATATATCCCTCTTAGTCATGTTGCATGGTCCTCTTTACATATTGTTGGACCTGCTTTGCTGGTAATTGTGGAGTATTGTTTCATCTATGGTATATACTTTTCTGGGAATGTCTTTGGTTTTTTTATTAGAGTCTCAGAGATATACACTTAGAATGAGTTGAGAACTGTTCCCTTTCCTTCTGTATTTTGAGATAGGGTGTGAAGAACTTGTATTCATTTTTGTTAATTATGTAAGTTTTAGGTTGTTTGGTTTTTAAAAATTTTATTGGGTAAAACATAATGGGGGTACAAGGAGGTGAGGGGGGTTGGGGGCAGAAGGGTGAGGATGGGCAGGGGTGCAGTTGCAGAGCTGCACAGTTTGGTTGGTGGGGGGGAGCAGGTGAAGGAAATGAAAAGAATCTAGTGGGGACCAGATGCTACAGGGGAATGGTAAGCATTTTCCAGTGGCAATTAAAACAACTGTCTTACTGATTTGGGAACTGGATGCAGACTCTCTGGCTTCTTCATGCTGAACAGGGGCGTTGATGTGAAGGGGGAAAGGGAGGACACTTTATCACCTTACTGGTGGTCTTGGGTTAAAGCTGCTTGCCTTCTTGTTCTGTTAGAAGATATTTTCCTGTAATTTGCTCCCCTCTGAACTGCAAAGTGTTTTCCCAAGTGGGTCCAGTGGGGATGGCTGGTTCAACCCAGAGGCTCCATCCTCCTTTGTTTCCTTAGCTGGCAGTTGTATTTCCTTTTTGTCACTGGCACTGGGTTCAGGGTCACGTCTGGAGTAAAACTCAGTGTTAAGGTTACCTATAGGAAAGGGAGCAAATCTAGAGAGAATACACTTGTGAGTTACAAATAGAAGGGCTTTGAGTGTGTTGCTTTCAGGTTTACAGGGGGAGAGGGTGGCAGAAAGTAGCCTAGATAAAATTCTCTGGATACCCTAGGCATTTTTGTTGTTGTTTGTTTTCCCCATCCAAGGTCAGATGGCACAGTCTGGGGACTGAGGAGCTCACCCTGAGGGCCGTGATGGCTCACCCCGAGTCGCCCTGAGCCAAGGGCTGAAGACAGCCTGTCCCGAGCAGAGGGCTGTGATGCCTTGCCCCAAGTCGCCCTGAGCCGAGGACCGAAGACAGCCCACCCTGAGCAGGGCAATACACCCCAGGGGCTGGCTGGTACACTCTCCCTCCAATTGCCCCCACCCAACTGTGGTCCCCTCGCCTGTCTGAGGACTATGTGGCCAAGGACAGTGTCTACAATTCTAGCACCTCCACTTTTACCCCCCTATTAGTGGTCATACTATAATTTGAAGTAGGTGTCACTGCCCTCTACCTTTATAAATGGCAAAGGGAACCTGAGAGTTGTGAACAGACTCCCCTCAGGTCTAAACAACTTTTGGCAGGAGCATTCAACAGATCAAAATATGTGGTGCATTTAGGATGTCGGTCCTCTTGGACATGCTGCCACTGTTAAGTGTCATCAAGTAGACAACTCACAGTGACCTTCAACAATCCATTGTATGGATGATCATCTTCTCTGGCCTGTCCAAGGAAACCCAGACCTGCACACGGAGGGCTGGCGGGCGCGTGTCCCATCTTGGCTCCAGGAATTCTCCCCAGAACAAGTCCACTTTGCGGCAGTGTGGTAGCTCCGCTGCACCAGTCCTGGAGAGGCCTGGTGCCCAACATCCATCCTGGGTGAGGGATTCCATAGGTTCTGGCTGTGGGAGCTTCATGGAGCTGCGGTGGCGGTGTGGCTCAGTGCGGGCTCTGAGGGAGGGGGTAGAGAGCTGCAAGACTCACCCATTCCTCCTTGGGAATCCTTGAATTCCTGTTGTTGAGCCTAGATCTTCACTGAAGACCAGTCATCAACTGTTTAACTGTTCAATTATCAATAAACAGAGGTCTGTAGGAGGCCATAGTGGCCCTGCTCCAAGTGGTCCACTGCTCCCACAGCTCACCATGTTGTCTCTGCCTCCGCTGCCATCTTGGATCTCCTAATTATGTAAGTTTTTGTGGAACAGACCACCAACTACTTACATGCAAGTTCAAGCTGAAGCTGAGGAAAATTAAATCGAGTCCACAGGAACCAAAATTTGACCTTGAGTGTATCACATATGAATTTCAAAACCATATCAGGAATAGGTTTGAGGGCTTGGACATTAGTGAATGAAGACCAGATGAGCTGTGGGAGGATATCAAGAATATCATCCAGGAAGAAAGTAAAAGGTCATTACAAAGACAGAGGAGAAAGAAAAGACCAAGGTGTCAGAAGAAAGTCTAAATATTACACTAGAGTTCCAGTAAGCCAAAGCAAAGGGAAGAAATCAAGATATTAAGGAGTTGACTAGAAGATTGCAGAGGGCAGTATGGGAAGATAAAGCATTACAATGAAATGTGTAAGGAGCTGGAGTCAGAAAATCAAAAGGGCTGAACTTGCTCAGCATTTTTTAAGCTGAAGGAACTGAAGAACAAATTCAAACCTTGAGTTCTAATACTTAAGGATGCTTTGGGCAGAATATTAAATGATCCAGGAAGCATTAGAAGAAGATTGTACAGGATTGTCAGAACAGCTCCTTACCGTTGGTTTACAATTAGGCTTATACAGAGTCATAGTACCAAAAGGAATTGGTGGACACAGAAGAATGTCATGAAACAATGTATGAGAAAGAGCCTGTTGTGATGAAGAAGTTCAAGCTGCTCTAAATGAATTGGTAAAAAACAAGGCCCCAGGAATTGATGGCATACCTGTTGACATTTCAACAAAGAGATGCTGCTCTGGATGTGCTCACCAAGTTGTGTCAAGACATCTGGAGGACAACCACTTGGCCAATTGACTGGAAGAGATCTATATTTGTTTCCATTTCAAAGAAAGGTGATCCAACAGAGTGTGGAAATTATCGAATAGTATCACTGATAACACATGCAAGCAAGATTCTGCTGAAGATATCTAAAACTGAGTGAAAGAGCACATCAACGGAGAACTGCCTGAAGTGCAGGCTGGATTTAGAAGAGGCCATGACACTAGGGATATTATAACTAATGTTAAATAGATCCTGTCTGAAAGCAGAGAGTAGCAGAGAAATATTTTTTGGTATTTCATTGATTATGCAAAGGCACTTGACTTTGTGAATCACAACAAACTGTGGCTGACCCTGAGAATAATGAGAATCCCAGAACACTTGATTGTGCTTATGCGCAACCTATACTTGGGCCAGGAGGCATTCATCAGAATAGAACAAGAAACGCGGCATGGTTCAAAATTGGAAGGGTATGTGTCAGGGATGTGTCCTGTCTCCATATCTTTTTTTTCTCTCCATATCTTTTTAATCTATATTCAGAACAGATTATCCGGGAGACTGGGCTCTATGAGGAGAAATGCGGCATCAGGATTGGTGGAAGATCTGTCAACAATCTGCGTTATGCAGATGACACAACCCTGCTTGTTGAAACTGAGGAGGACCTGAAGTACTTGCTGCAGAAGGTCAATGACTGCCGCCTTCAATATGAATTGAAGCTCAACATCAAGAAAACAAAGATTCTCACCATTGGGCCGATTGGCAGAATCATGACAGATGAAGAGACTGAGATTGTTGACAGCTTCAGTTTGCTTGGTTCCGCAATCAACACTCTTGGTACCAGCAGCCAGGAAATTAAAAGACTAATTGCATTGGGAAAGTCTGCTGTCAGAGACCTCTCCAAAGTACTGAAGAGCAACGATGTCAGTCTGGAGATCAAGGTGCGTCTGATACAGGCCATGGTCTTTGCAATTATTTGCTGTGCATCAGAGAGTTGGACATTGACTAGGGATGATAAAAGGAGAGCCGATGCCTTTGAACTATTGTACTGGAGAAGAGTATTGAATATACCATGGATTGCTAGGAAAACAAATAAGTTCTTCCTGGAGATGGTGAAGCCAGGCTGCTCCTTGGAGGCAAGGATGCTGAAGCTTCATCTGACATTCTTTGGACATGTTGCAAGGCGGGATCAGTCTCTGGAGAGGGATGTCACGCTTGGGTGGGTGGAGGGACAGTGTGGGAGATGAAGACCCTCTATGAGTGGACTGTGTTGGAGACAGTAAGATTGGTGAGGCATAGAGCAGGGTTTAGGGCTATTGTACATAGGATTGCTATGAGTTGTAGATGACTGGATGGCACATAACAACAACAACAACAACAACAACAACATGATGTAGGTTTGAATTTATACTGCCAAACTAAATTATCAAGATTGGATTTAGCTTTTTACCTAGCAATTCTAGTGAGCTGTAGATTATTTTAGAAATTACTAGTTGGCAGAGCTGAGCATTTGAGCAGTTGAAAAGTTGGCTGTTTGGAACCTCCTAGAAGCTCCGTGGAAGAAAGGCCTGGTGATCTGCTTCTGAAAAGCCACAGTGTTAGAAACCTCTAAAGCACAGTCCTGCAGTGCAACATGTGAGTTCACCACAAGTCAGTGTGACTTGACAACAACCAGTTTATAGTGTGTGACTACTATATGTTCTCTTTAATCCTTCTCGTGGGCAGCATTCATTTATATATATATGTATGTATGTATGTGTTTCATTTATATGTGTTACAAACCTAATATTAAATATTTATGCCGTTTTAAAAAATTAGGTGAAAACCAAAACATTTGAATTAAAATTCCATTAAGTTTTATGTAATTTTAAGGATTCTTAACTCAGAAGCCATTTTAAGAATTCTCTTTATTATGATAGTGGTAACAGTGCTGACAAGCACTCTACTTTCAGGCCTTTGAAGACAGTTTAACAGAAGCACGGAATGAAATTGAAGTATCACAGAGTAAATACAATGCCATCTCATTACAACTGAATAACAAGCAGACCGAGCTTATCCAGAAAGATATGGATATTACCCTAGTCAGGTAAGTCTTCTCCATTTTTAAGTTAGATTTATAAAAATACTATTACATGACAGAATGGTACCATTTATATTTATTATAAGTAATTCAGAAATTACTAAAATGTACCTTTTGTGATTATAGATCACTTACCCAATACAACAGTGGCAGGAAAGTGTTGTACTCCTGATGTTGTCATTGTTGTTTGTGCTGTTGAGTCACCTGAAACTCATAACAACCTATGTCTCTGCCCTATTCTGTGCCAATCTTATTGTCTATGACACTCCTATTTCCATTCCCCCAGTCACTTAATCAATACATCTCATTGAGGGTCTTCTTCGCTTGTGCTGTTCCTACATCCTCCTAAACATGACATCCCTCTCCAAGGATTGGTCCCTCTTTGCAACATGTCCAAAGTATGTCAGACAAAGCTTCAGAATCATTGCCTCCAAGGAGCAGCCCGGTTCCACCCTCTCCAGCATGAACTTGTTTGTTCTCCTAGCAGTCCATGGTATATTCAACGCTCTTCTCCAACACCTCAGCTCAAAGACATCAGTTCTTGTTCTGTCATCCCTAGTCATTATCCAGCTTTCCAATGCATAGCAAATAATTGCAAAGCCTGTGGCCTAATGGAAGCAGGAATGGCATCCACTTCCTAAACAACATGCCTCAGGAAACTCTATGAACTTTGATAAATGTTGATAGTTATAGAAATGCTTCAGGCCTTTTGTTCATAGGGCCACTGTGAGTCATGTTCGACTCGAAGGCAATCAACAACAACCTCCACCACTGCCTAATAAACCATAAAATCAAGTGGCACACAGATACGATGCAGGTCTTTATCTGTGTTTGCTTCTTTTCAGGCACTGACTGAGGCCCCCGGGAGAGAGGGCTCACACTTGCAGCCTTTCTGGCTCACTCTCTGGCTCTGTTTGGGACCCCTGGGCATAGACGGCCCTCAGAGGCAGGCCTCTGGGGCTTGCCTGCTTGATGACTGGCTTTGGCCAGGACCTGGGTGAGGTTGGTGCATGCGGACAGGCAGTGAGGTATCCAGATCTTGCCCTTTTGCCGACAGACTGGCTGTGCCAGGTCTCCCCAGGAGAAGATTGCACACACAGGCAGGTGGGTCTCTGGTTCTTCATGAGGAGCTAGACTGTAAATGAAGAACAGTGTGACATCAGAATTGAGGGAAGACTCATCAACAACCTCCATTATGCAAACAACACAGCCTTGCTTGCAGGAAGTGAGGACTTGAAAAGCTTCCTACAGAGGATCAAATATTACAGCCTTCAGTGTGGATATCTCAACATCAAGAAGCCGAAAGTCCTCACCCCTGTGTATAGTGATAAATGGAGAAATTAGTACTGTTCAGTGTTTTTGTGTACCATCAAGTTATAGATGATGTTTCAGAAGGTTGTCAGGTTGAGTAACTAGCATGGGAGGAGACTGCACATCTTTCTCCTTTGGAGTGGCTGGTGGGTTGAACCTTGTGCCTTTAAGGATGCGCAATCTTCTCTTGTGCAGCTTACTGCCTATGCACACCCATTTGAGGGTCAGCCATGGGCTTGTTCCAACTCACGTAGACAGCAAAAAACAGCGAACACCCCAACAACTTAAAAAAAAAAAATCAAGATAATGGAAGACTTACACAGAGACATTCTACTACAAATAATTGGCTAACACTGAACTGTTCCAGGAAGTAGCATATGGTCAAGAACCAATGATAAAGTAGAAAGAAGTTCAAACTGCACTGAAAACATTAGCAAACACTAAGAACCCAGAAATTGATGGGATATCAAGTGACATGTTTCCACAAACAGATGGAGTGCTGGACATGCCTACCAGTTTGTGTCAGGAAATTTGGAAGACAGCTACCTGACCAACTACCTGGAAGAGATTCATATTTGTTCTACGTCCAAGAAAGGTGATTCAACAGAATGTGGAAATCAACTCATCAACAACATGTGCTATGCAGATAACACAAATTTGCTTGTTAAAAGCAAAGAACATTTGAAAGGCTTGCTGCAGAAGATCAAAAATTGCATTCTTCACTTCAATATAGATTACATCTCAACATTAAGGAAACAAAAATCCTACCTTTTGACCAATAGGCAACATCATGATAGATGGAGAAAATATTTGAAGTTTTCAGTGATTTCATCACGCTTAGATCCATAATCAACACCCGTGACATTAAAAGATATAACTGATACCTAAAAAGATATATTTATTTGGAAAATCTGCTGTCAAAGACCTCTCCACAGTGTTAAGGAGCAGTGGTGTTAGTTTAAGGACTAAAATGTACCTGATTCAAGCCATGTGTTTTGGTGTGTTTTTTTCCCACTTATTTGCTGTGAATCTAAAGTTGGACCATGCATTAAGATGAAGGAACAACCAAGGCCTTTGAGTTGTGGTGTTACAGAACTATATTGAGTATCCCATGAACTGCCAACAGAACACACAAGAATGTCTTAGATAAAGTACAACCAGAGTGCTCTTAGCGGTGAGGGTGGTGAAAGTTCATCTCACATGTGCTGGGCGTTTTGTAATGATAGGCCAGTCCTTCACAAAGGATCTCATGCTTGGAAAGAAAAGCCAAAGAAAGAGAGCAAGGTCTTAACACGCTTGACTGGTGTGGTGACTGTAACAGTGAGCTCAAGCGTACCAGAGTGGTGAGGATGGCACAGGATAGGACTCGTTTCACGTCCATTGTTCACAGAGTTCCTGTGATGCGTACGCAAAGGCACCTGACAACAAGGACTTTCATAAAATGCATAGCCATGGTAGTGCGATGCTTAAGCATTCAGCGGCTAACCAGAGAGTCAGCAGTTTGAAACCACTGGCAAGTCTATGGGGAAGAAGGTGTGGAAGCTTGTTCCCCTAACAATTTCAACCCCAGCAGCCTGATGGCCATTTGAGTCAGATGATGATGTGTGCGTAACGATGATGTATGCATAACGCACACAGAACGTCTGAATTTGTTTCTGTTATGTTTTAAGAAAACCTCACTATTTAACCAAAATCTTTGCCTGGTTTAATAATATTTTGACAAGGACATGAAACATTGTCTGATTGAATGATCTCGTTTCCTTGTCAATTGATGTTTTATGGAGTTTGGGGTTTTTTTTCCCCCTTGCCCCTTGGAAGTCAGTTTTGAATATAAAGGGGAAAAATAGGTAAAAAGGAAAGTCAAGCACAATCATAATTCTGGTCAGGAAATTGTGTAATTACAATATCAATAAAATAATAAGAAGGAAATGACAGACATGTAAAACCTACAAACAGATAAAATATTGAGAGAATTAAAAGGTCTAGACAGGTGCAGGTGTATATATGATTTCAAGGTGCTTTTTGATAACGGTGTCAGATGTCTCCAAAAAGACCTTTGAATTTGATACAGTTTTAGTTACGCTTGATATCAGTAAGAGGCCGTCATCACCCTAGTCCACAATGGGCAGCAGAAGAGATGTTACCGAATCCTAGGGAGGAGGGTTCCCTGGGAGAGGGGCTGTCTGATAGGAGCCGTGGAAAGTAAGCCCCCTCCAGAGGGGACTATGTCCCCTCCCTGCTGCTCTTGAACCTCTAATCTCCGGCATCATCTCTTTCCACCGATCAAGCTCAGTCAGAGCGAGAGGATAAGGAACTGGTACACTGTGATCTGGAGAGGTGGAGGGTCCAGGGTGGAGATAATGAGGAATGAATAAGGAAATATGTGGCAGGTTGTACATAACAGCTCTTTTCCAGAGCTTTTCTGGTCATTAATTGCTTATTGAGTTTCCCATATGGACTTTAGGATAAAATGACTTAACTCTTACTCAGTATTTGTATCAGAAGATCACATTTACAAGTAAGCCTAAGAAGTATTGACACCTTTATTATGTTCAGTCTGCCAGTCCTAGAGTTTGCCATTCTCTATGCTTCAGCCTACCTTTATCTTTTCTAAGGGCTTAGAGTTTTTCTATCTATAAAGTTTGACAATTTGTTCACTTATTTGTTGTTGTTGTTTTCTTTCTTCAGTACTATTTTAAATGCAGTCATTCTTTACTGTGTAGGTAGCAAATAGCTGGGAGTTTTTAATTGCTTGTGGTTGTTCATGTGTTTTGGTGGTTAAAGCTCATTCAGGGCTGTTTTTTTACTGTGAACTGCTTCTTTACTTTTCATTTGCACCACTGGGTGGGGAGAAGGACTAACCTGTCCTTGTCTTGCTCTCCTTCTATTGTCTCATCATTTCCTTAAAACTCATTTACTGGAGCCACCAAAATCTCAAGCTCCTGGGGTTACAAACTAGAATTGGCAATGTGACGAACTTTAGTTTGAAAACTCCATTTGCATATTGAGATTCTTCTCCATACATTAAAAGTTCTGTCCTGTGTATCATGAGTCCTTGACTTACCCTGTATTCAAAACTGACGTAGAATTATTGTTGCCATCAGTGCTTTTCTGTTCCTGGAACTCAAGTGTTAATTTCAGTAAGGTGTTCCTGTGACTGTAGAACCAGGGTTTTTATTACTATCAAGCTATAAAGGAAAATTGATACATATTTGGCTCTGAAACTCAGAATAGTTCTATCAATACTTTTCAGGTGTATGTGATAAATATTAAAAACTGTGTATATTATTTCTTTTATTAATATATTTGCCTGCAGTAAAAAATAATAGATGGAGAACAAGACGCTGGTCTATAATGTTGGGTGAGCACACGCACGTCACTGAGACGGTCGGTATTCATGCTGCCCTCTGTTTATCGCTTGCTTTGCTCAGGAAGGAGTTACAGGAGCTGCAGAATCTTTACAAACAGAACAGTGTGCACACAGCCCAGCAGGCCGAGCTCATCCAGCAACTCCAGGTGCTCAACATGGACACACAGAAAGTACTGAGGAACCAGGAAGATGTGCACACAGCTGAAAGTATATCATACCAAAAAGTATGCTTTTATTCTGTCATAAAAATGTAATTTTATATGTATGAGTTTGAAAATATAGGGAATTTAAACATTTCCAATTTCGGCATCTCTTTATGACTCTGTTTTATATCTGGTTCTTCAGAATTCAGAATAGCAGATGGTTCAGTTTGGTAATATTTACAAGCTTTGTGAATTGTCTTTATGGCTGTTAGTACCGAAACATTTAAAAAACATACATGTCAGATTAGTTCTATGGGTTACAACTTTCGTAAGTTGGAATTTTGATATCTCTGGTGACACTTAATAGGGCTCTCACCCCCAAATAGTATTACTCAGCTTTCTGCTATTAGAAGATATTTCACCAGGTATGATTCTGTTTTATGATCCAAGGTAGCTTTTCACTCTAGAATGCGTGCCTTATTTTTATTGGAAAATCTGCACAAACACAAATCAGTATGCTGATAAAAATCTTCATGATCAATATTTTCAATAATTTTTCTCTCTCTGTATTTTCTGTGTTTCTTTTAATAGTCATTTTACTTCACAATTGTTTTAGGGGCTTCTCAAGATTTATCCGTGTACTGACATGTGCTGACTCAGTTGCAATAATTACAGGCAGTAACTGTATTTATTGAATCTTTTACATTTTTGTTGTATGTTTTAAAAAAATACTTTAGATCAACTGTATGATAGGTAGTACTACCTTTTAACAGTTGAACTAAATGAGTTAGATTAACAACTACAGTTTACTTTAATCCTAAACTTTTAATATGTTTTCCTGTTGAATCTCAATCTTCTGAGAAAAACCTAAGAAAATATGATGACTATAATTAACATGAATGAAATAACTTTATTAACTAAATTGGAGCACACAGTTTAAATGACATTTTCTACGAGTTCTATTCAGTCTGTGTTCTGTGCTTGCTTTAGGGCGTGGGTGATAAAAATGGGGAGGGGACGACTCCTTTCCTCATCGAGCTCCTGCCCACCTACTTGTTTCCTATTGTTGAAACTGCCTGTTACGCTTTTGTTACTGAAACCAAGATTTGCAGATAAAGTGGTTTGAAAAATTCAACTGTGTTACTAATTTTCATTTTGTCTTCTCAATTCTCAAGTGGACTCCAACATTTCTGTTCCTTTCAGCTGCCACTTAAAAATGAGTGAGTTTTGACTCGTTGTTGTCGTTGGGTGCCATCAAGTTGACTAGTAGCGACCCCATGAATGACAGACCTGAACTTGGCCCTGTCTTGTGTAATTGTCATGACATCAGCTATCCTCAAGACCATTGTTGTCATTGTGTCTACCATCTCCTTGACGGCTCTCTCTTCTATTGACCCTCTTCTTTTCGCAGCATGATGTCTTTTCCCAAAGACCGGCCCCCTTCTGACACCATGCCCAAAGCAAATGAAGTGAAGTTTCACTGTCCTTGCATCAGTGGAGCTCCTGGGTACACTTCCTCCTAGACAGTAACCCTACGAGACCTGATAGCAGTTTCCTCATCACACGTACTGTTGTCTTGTTAGGTGCTGTTGGGTTGAATATGACTCATAGTGGCCCTATGAACAGCAGAGCTCATTCTGTCCTATCCTGTACCAGCCTCCCCAACTCTGATATACTCAGTCAAGCCCTTTTCTACAATCACGGTGTCAACCTACCTGTTTGAGGGTCTTCCTGTCCTTCACCATCTCTCCAGTTTTCTAAGCAGGATGTTCGTCTCCAAGGAATAATCTCTTCTAACAACATTAAGGTGCGCCTGATACAGACCATGGTCTTTGCAATCACTTGTTATGCATCAGAGAGTTGGACAATGACTAAGGAGAATAGAAGGAGAATTGATGAATTTGAGCTGTAGTGCTGGAGAAGAGTATTGAATGTACCATGGACTGTCAAGAAAACAAACAGATTCGTCCTGGAGAGGGTTAAACCAGGCTACTTCTTGGAGGCAAGGATTCTGGGGCTTCGTCTGACATACTTTGGACATGTTGTAAGGAGGGACAGGTCCTTGGAGAGGGACATCATACTTAGGAGGGTGGAGGGACAGCGCAGGAGGGGAAGACCCTCTGAGGTGGATTGATTCAGTGACTGGGGTAATAGGGATGGGTGGGTCAGAGGCAGTGCTATTGGCACAGGACAGAGCAGGGGTTGGGGCTGTTGTACATAGGGGCGCTATGAGTCGCAAACGACTCAACGGCACATAACAACAACATGCCCAGAGTATGTGAAATGAAGCTATCTTTTTTGCCTTCAAGGAGCACTCTGGTTGTTCGTTTTCCAAGACATATCTGTTTGTTCTTTTAGCAGTCAATGGAATATTCATTACTCTTCTCCAGCCAATTGCATCAGTTCTTCTTGTGTCATCTTTACTCATTGTCCAGCTTTTCATTATGTCTGTTGTTGTTCTGTACTGTCAAGTCGGAACCGAACCATCTCTGACTCTTCCAGAGCGGGTTTTCAGACACAGTTTAATCACACAGGAGGAGATTGTCCATCTTTCTCCCATGGAACAGCTGGTAAATTTGAACTGTGTGCCTTCAGGATTACAGCACAGCTTCTTACCATCAGGCCACCTAAGCTATAAATACAAAGCAGACTACATCATCTTTATTTGATTGTGCTTATGCAAAACCTGTCCTTCAACCAAGAGGCAGTCAGAATAGAGGAAGGAGACACTGCATGGTTCAAAATCAGGAATGGTGTCTCTCAGGGAGGTATTCTGTCTCCATACTTCTTCAATTTGTATGCAGAACAGATCATCCAGGACGGTGGGCTGTATGAGGAGAAATGTTGTATCAAGATTGGAGGAAGATTCATCAACAACTTATGTAGATAATACAACCCTGCTCGTTGAAACCGAGGAGGACCTAAAGTACTTGCTGCAGAAGATCAAGGACTGCAGCCTTCAATACGAATTGAAGGTCAACATCAAGAAAACAGATTCTTACCACTGGGCCAGTTGGCAACGTCATGATGGATGCTGAAGAAATTGAGACTGTTAACAGTTTTAGTTTACTTGGCTCCAAAATCAACACTCTTTGTACCAGCCAGGAAATTGTATTGGGAAAGGCAGCTGTCAGGGACCTCCCCAGAGTACTGAAGAGCAACGATATCAGTCTGGAGATTAAGGTGCGCCTGATCCAGGCCATAGTCTTTGTAATTGCTATGCATCAGAGAGTTGGACAATGACTAAGGTTGATAGTAAGAGAATTGATGCCTTTGAGCTTTGATGCTGGAGAAGAATATACCATGGACTGCCAGGAGAATAAATAGATTTGTTCTGGAGAGGGTGAAACCGAGCTACTCCTTGGAGGCAAGGATTCTAAAGCTTTGTCTAACATGCTTTGGACATGTTTCAAGGAAGAATTGGTTCTTGAAGAGGAACATCATGTTTAGGAGGGTGGAGGGACAGCGGAAGAAAGGAAGACCCTTGATGAAATGGATTGACTCAGTGGCTGGGGTAATGGGTTTAGGTGTATCAGAGACAATGAGATTGGCATAGGATAGAGCAGGATTTAGGGCTCTTGTACATAGGGTCGCTATGAGTTGCAAGCGACTTGATGGCACATAACAACAAACAACGATAGGTTCAAACTGCTAATGTTTAGTCTAGCATCCCAACAGTTAACACACTTATGTGTTAAGTGATGTCTAGTCCGAACCGACCCATAGCTGATCCTCTAGTGCATTTCCAGAGGTTGTAAACTGTGCAGAAGAATTGCCTATCTTCTGCACAGTAGCTAGTGGACTTGAACTGCCTTGAGACTTAACTCACTACATCATTTAATTTAGAAGATAGAATGATGTCAGTGACACAGATAATATCTCGTAAGTGTCCTAAATAATCAGGCCACAAGTTCCTTAGTCATTGCCTTGCTTAGGAGAGGTAGAACTACCTCTGGGAGAACCTGTTTTAATCACACTTTTGACATGGGGTACATTCTGAAACCTGGAATGCCCTCCTCCCAAGTTAGAACTGTTGATAGATTAGATATGCAGATGATGTGAACATGTTGTGCTTGTGAACAGTATGGAACCAGAAAGAACGAAAAGCAAATTCACATCTAACACTTTAAAAAATAGACTATAAAGGGAGCTTTAGTGGCCTAGTGGCAAGAAGCTGCACTGCAATTCCGAAGGTGCGTGGTTCGATTCTACCAGATGTTACATTGTACCAGTCAGATCTGATTCGAGTACACAACCAGAAAAAACAAAAGTATTACAGATAAAAAAACTGGACTTTCTCTTTATCTTAACCGTTTGAATCTTCCTTTTTTCTGTTTTTCAGAAGTTGCCTCTTATTTTTAACTTTAGAGCTATTCTGAAATATTTTA
>NW_006399764.1:14999097-15011817 GCF_000299155.1 Elephantulus edwardii | reverse complement strand
GTAAGTCATCATAACTGTTCATAAGTTTTTATTAATTTTCTCAGCTAGACTCAATCCATGAGTTTTTTATTTGATTAATTTATATTTTATAAATTCATAAGAGTTTTAAATTGGCCTTAAATTGGGTTTTTTTTAATGAGTAATATGCAGATAGTTATGTGGAAGAGTATATTTTAAAAAACCAAAAACTATTATAATTTTATTCCCATGGTCAAATACTGGTAATGTTGTAAATTTCTCGAAATATTTTTTTATGGATGTCACATCTCTACATTCACACTAGTGATTTTTACTTTACATAATGTTAGAACAATTTCATACAAAATATTTTCGAAATAAAGAATATAATTTCACACAAATATTTTAGAAATAAAAATTTTATTTTCTACAATTGAACTATTTGAAGCAGGAGTGGCATCCACTTCCATAATAGCTTGCCTTTAGAAACCCTATGAACCTGGAGAAAGGACGAATGTTATACAGGAGGTGTCCAGGACTTTCATTCATAGGGTCGCTATGAGTTACCTGTGACTTGAAGGCACTTAACAGCGACAACTATTCGGCATATGTGTTGTTTACATGATCACTGTTATAATGTCAGTAAGCATTTCTTTGTTATCAATTTAAACTCTTAATTGCATAATATTGACAGTATATACCAATGAAAGATTTCATTTTGTGAGAAACAAGAAGCAGCAGATTAATTAGAATACATAGATTTTTTTTTTTCCTTTGCATAGAGATACTGAAAATCAAGCTGCACTCTTTTCCTCCAATCGGTTCTAACTCACGGTGACCCTAACCAAAGCCAACTGCCTCTTCTTTCTGCCCCAGACTGGCTGGTGGGTTCAAACTGCCAACCTGTAGGTTACTAGCTAAATGTTTAATCACAGAGCAACCAGGACTCTTCCACTGATATAGTCATTATTAAATAAAGAGACTGCATATGGGAATATGAAGTTTGAAGAGGATATGTCTACTTAAATTTATTCAACTCGAAGGAGTTGCATGTCCTCATTTGTCTAATACATTTTAAAATTGTCTTATTTGCACTTTATATTTTACTATAATTCTAGTCCATTCAGTGTGTAACGAACGGGCTGATGTGTGGTTCTGGAGAGGTATAAAAATGTAAAGAAACATGAATGTAAACCAATTAAAAATTAAACAAATCTGAAAAAAAAGTGAAGAAACTTGCAAATAAAATTGAGAGACCTTCTGAAGGAAGCATCATCATAAACGTAATACATGCACAAACGTAAAGAGCTTTGTAACCTAGTGATAAAGAGCTCTGCTGCCAACCAAAAGGCATGCGGTTTGACCCTACCAGCAGCTTGGCGAGAAAGATGGGCAATCTCCTGGCATGTGATTTACTGCTTCCTAAAACCCACTGCAGGGTCAGCTATGAGTCTATGTTACTCAGTGGCACAAAGCAAAAACAACATTTAAAATTTGTAATCATAGTACCAGAGGAATGTCTATCTGTGCTTCATTGATTATGCAAAGGCATTTGACTATGTGAACCATAACTGTGGCTGACTCTGAGAAGAATGGGAATTCCAGAACACTTGATCATGCTAATGTGAAACTTAACACTTGAACCAAGAGGCAGTCGTCAGAACAGAGCAAGGAAACACCTCATGGTTCAAAATTGGGAAGGGCGTACGCCAGGGATGTGTCCTGTCTCCATACCTTTTCAACCTGTATGCAGAACAGATAATCCGGGAGGCTGGGCTCTGAGGAGAAATGCGGCATCAGAATTGGTGGAAGATCTGTCAACAATCTGCATTGTGCAGATGACACAACACTGCTTGCTGAAACTGAGGAGGACCTGAAGCGCTTGCTGAAGAGGGTCAAAGACTGAAGCCTTCAGTATGGACTGAGGCTCAGTGTCAAGAAGACAAAGATTCTCACCACTGGATCAATTGGCAGCATCAGGATGGATGGTGAAGAGATTGAGATTGTTCACAGCTTTAGTCGGCTTGGCTCCACAATCACCACTCATGGCACCAGCAGCCAGGAAATTAAAAGACTTATTGCTATGGGAAAGTCTGCTGTTAGGGACCTCTCTAAAGTACTCAAGAGCGACGGTGTCTCTCTGGAGACTAAGGTGCATCTGATACAGGCCCTGGTCTATTCGATCACCTGTTATGCATCAGAGAGTTGAACAATGATTGGGGAGGACAGAAGGAGAATTGATGCCTTTGAGCTGTGGTGTTGGAGAAGAATATTGAGGGTACCATGGACTGCTAAGAAAACAAACAGTTTCATCCTGGAGAGGGTTAAACCGGGCTGTTCCTTGAAGGCAAGGATTCTGAGGCTTCATCTGACGTACTTTGGTCATGTTGCAATGAGAGACTGGTCCTTGGAGAAGGATATCATGCCTGGGAGGGTGGAGGGACAGCGCAGGAGGGGAAGGCCCTCTATGAGGTGGATTGATTCAGTTACTGGGGTAATCGGGATGGGTGTGTTGGAGACAGTGTGATTGGCATAGGGCAGAGCAGAGTTTAGGGCTATTGTACATAGGGTTGCTTTGAGTCGCAAGCAACTTGACGGCACATAATAACAACAACATGTTCATATATTTTATATTTTATGTATCAGGTTAATTTTAATTCTTCAAACAATATGTTTCATTCTTTTTATATTCAAGAACTTTGATAAATGTCAATAGTTGTAGAGGGGCTTCAGGCCTTTTGTTCATAGGGTCACTATGAGTCATGCTCGACTTGAAGGCAATCAACAACACAAGAACAACATTGAAGTTAAAGCTAAACCCAAATAATAGCTTGAAATACTTTTATTTATGTGTATGTTTATATATTCTATATTTCACATATCATAATTTTAATATGTCAGACTATTATTTGGTTTTAGCTTTAAGACTTCAGTGTACTGAACATAAAAAGAAAGAAAGAAACAAACATTGTTTTCTTCCAATTCTTACTAAGCTTACCTCTTTAAGAGTTAGGTCTGAATTATTGTTACTAATGGAGTTGGTCTGTGCATTGCTGTACAGAGGTAACTCGTGGTTGCTGTGATGCTAACATTGTGACACTGATGTGTGAATTGTGATAATGGTTACCCATGGTGGACCGTGTTTGGTGGAGCTTCCTGACTAAGCTTAAAAGCAGGAGTGGCATCCACTTCTGAAATAGCTTGCCTCCAGAAGCTCTATGAACTTGGAGAAATGATGGAAGTTATACGAGTGTTCAGGTCTTTGGTTCATAAGGTCGCTATGAGTTCTCTATGACTTAACGGCACTAAACAACAATGGAGTTTCTGTTTATTTTCTAATTCCTCTCTGTTCTTTCCTTTCCTCCCTATATTCTTCCTATTTTCCCTTCTATTTAGTAACTAGAGAATTTACCTCTAGCCCTCATTTTATTGTATAAAAATGTAAGCAGAGTTGCTCAGAACAGTAGAGTGTGGAGAAGGGCTGAGGGAGTGGAGTATGACAGTGAAGAGAAAAAAGTGAATTTTAGAGCAGAGAAAAAAGAACTTACATTTTCCTCATGGCCTTCAATGCAATTCATGGTTCTCATGTAGAAATCTACCTACAGTATAATGTAGAGAGCCATTTTAGGAGAGAAATAACCATCATTGAGAGAAATGAAAGTAAACTAGTATATTCTTTTTCTGAGAAACTATAGATATTTATTATATGTTCAATAGATTTCCTTCATCTTTGCATCATTTGTATATATGTGTATATTATTTTAATGTAGATAGGAATTGTGTTATCATGATTTCTAGACTATCTAACATGTTTTGGGTTACTAAATATGTATTTTATCACCTTTAATTCTTCTTAATGATAATTACATGACACCAGCCAGTATCAGTTTGGTAAAATAAGGTGTTAGCTTATACATACTTTTAGTTGAAAATGCAGTTTTCTCTTCAGGTTTTTTCTATAAACAGATATAGTTTCTGTTTGTATAATTTATTTTCTCAGAGTCACAACTAGTATACATATTTTATAAACAAATTTAAAAAAAGAAGAAAACAAATTAATTGAGTACAAAGTATATATTCTTTCAAAAATTTTAAGGTAAATTACTATCTTATTCCCTTACACTAATGAAAATATGCAAAGATGGGTACTCCATCTGAGTCTCTGGATATGAAAGACTTAGATTACTGGATTCTCTTTCTGGAAATAACCTGCCTTCTACCCTTATCCATTCTGTTAACCTTTCATGACTTCAATTTTTCAACAGAAATTAACCTCAAGAATAGCACACATAATGTTGTTGTTATTGTTATGTGCCATCGAGTCATTTGCGACTCATAGCGACCCTGTGTACAACAGCCCTAAACCCTGCTCTATCCTGTGCCAATCACATTGCCTCTGACATACCTATCCCGATTACCCCAGTCACTGAATCAATCCACCTCATAGAGGGTCTTCCCCTCCTGTGCTGTCCTTCCACTCTGCCCAGCATGATGTCCCTCTCTAAAGACCTGTCTCTCCTTACAACGTGTCCAAAGTATGTCAGACGAAACCCCAGAATCCTTGCCTCCAAGGAGCAACTTGGTTTAACTCTCTCTAGGATGAATCTGTTTGTTTTCTTGGCAGTCCAGGGTACATTCAATACTCTTCTCCAGCACCACAGCTCAAAGGCGCCAGTTCTCCTTCTATCCTCCCTAGTCATTGTCCAACTCTCTGATGCATAACAAGTGATTGCAAAAACCATGGCCTGTATCAGGTGCACCTTAGTCTCCAGAGAGACACCGTTGCTCTTGAGTACTTTAGAGAGGTCCCTAACCGCAGACTTTCCCATGGCAATACGTTTTTTGATTTCCTGGCTACTGGTGCCAAGAGTGTTGACCGTGGAGCCAAGCAAACTGAAGCTGTGAACAATCTCAATCTCTTCACCAGCCATCCTGATGCTGCCAATTGGTCCAGTGGTGAGAATTTTTGTCTTCTTGACATTGAGCCTCAGTCCATATTGAAGGCTGCAGTCCTTGACCCTCTGCAGTAAGTGCATGAGGTCCTCCTCAGTTTCAGTGAGCAGGGTTGTGTCATCTGCATACCGCAGATTATTGATAGATCATCCACCAATGTGTGCGTATTGGTGGACGCACACATAATAAATTACTAATTATACTGATGGATGCCTTTAAAATGTATAAGCTTCTATATGATTACTTGTTTCAAAAAGATACAATGTTGAAAAATCCTTTCATACTGATGCATTCTAAATTTTCTAAGGAAAAATTTCTCTAAGAAAAGAACCTCCCTAGAACCTACTATGGTAAATTTTCCTATAGGAGGCTCCCATACCATAGGGAATTCTGACTGCTAATAGGCAAAGTTACTAACTCAAGATGTCAGAACCAATGTAGATGAATTTATTGCATTACCTAATCTACTCATTTGAGATATTTTTAAGAAAAATTCAGTTAATGGAATAAGTTAGTGCATAGCAAGTCTTCTGGGATAGCTGAAACCATTGCCTCGATGCAGAAACTACCAGAAAAACTTCTATTTTATTACCCTTAAGCTTTGTACCAAAACAAAACACAACTCAATTTAGAACCAAAGATAATGTAACATGCTTGAAGACTTTTAGTAAAGTCTACCACTGGACTGGGACCTAGAATTTAAAATGGTTAGAGGGGATTTCTTGTCTTCTTTCCCTCTAAGTCTATGCTGAGTGGTCTTCTTGCTTTTAAATTAATGATACTGTTTAAGCATCACAGAAAACAGGCAGGTAGGAATTTTACTTGTAAGAACCAAATAAGAGAGAATTTGTCCCAGTGTATAGCACAGTTTTGAACTAGGTGTTCTGCTCCAGGAACTCTTTGTTGTCTCACCAGCCACTTGGATGGATGGATACTTAGAGAAAGACTGAGTTTGCCCTGACAGGTAGTTGTATCAGCTCAGCACAGGGCAAGTGCTGAATAGGAATACTACTGTGTAAACCGCTTGGTGTGGAAAGTGACAAAGAAAAGGGAGAAAAGAGGAAATGACAAAGCTAAAACCCTCTTCTGTGACTTCGTATTTGTGAAAGAAGAGTCCAGATGTAACACTGAGGAGAGTTCACCTTGTCCTCCACGTCGATGGCTGGGAGAGTGTCCTCTGATCACACACCAGCATCATGATTGCACCTGGGGAGCTGGGAGGGAAGTTTGGAGGTGGTTTTTTGGCCCACATTTGCCACTTTTTACTGTTTTTGCCAAATTTTGTTGTTGTTGTTGTTGTTATGTGCCGTCAAGTTGCTTGCGACTCATAGCCACCCTATGTACAAGAGCCCATTTTCAATCCTGCGGCAACTTCATTGTCTCTGACACACTTATGCCCACCACCCCAATCACAGAATTGACACATCTCATTGAGGGTCTTTATCTCATGCGTTGTCCCTCCACCCTCCTAAACATGATGTCCCTTTCCAAGGACTGGTCCTTCCTTGCAACATGCCCAAAGTATGTCAGACAAAGCTTTAGAATCTTTGACTCCAAGGAGCAGTCTGTCTTCACCTTCTCCAGGACCAGCCTGTTCTCCTAGCTGTTCATGGTATATTCAACACTCTTCTCCAGCACCGCAGCTCAAAGGCATCCATTCTCTTTCTGTCATCCCTTGTCACTGTCCAGCTCTCTGAGGCATAGCATGCAATTGCGAAGACTTTAGCCTGGATCAGGTACACTTTAGTCTCCAGCCTGACACCGTTGCTCTTCAGTACTCTTGAGAGGTCCCTGACAACTGACTTTCCCAGTGCAATTCTTCTCTTAATTTCCTGGCTGGTGGTACTAAGAGTTGACTGTGGAGTCATGCAAACTAAAACTGTTAGCTATCTCAATCTCTTCACCATCCATACTGATGCTGCCAGTTGGCCCAGTGGTGAGAATCTTTGTTTTCTTGATGATAATGCTTTCTATATTTCCTAAAGTGTAAAAAAAAAAAAGTGGTTCCATATTCCACCAGCAGAATAACTGACTGTGTGCTCTAAGCAGTTTTCCTCTTATCCTGCCTTTAAGTCTCCGTATCCAGGTTCACTCTTATCTCTAGTTTTTCTAGTTTTCCTTTCTACCTTGAATCCAGTCATGAAAGTACAGGTAGGTCCTTTTCAGGGCACAATCCGACCTCTTCATTGTCCCTCGAAGCTGTCAGCTTCCTACATACCTCTTCCCTCCTAGAACGGCTTCGGCTTTGGCTGTGAAAACCACATTGGACACACTCTCTGATATAAAGGTAATGAGAAGGGACTGTACACTGTTCTGTCCCGAAATTCTTCATAAATTATATAGACAACCCTTCCTTTATAAAAATTGCTTAGGCTTCGACTATAAAGTAATATGAATTATTGAAAGTATTTGTACAAGGGTACAGAAATATAATCTATTATGAAAGAGTAAAAGTAGATGGAGCTAATTATATGTCAGAGGAGTGGTTTGGAGGACCATGTTTTTATAAGAAATTGTATCTCTGAGGAAAAGCATTAAAGAAAGATTTTCACAAGCCTTCTTTGTAATTTTTAAACTTTTTATTTATTAAATTGTAGCCATGCAGACCTAGACATACTCAACGGAAGTATGTAGATGAACTGAAACTTTATCTTCTTTAATGTCCTTAAAAGTTTACTGCCTCCTCACCCCCACTAGACAGACTGATCGTGTGAGGAAAGACCTTCCTTACTTCCCACCAGGAGCAAATCTAAATCTGCCACATCATCTAGGTTCCCTTGAGACTATACACTTGAGAGTTTTAAGACCACTTTTTTTATAAAGTCTCACGATTAGACCCCTACTCCTTCCCACAGTAAAAATGAGCCTCTGGCAGCATATGTGGTAGCAATGAATGTAAAAAACTGAACATTTGGAGAAGTCATATAAAAATAATTCATCCACATGTGTAAAATTCAGTGTGAGTAAAACTAAATTTTAGTACAGATATTATTTGACTTACGACAAATTTTAATCTGACAAGTCTAAAGTCAGTTCTGATGTAAATTGAATACCTCTTTTTTAAACAAAAACAACCCAACAAATCCAAATCAAGCCTTAATTCTTGGATAACTGTTCCTAGTGTCAACAACAATTTTATGTAAAGACTTTGTATGTAAATCTCTGTCACAGATTGCATTTTACCCTATTCTTTCATAACATAAGAGAATTTTCCCCAAGCAAGTTCATGAGTATTTTGGAATAGGATTGTTAGCATTGAGTAATAGCACTGTTAGCTAGCTATCTTTTATGACACCATTTATATACCATGAGTTGTCTTACAGTTTTTATCAATTCAGTTTCTAAAAGAATTTAATGCATGTTGTCTTGACTTTTAGAAATTATTTTTATGAAGATAACTCTTTTTTAGATTAATACTTCAGTTTTACTGTATTTGAGAGTCAGCGGTAACTCCCTGCTGTCAGCAGGAACAACTCCCTCTTCCTTCCTAATCAGGCCAGGCTCTCTTTTCATTCTGACTATGCTGTTATTACTCCGCTTTGACTCCTACAATTCTCTCTGCTTTGTCTCTTCAATCTCATTAGCAGAAACCTATTTATACTAAATGAGAAAATATAGACAGTACTTGGATTATGAAAAAGATCTGTTCTCAAGTGTATTATGTTGAATTTGTAGGTAAATTAGAATATGTGCATATAGTTCTTATTTACCTTACTTTTGTGCAAGGGAAAAAACACAACAACGCCACCACCAAAACCTCTGGTAGCTCAGTGGTTCAAGGGCTTAGCTCCTAATCAAAAGGTGAGCAGTTTGCAACCACAGCCAGCTTCATGGGACAAGGATATGACAATCAGCTTCAGTGAAGATCTTCAGCCTTGAAAAGCCCTGTAGGATAGCTCTGCTCTGTCCTGTAGAGCCTCTGAGTCAAAATCATCTCCATGAAGTAGATTTGGTTTGATTTTTTTTTATTTGTGCAAGAAAAAAAGTGCAAAGTTGGTCCCACCCCACCCGCAGTGATTTAAAATCTATCTGGGTTGCAAGTGAAGGGGTTGTGATTAAAGGATTTATAGTAGAAGAGTTAGTTTTAATAGTTAAAATGTGAGGGAAAGTTACACACACACACACACACACACACACTATATGTTTTATTATTATATTGTGGTCTGTAAGACAGTTGACTACTTGTCACTCAGGGTTTTATATCCAATGTGTCTGAGGTACATTATGCTCTTCTACTATCCTTTCCTTTCACATTCTATGATTTTTTTCCCACTGTTTGGTCCTTACACTGACTTTTTGTTTGCTTCTGTTCAGTCCATCTACCACTGTCATGGGTCAGTTCAAATCCTCCTTTCTTCATAAAACTCTCCAAGGCTATTTTAGCTATCTTGGAAGAGGTTTCCGTTTTTCAGGAAAATTGAACATGCTTTGGCCAATAGTACCTACCTGTGTTTTTCACATCAATTGCAGTTTAATATTAATATCATATCACTTATTTTTCCTGTTTACATCTTGTTTTCCTTCTTAATCTAAAGAACGAGCATTATATTATACATAGCACACATATACACACACACACACACACACACACACACACATCTATCTATATATCATATCCACATGTATAGACAAACCATTTTATACCTTATTAACATGATTTGCATATATTTTTTGGAACAGCTGTACAATGAGTTACATATTTGTTTTGAAACCACAAAATCAAGTGAAGCTCATCTCCGGCAAAAAGTTGCTAATCTTCAGGATGAGCTGGTTCAAATCAAACAAGAGAATGAGAAATTAAAAGAAAAACTTGAGGAAGCACAAGAAACACCTATACCTTTGCCTCAAGAAGATGACTCAGAGTGCTTACAACAGGTGAGAGACATTTTCCAAAAATGTTAAGCATGAAAAACCAAATCTGTTGCTATTACACACATATTTCTTTATATCAGATCTTACATTAATGAGATTGCCTATGTGCATTTTTATTTTTTCTGATTCTTTTAAGGATTGTATTTTTTTTTAATCTTTCACATAAGTTATTTGAATGATCAAAATGTTGATGGTTTAAACCCACCAACTGCTTTTTGGGAGGGAGATGAAGCAATTTGCATCTGCAAAAATATATACAGTTTAGGAAACCTAGAGACAGCCCCCCTCTATCTTATAGGGTCCTTCTGAGTTGGAATCAGCTTGCTGTCATTTGATATAAAAGAAACAATGGTATTAACCAGAATGTTGGTTTTATTAAAAAAGTATATTTCCCAGTCATGCAAAGTAACAAAGATTTACTAATTTAAAGGAAAATTATGCTGGCTTATGCTTTTGCCGTTATGTGTCATTGAGTCAGGAGCCAACTCATAGCTGACTTACCAGTGAGTTTTCAGAGGCAGTAAATCACACAGGAGATTGATGGCCTTTATTTCTTCTGTGGAGAAGCTGGTGAATTTGAACCACATGTCTTTGGGTTGGCAGCATACCTCCTTAAAAACATGTAAGTGTTTTGTAACAGAAAATTTGGCATAACAAACTGAGCTTAAAGACATGTGCATGTTTTGGAAATGAAAATTGATGGCTCATCTCTATGCATATACAATGACTTCTTCATCAAGAAATGACGATTAACAGCTATACCACATGAATAATTCTTTGCCTCAACAAGCTTGTAGTCAGCTTTGAGTCAGGCAAGGTTGGTATAATGGAAGTTTGCGTCAAACTTGAGATTACGATACCATGAAACTTAAAGTGATGGACTCTTAGTTGTTAATTTTCTTGATGTAAAATCTGAAAATGATAAAATTTATCTTTTTGATGCTTTTAACATTTGTGAAATTTGGTCTAATTCTAGTTTTAGGTTTTATGAACTTAGAGTATTGATGAAGAGTAAAGAGTATTCTGGAAAATATTGATTGCTACTATTTTTACTGATTTTAAAGATTATAAGCTCTGCTTGAGAAAATGAAAATCTACTACAAAGCATAGCTAAGAAAATGCAGTGAAGTAGTTGTTTATAAATATCATGTCCTCTATAGAACAGATTAGTTTTATAATGAAGTAAGTATTTATATCTATGAGTTTTTTGTAGGCTTGTGTAATATTTTTTAATAAATCCAGTTTATTTAACCAAGAGACTGCTCAGTAAATAATAATCCATTAAATAAATGTGCAAGCTTTAAAAAGTGAGGTGAATGGATGAAGATATAAGGACATTGAAATATTGTTTAGTGTATATGTATATATATATGTTTACTTACACACCAATAGTCAGATGTTCACTAAGATTGTATGTTTAAACCTTTATTAAATCTTGTGATTTCAAACTTTTATTAGAACTGCTATACTTATGTTAATCTAACATTGTATTTATCCTATGAATTTTTAATTAAGTAGCTTGGCTTTACATGTAGCCTATGATTATGTTTATTTGTCTAAAGAACCAAGGATAGAATACATGACCTTGCTTTAATAACATGGTAGAACATTTGAATGTAATCAGAATTCCCTGTGGGTCAAGAGGAAACTATAATAATAGAGATTCTAGAGTAAGAGTGAAACATACAAATTAGAACCAGTGATAGAAGCCCAGTAAAATGAGTAGAGGTAAAGGCTTTGGAAAAAGAGCTGAAATTTATTCAGAATTACTTGACTTGGTACTTAGGAAAATTCTGTATGAAGAAGCTACAAACTTTCAGAAAGGGGGAAAAATCTTTGGAATTAATGATTACTTGTTTGCTCTATCTTTATCATTCTAAATATTTATTGTTTTTCAAATTATTAATTTCATAACTCTGTACTGAATGCCAGTTATAAAGCGCATATTATACTGAATGCTGAAGTCAAAACTGTAAAGGCATCTTCTTTTCTAACCTTAAAGATATTGGAATGGGAATTTGAAGAAATAAATTGTTCACTAAATAGAGTAGTGTTGTTGTTGTTGATATGTGCCGTCGAGTCGCTCGAGTGTTAGATGCTTAATTGAAAAAAATTGGGATGGTATTTGAGCATACTGAAGTTGAAGTTTACTTCAGACTTTATTAAGATATAGAAAAAAAAAGACATTATATTGAGACTGGAAGAATGTGTAGAAGTTAACTTGTCAAAGCAGGGTGAGAACTGCGATAGACTGTGTAGCAGCATGTCTGAGTGCCGGACATGTGGGAGAACATGGCACCGAGGAAGAACGGAATCCATTTCACTTACCTATATTGTAGACAGTGTGGGTCTGTTGTGACACAAAGAGAAGGCGTTGATTCATATTAAGAAATTTAGATACCTTATGTAAACTGAGGAACTTTTGAAGAATTTTAATCACCTGTTGTTATTATGTGCCTTCGAGTCTCTTGTGACTCAAAGCGACCCTATGTACCACAGCCCTAAACCCTGCTCTATTCTGTGCCAGTCGTACTGCTTCTGACACAGCCATCCTGATTACCCCAGTCACTGAATCAATCCACCTCATAGAGGGTCTTCCCCTCCACCCTCCCAAGCATGATGTCCCTCTCCAAGGACCAGTCCCTCCTTACAACATGTCCAAAGTATGTCAAACGAAGCCCCAGAATCCTTGCCTTCAAGGAGCAGCCTGGTTTAACCCTCTCCAGGATGAATCTGTTTGTTTTTTTGGCAGTCCATGGTACCCTCAGCACTCTTCTCCAGCACCAAAGCTCAAAAGCATCAGTTCTCCTTCTATCCTCCCTAGTCATTGTCCAAATGTCTGATGCATAATAAGTGATTGCAAAGACCATAGCCTGTATCAGACACACCTTAGTCTCCAGAGTGACACCATTGCTCTTCAGTACCGTGGAGAGGTCC
>NW_006399764.1:14995102-14998462 GCF_000299155.1 Elephantulus edwardii | reverse complement strand
CTTGCTTGCATGTGAAATCAATGATACTGTTTTATAGTTTCCACACTCTTTTGGGTCACCCTTCTTTGGAATGGGAACAAATATAGATCTCTTCCAGTCAGTTGACCAAGTGATTGTTTAATCACCTAGATGATGAATTATTTTGTTTTCAAAAAATTCCATTTACTGAGATCCATTATTGAGGGGGAAAAGCCTTATAATCTGGAAAATTAACCATTGAAAAACCTAATGGCACTCAGTTCTACTAGGACATACACGTGTTTGCCAAGAATCCGAAGTGACTAGCTGTCAGCTGTTTTGGATTTCAAGAGCTCTAATGGTGTAGTGGGTAAAGTGTTGGGCTGTCATCTGAAAGGTTGGAAGTTCCAGCCCATCATCCACTCTATGAGAGCAAGATGAGTGGTCTTCCAGTGAGGAATTTGCATGAGTCACAGTCAATTGATTGGACAACATTTTTTGCGTTGGTTGGTTGGGTTTTTTGGTTTGTTTGGTTTTTTAAAATGTGTTAGCTACTATTCCTGGTAATTTTTTTTAAAAAATGTGTTAGCCACTATTCCTGGTAATGAAGGAATATTTGGGAAGAAAACAAGGTCATTGTGTTTGTAGAGCACGTGTTATATGTTAAAATGTTGCATAGAAAGATAATGTCACTTAAGTGGAGGAGAGCATGGTGGGGCTGATGTTGTTATTATTTGTAGGCTGGTAAGAGAAAACCTTTGTGGTCACATTACTTTTGTGAAGAAATACAATGTGAGCCGTTTAGGGCAGGGCATTTCAAGTAGAGAGAACAAGTAGCTCATAAAGTATAGACTTGTCCAGATAGGAGACCAGTGCAGATAGCTGGAAGGGAAGGTGGAGAGGGAGCTGTTGGGCCAGCTCTACAAGGAACATGGGTTTTATTCTGAACAGGAAGTCATTAGAATATTATTAAACACTAGAATGACAAGAGATCTTCTGAAGTATCTTAATCAGAAGTCTCTCAAAAGATCAGTGAGACCACAGGGCAGAAAAAGAGACTCCAGGGAGACCAAAAGGGTAGAATGAGACCAACTCAAAGCCTTTGGTAACAGTCCAGGTAAAATGTGAATGGGTCCGTGCCCCGCTAGGTTGCGCCACTGTGTTGTGCCAAGTGTTACAAAGATACAGTATCAGCCATAAGGCTTTTATAGATGGGGATAAAGATTTTTTAAAAAAACAACAATAAACCCAAACTGTTTTAAAAGTTGCTGCATCATTAAGTCTGAGCCAAACAGGGATTTTTGTGAGCTGTGCGAAGCTTTTGTGCATGGTGTTAATATGGAGGGAATGTTACTGACACTTTCTTAGCAGAAAGTGGCCTATATCAATGAGAAAGGCATTTAGGAAGTTCTTGATGGAAGCACATTAACATAGCTCAAGAAGTGAGAAGGTGTGTGTGGTGTGTTCAGGATCTTGACAGTGGTGCTCTTCACATTTTAATATGCATTCCCGACATCCGTGGGGAGAGCTTTGCTGTAAGACAGATGATAAATCAGTAGGTCTGAAGTTGTTAGGTGCAGAGTCATAGCTGTGATCCATAGCGACCCTTTGAACAATAGATCTGAACTCTGTCCTACTCTATGCCATCCCAACAACCTGACACATTAGAGCCCATTCCCGCAGTCACTGTGTCAGTCCACCTGATTGAGTCAGGGCTTCTCTCCATCATCCCTCCATCCTTCCAAGAAAGATATCCCTCTCCAGGAACTAGCATCTCTTAATAATATGTTCACAGTATGGGAAGCGAAGCTTTAGCATCTTTGCCTCCAGGGAGCGCTCTGGCTACACCTTTCCCAAGACATATGTGCTTGTTCTTTTGGCAGTCCATGGGCTCTTCAGTACTCTTCTTCAGCACCACACTTCAGAGGCATTGATTCTTCTTCTGTCATGTGTACTCATTGTCCAGCTCTCAGATGCATAGCAAGCAATTGAAAAGACTGTGGCCTGAATCAGGCACACCTTAGTCATCAAACTGACATTATTACTCCTCATTGATTTGGAGAGATCTCTGACTACTGACTTTCCCTGTGCAATATGTCTCCTTATAACCTGACTGCTGATACCTAGTGTATTGTGAATCTAAGTAAGATGAAATCATTGACACTTTCAGTCTTTTCACCATCTATCATGATGTTGTCTATCAGGCCAGTGGTAAGGATTTATGCTTTCTATATGTCAAGATGCAATCCATATTGAAGGCTGCAGTGTTTAACCTTCTGCAGCAATTGCTTCAAGCGTTCCTCACTTCCAGGAAGCAAAGCTGTTCTCAACTGCACACTGAATGTTACTGATGAGTCTTCCTCCACTTTTCATGCCAGCTTCTTCACAGAGTCCAGCTTCTCAAATTATTTGCTCAGAATACAGATTAAATAGATTGGAACAAGAATTTAACCCTGAATCACATCTTTCCATGTAGTGTTCCTTTGGTTCTGTTTGCACAGTAGTCTCTTGCTCTAAGTATAGATTTCACATGAGCACAATTAAGTGTTATGATTCTCATCCTTCTCAATATTAGCTGTAATTTGTTATGATCCACAAGGACAGATGCCTTTGCATAGCCAATAAAGCACAAATAGACATTCTTCTGATATTTTTTATTTTCAGCCAGGATCTATCTGCCTGCCATTGGCAATGATATTGCTGGTACCATGGCTGCTTCTAAATCCAGCTGGAACTTCTGAAAGGTCCCTGTCAATGTACTGCTCTAGCTGTTTTTGCTTTTTTAAAAAATAATTTTCAGTATTATTTTGCTTGCATATGATGTTAATAATATTGTTCAATAATTTATGCTTTCTGTTGGATCACCTGTCTTGGGATTAAGAACAAATATGAATCTCTTCCAGTCAGGTAACTTGTAGATTGCTGTAATGCTGAAAGCTGTGCTACCAGTGTGTCAAGTGCCAGAGGGGTCACCCATGGCAGATAGATTTTAGTGGAGCTCCCAGATTAAGACAATCTAGAAATTATCCACTTCTGAAAAAGCAGGCCTATCGAAACCTATGGGCAGTAAAGGAACACAGATAGATAAAGTACTGGAGTTGGAGCCCAGATTAAAAGTCAGTCAAAGTGAGGAGAAACAGCTGAAATTACCCTTTACTAGTTGGAACATGAATGTACAGAGGTCTGAAGAGGAGCCTCGCCTTCCGTAGGTCTGTGAAGCTCCTGTGTGTTGCTGTTGCAGCAGCTGGTTCAGGTATCACACTTTTGTTTAGCAAGAGACTGTGGTATATGAAATACACAGATGAGGAGAAATGGCAGAAAAATGCCATTCTTTCCTTTCATATCTGTGATCCCTAGTTTATTATTTTTCCTCATCAACTTATAAGTGGAGTGTGTATGTAT
>NW_006399764.1:14986319-14994755 GCF_000299155.1 Elephantulus edwardii | reverse complement strand
GGTTTCAGGGTGAAGATCTTCTGTCATTACTCTAAAGGGCCCCTTTGGCAATAGGAAACACATAGACTATTATGGAGATTGATTTTGGAATTTAGATGCATTGTTATCAGTTGTGCTTAGCCGTGCATGTTCATATCCTTGAAGATGTAACATGGAAGTGTTGCAGCCTAGAAGACGCAAATTTAACTAACAAGTTAAAAGTACGTGAGTCAAAAATTGAAAAGTAATATACTATTCCAGGTAGAGGCTCTAATAGTGGCACCAATCAAGTTACAGGGGGAAGGGAGTTCTTACAATAAAAGGCCTATTGACTAGCACTTTGTCTATTATATTATAAAGGTTAGGAATCACAAGATGTAGAGGTTCAACTATGTCATTTATTGTTCTTAAGTCCTGGAGGAAATTCCATCTACCACTGGGTGGTTTTTTGTTTTTTACAGAAGAATAAAGAAGAGCCCCAGTTCTAGAGTCTAGCAGCATGCATTTGGATGAAAGACTCTTTTGTTACTTATCTGTGGGACCTTGGGGAAATTATTAATCTTGTCTAAATATCAGTTTTCTCATGTGTAAAATTGGTATTATATGATTCAAGGGAGTTCTGGAGGCTTAGTCCATAGAGAATTGTGCTGCTAAATTCAGAGGTTGAACCTCTCCAGTGGTTCTAATCCACCAGTGGCTTCATAGGAGATAGACGGACAGTATCTATTCATGTAATTTAACACTTCAGAAAACCCATTAGAAGGTTGGCTAAGAATAAGTTCCGACTTGATGGCAGTGAGTTTGAGGGTTGTTTTTTTGTATACCTACCTCAAATGAATATTATTAAGACTGTAACAGTTAAGGCTCTTTACAGTGATTAAATATTAATCCACAGTATTACTACATAAAATATTATCTGGAAAAGACATTTCTTGTCTCATGTTAGTAAACTTGAGTGTTTTCCCCCCCTTGTATTGGTTATTTATCTTCTCTTTTTCCTGTTTTCATTTATAATCAGAATTATTGGCAAGCTAGCTGAAAGTCTATGCCATAGGAAAGGGCAAAGCTAATTGGTTCATATGGGATTGAAACCTGTGACCTTTGATTTCTTAACACCCTGCTCTTAACTAGTTGAATTCTGAATGACTGCCTGTTCTTAGACTGGTTTATTTCTCTTTTCCTCCAGAAGTACACAGTTGGTTTATATTTTATTGCCTTGGAGGAATTTCTTACAGTTGAGGACAATAGGGAAACTTACTGTTTATTTTTTTTATTATTATCTGAGTATGATCTACTTGACATGGTAACAGCAGACTATAGAATGAAAGTGTAGATTTTAACCATAGCTGTAGATATTCATATTACCTCTTTTCATGGATACACACTATACTTTTTTTAAAATGTAGAAAAAGTCATTGTTAATGTTCTCGTACATAAAAACATTGTCAGTTTCTTTAAGGAAGAGCTAAGTTTTAATAAAATCCTAATTTTTTTTTATGTCGTACCTGAGGTAGATTGATACAGTGACTGGGGTAATCAGGATGGGTGTGTTGGAGACAGTGCGATTGGCACAGGACAGAGCAGAGTATAGGGCTGTTGTACACAGGGTCACTAGGAGTCACAAGTGACTCAGTGGCACATAACACCAACAACAACTTGAAATATGCAACAGGAAAATGTAAAAACAGTTATATACCTTCTTGAAACTATTATCAGCAGAAGAGGACATGGGAAGAATGATATAATTCTTATATCAGATGGTTGTTGGCTGAAAGCAGAGAATATCAGAGAGATTTCTTGCTTTAGTTTTATTGACAATGCAAAGATTATGTTGATAAAAATTATAGATAACATTGCTAAGGATAGGAATTCTAGAACACTTTATTGTGCTCATATGGAACCTTTATATAGATTACAAGGGAGTAATTGAAATAGAACAAGAGAATACTGTCTGGCTTAACATCAGGAAGGCGTGCATCAGGATTATATCCTTGTTCCATATTTATTAATCCAAGAAGCTGGAGTATATGAAGGTGAATATTATGTCACAATTGTAATAAGACTCATAACATGCAAAATTTAGATGCTACCACTTTGCTGGATGATAGTCAAGAGGACTAGAAACTTTCACTTAAAAAAGATTCTAGCCTTCTCATATGGACTATATTTCAGCATAAAGGAAACAAAAATTCTCACATCTAAACCAGTAAAATTGTGATAAACAGAGAAGAGATTGAAGTTGTCAAGAATTTCATTTTACTTTACTCCACAGTCCATACCTCTGGGAGCAGAAGTTAAAACATCAAATGGCTTGCTGCATCCGACAAATCTATAGTCAAGAACCGTTTTAAATTGCTAAAAAGCAAAGATGCCACTTTGAAGACTAAGGTATACCTGAACCAAGCAAGCCATCATGTTTCTGTTTGTCTCGTATGGATATGAGGTTTAGTCAGTGAATAAGGAAGACTAAGAAAGATCTGATCCTTTTTAATTTTTGTATTGGCAAAGAGTACTCGATATGCTGTGGGATGTCACAACAACAAATATGTCTGTCTAGGAAGAAATACTGCTAGAAAATTGCTTAGAACATATTTATATGGCTCTATCTAAGAGCTCTGTATTAAGATACATTGTGCAGTTTTATTTTTTGAAGCTCCATATTTATTACTCTAGATTTTATGAAGAAAAATGTGGCAACGTGAGTTGAGAGCCAACAACTTGTGTTATTTAGGGGACGCAACCTTGCTCTCTGAAAGTAGGGAAGACATGAAGCACTTATTGGAGATCGTCAAGTACCACAGCCTTCAATTCGAATTACATCTCAGCATCAAGAAAACAAAAATCCTTTATCGCTGTACCTATCAGCAACATCATGAGAAATGGAGAAGAGCTTGACATTGTCAACGATTTCATCTTACTTGTATCCACTGTCTATACCCTTGGAACCAGTAGTCAGGAAATCAAAAGAAGAGTAGCATTTAGATAATCTGTTGTCAAAGATTTCTCCACAGTACTAAAGAGTAATAATGCATTTAAAGACTAATATGTGTCTGATCCAAACCTTGTTCTTCTCAGTTACTTGCTATCCATCTGAAATTGGATAGTGGCTCAGGATGATAGAAGAAGAACCAAAACCTTTGAGGTGTGATGCTGGAGAAGAATACTAAATCATTCATAGACCATCAAGAGAACTAACTAACAGGTTGGCCTTGGACAAAATGAAACTAGGGTACTCCTTGGAGGTAAGGATGGTGAAATTCTCACATACTTTGGACATGTTCCCTGCTAATATACAGTTCTAATTTTTTTTATAATCTTCAGTAAGATTTACTTGCATGTGATATTAATGACATTGCTGAATAATTCTGTTGAATCACTGGGTTTTTTTTTAAAAAGTATATATATATATATATATGTATATATATATATATTTTTTTTAGCTAATGGGAAAAGTATGGATCTTTTCCAGGCGGCTGCATAGCTGTCTTTCATATTGCGAGGGGTGAGCAATTCAGGGTTGTCATTTTTTGGTTGAAACACCTCAATTCACAGTCCATCAGTTACTAGGGCCTTATTTTTTGCGAATACCTTCCATACAGCTTGAAGTTCTTCTATTAGTACAGTTGGTTCTTGATGATTTCATTTTCTCCCTGAAATGGTTCTGTGTTGACCAGTTCATTTTGATACAGTGACTCTATGTATTTCTTCCATCTTTTTTTGGTATTTCCTGCATCATTCAAGATTTTGTCTGTAGAATCCTTCAGTATTGTAACTCGAGATTTAAATTTGTTTTACAGTTCTTTCAGCTTTCTCTTTCAGAGAAATGCCAAGTTTGGTCTTCCCTGTTTGTTTCCTAACTCCATCTTCTTGTATATTTTATTATAATATTTTGCTTTGTGTTGTGTTCTTAAGCTGCCTTTTGAAATCTTCTGTTCAGCTCTCTTACCTCAGTATCTCTTCCCCTTGATTTCGTTTTTTTCCCCCCTGCTAGTGCAAGTTTTAGAGTCTCTTCTGACATAATCAATAAAGCACAAGTAACTGAGGTCAGTGTGAGGAAGCTTTCTTGTCCTGCCAGTGATGATGTCATCACTCAGCCCCCCAGCAAGAGTTAGTGAAGGGCTCTGGTTTTGGTTCCAGGGAGCGGCTGTCCCATCTCAGCTCAGTTTCATGTCAGTCTGATTCGCTGCAGTGGCTGCTGCTCCTTTTACGTAGATCCTAGTCTGATTGGTACAGAAATCTCTGGCCCCTAAGAGCTGAGAGTGTACTGCACTCTCAGCTTTCTCTTCCTTGCTGGTAGCGAGATTTTCATCTTTGTTTTTTAACTTTCTCAATTTAAACGTGGTGAGGTGGGGAAAACTAATCAATCTCTTAATGATTATTTTGTACACATCGTATTTAATAACCTGCCCAGTCATATGGTGAAAGTGAAAGCCAATGGTTGGAAAGCCATTTTGAATAAACCCAAGACATGATAATAGAAAATAGAGATGAATTATTATTACTTTCAATAGTTATTTTGGTATTGTTGACCCTTTGATGTTAAGTATAGTGTTATAACCAACTATCAGTATCTATAAAATCCTTATGGGGAGAATGGATTTCTTTTTCCTGTTAAATCTTTCATTTCAATGAAAAGATTATTTAAGGTTGTTGGTGTTTTGTAGTGTTATCCATAGAGATCTTACATATGTTGTATTAGATTTATAATGAAGAATCTTTGGTGGTACAATAGTTTAAGCCTTTAGCTGTAAACTAGAAGGCTGGAGGTTTGAACTTCCTAGCTGCACTGTATGAGAAAGATGTGCCGGTCAACTTTAATATAGAATTACCGACTTGGAAACTATGAGACAGTTAGTTCTACTCTGTCCTGTAGGATTCTGATAAATCAGAACCAACTTAATGGCAATGGATTCTATCTCAGTGTTGCTGTGTACTGTAGAGTCAGAACTTACCCATAGCTGACCTTCCAGGAGGTTTTCAGAGGCAGTTAAATTGCACACGAGGAGATTGCCTATTCTCCTTTGGAGCTGCCTGTGGCTTTGAACAGTGTGCCTTTGGCATTGTAGTGTAGCTTCTTGATACTAGGCCACCAGAGCTCCCTATATCTCAGTAGTTTGAATACTGTATCTATTGTAACTCTAAATTTTTATTATGTTTTCGGTTTCTGTGTAATGTGTTTGATTTTTGAGTAACTTTTATCCAACAACCTTGCTATTCTCTAATTGATAATATTTTCGACGATTCTTTTTATTTTTTATATAGACAGCTGTATTATCTAGAAATGATTCAGATTATGTTTCTTCCTTTAAAACCTGTTGTACCAATTTTGATGCATTTTACAATAATAAGTAGATGTGGTAAGAATATTTGTCTTATTTCCATTTTGAAGAGAATAATAATATTTCACCATTGAATATATTAGGTATATTTATTATAAATACTCTGTTTAAGGCCACATAATCAAATTTTATAAATAAGTGGTGGATTTTATTATTTTACCTTTTAATTGGAACAGTTGTGATTTTTTAAATATGTCCGTTCTTGTTTATTTTACTGGTCATTTTATTTTTTCAAAATGTATGAAGGAGATTGAGCTTTATTTCCCTTGTATTTAGATGCTCTAAGTAATAAAATTACTTTCATCGAAAGAGCTATTGTGCTAAATAGATTAGAAAATAAGAGAATAGATTTTTTTTAATTACTCAGAATATAGTGCAGAGACACATATGATAGAAAAGATGAAGAAGTGAGTAGATAGACAAAGTTTAAATTTTTCATTATTTCCTAAGTGAGGTGAGAGCATGGTAATGAACACTTTGCACTTGAACTTTATAGTTAAGCGCTACGTGTTTAATTCTTTTTTAAATCTTTCTAATCTCTTTCATTTTAAATTTGTAAAACTCTTGTTAATTTGCTGCTTTCTGTGTTTTATTTGTTTAAATGATTCATGATTAGCAATAGAAAGGTATAAATGATATTCCACAAAAGTTGATGTGGGAAATGCATACTAAAATTATTGCTCATGAATCAAAGTCAGATAGTGGTGGCAAGTCTTTGTATTTGGGAATAGAGAGAGATAGCTTTCAGCTTCCTTTTTTACTTTTGTAACTTGTTGAGTACAGTGGAGTTGGAATTGACCCAGAGCTGACCCTCCAGTGGGTTTTCAGAGTTTCTTAATGGCACAGGAGGAGATTTCCATCCTTCTTCCACAGAGCAGCTGGTGGATTTGCATCTTGTGCCTTTGGAGTTACAGTGCAGCTTCTACCAGTAGGCCACCAGAGCTCCTAGCAGGTAGAGGTGAGGTGAGGATATATATCTAGGAAAGAGAGGTAGAGTGAAGATGTTTATGAAACTAGATCGTGAACCCACTGTTTGGTCTCTTTTTCAGTCACGTGTAACGATAGAACAAGACCCAAAGGAGGCATGGTTTGAGATCCAGAGAGGCTTTAATTTTTTTACGTTGTATGTGACTCTCTCCCTCTGTGTGTGTGTGTGTGTAGGAAGGTTAGGTGAAGTAAGTGAAGAATATTTAATTTATATAATCAGGATAGTAGAGTATAAAAATTCCATGTCCTGCTTTTAAAAATTCCACTTCATTTTATTTGACTCTAAATATTTTAGCAAAGGAATGTATCTTTTTTAAGCCTAAATGTCTCTCCCCTCTGGGATATTTTAAAATTTAATTCAACTTATTTTTCTCTCTCCCTTCTGGTTCCATTTTTGTCATGACCATTTTAATTTTATATACTTATTCTCATCTTTGGCTATTTCTTTGAGAGGAATACATAACCATTAAATGCCTTTGCAGAAGTTGTGACTCCAAGGCTTTTGAATACACTGTGCTGAAAGACATCATTGTGGGAAAAAGACATCATTGTGGGCACAAGAAGGGAAGACCCTCAAAGAGTTAGGTTGAAACAGTGACTGAATATATCAGAGTTTGTGAAGATGGCACAGGATAGGGCAAGGTTCAGATCTGTTGTTCATAGAATCGCTATGCGTTGTTGACTTGACAACACTTGACAACAATCACATAGTACATTCTGGAAAGATTATACCAATGGATCTTTCTTATAGAATCCTTGAATGGTGCAGATGCTTAACCATGTTCAACTGCTTACTTTAGAAAGCTTGGAACTTTGAGTTCACCAAAGATAACTTTGGAAGATAGACCTAATAATCTACTTCTGGAAAATCATCCATGAAAATCTTGTGGATAGAGGATTTTATCTGATACGCACTAAGATGCAGTGAACTCAAGATGATTTGATAGCATCTGGGGAGAAAAACTCCAAAACAACAGAGGAAAAGGTCTAACCACAAGTGGACAACAGTGCCTACTTTTAGACTCTTTCAAGGAGTTACTCTTTTAAAAAAAAGCCTGGTTAATGATTTTGTTCTTCCTTCTCTTTGGAAACTTAGTGAGTTTTTTATTTCTCTCACACTAACTTCCATTGAGTTTCTGAGGCTGTAAATTGAGGAGATCGTCCATCTTTCTCCCAAGGAGCCATTAATGGATTAAAACTGCCAGAGAGACATGCAGTCTAGGTAGCCACTCCCTATGGACTGGGCCACCAGGATATTAACTCTATATCCTGTTTCTCTATTTTCATAGTTTAGTGTTCACTTTTTAACACTTTTTAGACCTTCAGGAGTTTGTTCTAAGAGAAGTACTGAGAGCATTGCCTGGAAGTCTCAGATCATACTGGTTGCAGCCGGAACTGGCAGGTGTTTCCCTTTATTTCTCTTGCTGTCTTCCTTCCTCTCTGGATCATAAGCTCCTTGATGGCAATGGGGGGAATCTTACCCTTTGTCTACCTGCCTTTTGAAGAAATTGTTATGTGTAAACTCAACAGATGCTTGTTGAATGAAGTGGACAAATTGTATGTACTGGTTCCATATTTATTTAGCCTTTTCTGAACATATACCCTCTTACACAATATTCCTAAAAAATTATAGGTAAGAACAATGAAAGAAAATTGTAAGGAATTAACAAAATGTGGCATGAAGTAGTTGCATGTAGGAATTTAAAAATTTCTGTGTTTTTTGTTTGCTTGGTTTTAGCACTATTGAATTTATTGCCTACAGTTTTCCAATGTAGTAAAGGGGAGATACCAGTTGTGTTTAACTCATTTTCTTACTAGTCAGGAGATAACAGTATTGATAGGGGCTCTTTGGCATCAACTGATTTAATTGCTCAGTTGTCTGACAACAGTTTTGATTTTAATACCTGATCTCAACTCAGAACACTATTAAGCTTGGCAACATTGTAGATGGGAAGATTTGCTTTTTATTTTATTGTTTAATTTCCACTTCTCCTTTGTTTGCAAGATGAAATAGTATCAGTATTTTTCTAGAGAGCTCTGGTAGGACAGTCCATACTTGTTGCACTGCTAAAACAAAGTCAGTGCCTCGCTGGTAGTCTAAATCCATTAGCCAATTCACAGGAGAAGAGTG
>NW_006399764.1:14968819-14981319 GCF_000299155.1 Elephantulus edwardii | reverse complement strand
TTTTATAATTATGCAGTACATGTATTTCTGTTTCTAAAATTAATTTTAAATACCATTCCAAGTTTCTACAGAGAACCGAGCATCTCCCGAGAAGATAAGTGTACGTGCACGCATGAGCACACAGAAATCAAGCACCACTTTAAACTCTTTTTTTTGCAAGATGGCTTAAGTTTTAAGAGACTAATTCAAGATGTCAGTTTTCTTCTCAGACACATCTATATTAGATTTTCCACACACACCATATAGTACAGACTTTAGAAGAAACTGTTCAATGAAATGCTATATCCTTTAGATTGTTTTGCCATAGACTGCATTAAGTGCTGACAAGACTGGATTATATAAGTAGATAAGTGAGATGATTCGTTTAAAATGCTTATACAGAGCTAGGAATCATACTTTTATTTTAGTAAATATATTTATAGTTTTAATGTAAAAAAACCTCATTGTCATCAAGTTGGCACTAGCACATAGCTGGCCGCCTACTGGGTTTTCAAAGGCTGCAATAAATTCCATGGGAGGAGATCGCCTGTCTTTCTCCTGTGGAGCACCTGATGGATTCGAATCACCCACCTTTGGTTTGACAGTGCAACTCCCATTCCACCAAGCCACCAGAGCCCATATGGTTGGAAACAAAACATGCAAATTTAACTAACTAGGAAACAAAATAGATGCTTTTAATATTGTTGTTGTATATTGTCGAGTCACTGACAATATTATACTTCAAGACAGATCTAGCAATGACTTTTTTAACTATGAAAGCAACTCCATTTTTCCTCACTTTTTCATCTCCAGAGTAATATGTCATATGGTCATCCGACTCAAAATGCCCCATGCCAGTCCATCTCATCTCACCAATGCCTAGTATGTCAATATTTATGCGTTCCATTTCTTCCTTAACAATATCTAATTTTCCTACATTCATGGTTCTCACATTCCATGTCCCAATCACCAGTGTCTGCTTACAACTGTTCCCCTTCCTTTGTATTTCCATTCTTGAAAACTCAACCTCCTTTGCCATTTCTGTTATCTAAATATGTTCTGTTGTACATAGGGTTTTCAGAGGCCTGCTATTTCAGAAGTGGATGGCCAATCCTTCTTCCTAGTCTGTCTCAATGTGAATGTTCAGATTGAGGCTCAATGTCAAGAAGACAAAGATTCTCACCACTGGACCAATTGGCAGCATCAGGATGGATGGTGAAGAGATTGAGATTGTACACAGCTTTAGTTTGCTTGGCTCCATAGTCAACAGTCTTGGCACCAGCAGCCAGGAAATTAAAAGGCGCATTGCCATGGGAAAGTCTGCTGTTAGGGACCTCTCCAAAGTGCTGAAGAGCAGTGGTGTCTCTCTGGAGAATAAGGTGCGTCTGATACAGGCCATGGTCTTCGCAATCACCTGTTATGCATCAGAGAGTTGGACAATGACCAAGGAGGATAGAAGGAGAACTGATGCCTTTGAGCTGTGGTGCTGGAGAAGAGTACTGAGAATACCATGGACTGCTAGGAAAACAAATAGATTTGTCCTGGAGAGGGTTAAACTGGGTGGCTCCTTGGAGGCAAGGATTCTGAGGCTCCGTCTAACTTACTTTGGACATGTAGTGAGGAGAGACCGGTCCTTGGAGAGGGACATCATGCTTGGGAGGGTGGAGGGATGGCGCAGGAGAGGAAGGCCCTCTATGAGGCGGATTGGTTCAGTGACTGGGATAATTGGGATGGGAGTGTCAGAGACAGTGCGATTGGCACAGGACAGAGCGGAGTTTAGGGCTGTTGTACATAGGGTCGCTATGAGTCGCAGGCGACTCGACGGCACATAACAACAACAACAACATATTGTCGAGTGGGAACCAACCAACAGTTGACCCTCCAGAGGGTTTTCAGAGGCCGTTAAGCACAGTGAGAGGAGATTGCCTATCTTTTTGTGATAAAATACAAGCTTCTTTAAAGAAATTGGGGGGGGGGGCGGGGAAGAAACCCAAACAAGGCCCCAGGAATTGATGGAACACCAAATGACATATTTCAGCAAACAGATAATTGCCCTGGATGTGCTCACCAGGTTATGCCAAGAAATCTGGAGGACAGATACCTACCTGTCTAACTGACTGGAAGAAATCTATATTTATTCTCATGCCATGAAAAGGTGACCCAACAGAATGTGGAAATTATAAAGTCACATCACTAATAACAAACAAAAGGAAGATCATATTTCTTTAAAAAAACACACACACGACTGGAATAGTACATAAGCAGAGAACTAACTGCCAGATGCACCAGCTGGGTTTAGAAGAGGCCATGGTACTAGCAACAACATAGCCAAACTTAGGTAGATCTTGGCCAAAAGCAGTGAGTACTAGAGTACTATCTGGTGGACCGGAGGGACCAGTCCTTGGAGAGGGAAATCATACACGGAAGGGTGGAGGGGTAGCACAGGAGAGGAAGACCCCAGATGAGATGGTTTGACACTTTCTGGAGAAATGGACTGAGATCTGTTGGAAACAACAGGATTAGCTCAGGATAGGGCAGGGCTCAGAGCTAATGTACATAGAGTTGCTGTGAGTTGGAGGCAACTTTATGGCACATAACAACAGGACAAAAATAAAAATTTGTTTTATAAATATAACAAAAAATTTTGTTAAACTTTATCTTTGTAGTTAAGTTTTCTATTTATATGATGAAACAAGATCATGCAGAGTTTTGTTCAGTTTGCATAGGATCATTTATGAGGTCAGATATATGGGCTGCACCTCATAGGTCCAAGTTCACAGGACGACACCTAACAACAACTACAAGACAAAATTTAATTGTAAAAAGTTAGTATTTTAACTTAAAATTAGTTTTTTTCCTTTAAAACAGTTTCCCTCGGTACATATTTACTCTGTCCTTGCTGAAATAGTGTCATAATATGGTACACAATTTAGTCAAACATGACTAGCTATATCCATGGAGATCTGTGCCACAGTGTGTGGTGTCGCCCTGCTGACCCCAAGGCTGTACCCTTCTGGTAGTTTGGACCCACTAGCTACTCTGCAGGAGAAAGATGGACAGTCTCCTCTCATGAGTTTACAACCTTGAAAACACAATGGCTTGTCGGCTACGAGTCAGCTCTGATGTAACGGCAATCAGTTTTTATATATGTGGTATATAAAGAAATTAGATATATTCATGTACATTTTAATTTGGCAAAACACTTAAAGGTTTCTCATCTTCCACCGGCTCTTTATTTTCTGTAAGACTTTTCAATCAAAATCAGCACTATGGATCAATGTGAAAAAAGTGTGATTTAAGGGGAAATTTCTAAAAAGTTACCTCTAATTGGAGGCTTTAAACATGTGGTTCATTAATAATTTCTCTTCATATTAGCATCGCTTCACACGGTGCAGTTATATCCTATGTCTGTAAAGCAGAAAGTAGCACAAGATTGTAAATATTTGAGATTATAATTTTATTAAAAATCCAGTAAGTTTTGGCAAGAAACATTAATTTTTAAAAGACTCTAGGATTGAAAGGATGAGAAAAAAATGAACTTCCAGAACAGGATGATTGACTAGCTTTGTTACACATCTAAATCATATGAAGAAGTCTTTAAAAAGAATGAGAATACATGTGAATACAAATACAGACTTCAGCTAATAATGATCTTTGGTTCATTAATTGTAACTAATGTTCTACAACTATAGCTTACAAACTAACTTTACTGCTATACTGTTGTTGTTGATTGCTATCCAGTAGTGCACGACTCATAGTAACCCTATGAAAAAAAGGCCTGAAGCCTTTCTATAACTGTTGACATTTGTCAAAGTTAATAGTTTCCAGAGGCATGTTGTTTAGGAATTAGATGCCACTCCTGCTTCCAAAGCTACTCTACTAAATATACCATATTGTTTTTGTTGTTAGATGTATTGCTGACTGTGACCTCTAGTGATCCTGTGTGCAACCTTGCCCTGTCTTGTGCCATTCTTAAGACGTCTGATGTTTGAAGTTAATAATAAGGAGAAGTGTAATATCTACACTTTTTAAATAAAACTCAAACTCTTCTAAATAAGTTCTTTTTAAAGCAAATTGAAGGCCTGCATTAGATGGGTTTTAGTGGGGTGATGGGGGTGGTGTTTTGGTTTGGTGTTTGTTTTTTTAAGTTTACAGGATATATCCCAATTGTCTTGTTTATTCATTGCTGTTGAGACTGAATCTCCACAGCTGTCCTCATCAGGACAGATACGCTTAAGAAGACCATTTTTAGCTGTACTTGTTCATATCCTTGAAGATGTATCATGGAACTGTTGCAGCCTAGAAGACACAAATTTAACTAACAAGTTAAAAGTACATGAATCAAAAAATAAAAAGCAATAATATTCCAAGTCAAGGCTCTAATAGTGGCACAAATCAAGTTACAGAGGGAAGATAGTTCTTAAAATAAAAGGTCTATTGACTAGCACTTTGTCTATTATAGTATAAAGGTTAGAAACCACAAGATGTAGAGGTTCAACTATGTCATTTATTGTTCTTAAGTCCTGGAGCAAATTCCATCTACCACTGGGTTGTTTTACAGCTTGGAAGTCCGCATGCAAGGAAAAGGTGAAGTAAGAAACTGCTGATGAGGTTTTCTGTCAATTCCAACAACTAAGAAATAGTGAGAAGAGTTGGGACCTCAGAAGGCTTTTAGGGCCAAATAGTAGGCTCTTATGTCCAGGAGAAAACGAATATACTTACCAGTAATGTTAATGTTACAGCTCTTCTGGGAGGATCTAAATCGTTGAAGCGTCCATATGGCTAAGCACAATTGATAACAGTGCATCTAAATTCCAAAATCTCTCTCCACAATAGTCTATGTGTTTCCTATTGCCAAAGGGGCCCTTTAGAGTAGTGAGAGAAGATCTTCACCCTGAAACCTACAGCGTCCCTTTTGAGCAGGAAGTAGCTAAGAGAATATGCCATCCCCTTTTCCTTATGAATCAGGGTGAAGACTTTCTCAGGGGGGTGTGTTAGGTGATGTCAAAGGACACACTGACAAAGGAGATTAATCAGAACTGGCTTTGACAAGCACTGTGGCAATGGGACAATTAAGACAGACTTTCAAGGGGGGGAAAAGAGGAATGAACTTTGGGGAGGGTAGAGAAAATAGTGCAACAATGAATGAATGGAAACCCCAAATCTCTCTAAATGTTCATTAAAATTAATAAAATTTAATAATAAAAAAAGGAGACCATTTTTGTAGAAACAAAAGGCTAACTAGTAAGATAAGAGTACAAAGGTCAAAAGGGAGGGGCCCAGAGGGAGGGAAAACACAGGGTCAGAGAGTTTGGTGGTCAGCGGGAGGGCCTTGATCTTGTGGGGACCTGAAAAGATGGGGTGACAGTGGGCCAAAAAAATAAATGTTGATTAATTTTATAAAGCACAGTTAATGGGAATGATTGTGTGAAACACAATGAGAAGGAAAGAATATGTACATGAATGAAACATAGTGTCTATGAATTTTGTATGTGAATCAATATAAAAGTTAAAAAAAACCTCAGTAAATTGGCTTGAGGTTTTAGGTATATTGATACATGTCAGCTGCGCTTACAAAAATACTTTTGTTGTTGTAACTAATTATATTTGTATAAAAATTAATTTTTATAAAATTAATTGTTGAAATACAGCAACAAAAGAACAACAGCAGAAAACAGCCCAACAGATTAAAGGGCAGAGTTAATGATTATTTTCTTTTTTATGTTAAAGTTTAGGGGGTATATCCCCAATTGTCCTGTTCATTCACCTCAGTTGAGACTGTGCCTAATCACAGCTGACCTTTCAAAAGCTATCAATGACACTGGAGGAAATTGGCCATCCTTCTCCCACAGAGCCACTGGTGGTCCTGCACCACCAGAGATGGGCCACCTTGAAGGAGAAGCACAACTCTCACTGTGCCACCACAGCCATTTGGGTGCTCAGAGTATGAGCAAGAGTGGACCACGTTGTTCTGTGAAGTCTGAAGCTGAGTATCTTCTTGCAGAAATACTGTTGACACCTTACTTGTACCTCAGTAGTGACATCAGGTGTCAGTTAACCTTTTACATTTCACTTGTATTTCTTACAGTAACCCTGGATGAAAAATGTGAGGTGTTCTTTTGTGTCTCTTTGCAGGCAACTGCCATTGAGCCAGTTCTCATTCATAGTAGAAAGGCTAAATAAGTACCTCAATGGCTGGGACTTCTGGTGGCCTGGTCTGTAGGGAGTTGCAGTTAACCCTAAGGCCACACCTGGAGGTTTGAATCCAGCAGTGACTCCTTGGCAGAAAGATGAGCAATGTCCTCCTGTATGATTTACCTCACAAACTCATTGGAGAGTCAGCTATCAATTGATTTTGACCTAGCAGCAATGCATGATTTTGATGCCTTCAAAGGCACTTCTGATTGCATTCCAATCATCATTTTGGTGTGGAACCACAGACTTAAATATTTATGCCATTCAGAGAGTGTAGCAAAAATGATAAAAGGTAAGAGAAAAAGAATAGAGACAATTTGAAGGAAAAATGGGCCTAGTGTTTCCTTGTGAAAGTGCCAGATATATCCACTTGTATAACATGTATACAAAATTTAACTATTTAAAAAGAATTCTAAAACTGCTTTGAAACCAATGAGTTACAAACCATTTAATTTACTTCTCTTACTTTCATGGTTCTTTGTGAGTGTAAGCCATCACCCAGAATTCATGTTTTGAAGTTCTGCAGTCGGTTGACTGAAGAATTTTGAAGGAATGCTGCCAAAATAGGAAGGAATTTATTACCGTAGTTAAAATGTCTTCAGTTGAAACTTTTTAATGTCTTTATGAATATTTGAGGTATTTTTAATTGTAGCCTCTGGAGAATATTAATTTTTAAAAAATTCTTACCAACTTATAATTAGTGATAACTTGAAAACTCATTTATTAAAGAACACAGAATTGCTTATGGGATATATTAATAAACTGAACTTGTGTTTTTTTCTACATTGTTTCTTGAGTGATTTAATATTTCCTTAGCAAATGATAGTATGTTAAGATACATCATTATATATTGAAAGGAAGCAGAGCGAGAGCAGAGATCCCATGAGAGCTGTTTAACTGGACAGCATTACAGAGGTAAATAGTTATAAAAATACTATAAACTTGCCTGTAAAACAAGCAATGAAAAGAAGTAAAAACCATGATGTGATTAAAAGAGGGAAAGAATAAGTTAGCTATTTAAATTCACTGGAAGAAAAGTGGTTAAAATATTTTCATTTGGTGTTCAAAGCTCAATAATTAAGTATTGTTGAATACTTTTTATTTTAAACTAGCTCTGGTGGTCTTTGGAAGCAGGATTGGCAGCCACTTCCTAAACATGCCTCTGGACCCTCTGTGACTTTGAAAGGCTTCAGGCCTTTCTTTCTTCTGGTGTCTATGAGTCCTACTCGACTCCACCGCAATCAGCAACACCACTGGTGGCTTAGTGGTCAGAAGCTGCACTGTAATTCAAAGGGCATGAATTTCGAATCCACCAGCTGTTCTGAGGGCGAAGGATGAGCAGTCTCCTCCCATGCGGTTCGCTGCCTCTGGAAGCCCACAAGAGTGCCAGCTCTGAGTTGGTTCTGACTTGATGCCACATCATGTACAATGTGAACAGTGTTCGAAGGGTAGTATTTTGTTGTGAAATAGAGATTGTGAAACTAGTAAGGATCTGTAAATATGATGGAAGTGTGATAAATGTATGTTAATGCTGAGAAAATGTTGTCTGGTCTCCACCCTCCTTTCTTCCATCCCAACTCTCCCAAAGTGGTCAAAACTGGAAATCAGTCGTATTTCTTACTGCTGATCCAGAAAAGTGATCGCCTTTCTATTTCTTACTTGTTAGGAATATAATTTAGTAATAAAAAAAAATCTATCTCTAAAGGAAATTATTTTCAAGAGTCTTGAATGCCTATTGCTAATATATAGTCAAGTTAGTAGGTTTGACCCTTTTGTTTTGGCTGGTAAATTGTGGGGGGGGGGAAACACCTATTTTCACTATGGCTCAGTGTTTCTTGTTATTATTTTAAATGAATTGGTTAATTTGCAAAGAGCCTGTATGCGTGGGCTGTACTGGGCTACATTTTAATGGCAGTGTGGTTGTACTATGTATTTGTTGTCATAAGTGAGATTCACTCAGTGGCAGCTCACAAGAACAACAATAGTGAGCAGGTGTCCTGCCAGCTTCATTTTCCTGTGAGTTCTGTCAGCAAAATGTGTGGCTTACTATTAGTGTTTTTATTTTACACAGAAAGAAATTTTTAAAGAAACTGCTGTGAACAATATTGACTTAAAAGTCACATAGTTCTTCAGGTTTTAGTGAACTAACTACAATACTTTAAAGGCTAAGTAGATCTGTAGTGCTATTGGTTTACTTTCTCAGGATTTACAGTCTTTCTCATTGAATGACTTGTTGATCAGATAGATTAGTTCATGATTTTTCTCAGTGCCATCAAGTCAGATCCACCTCATAGCTGTCCCTCCATTGGATTTCCAAAGCTGTAAAAGGGATTGAAGGAGATTTCCATCTTTCCTTTGAGGAGCTCCTGGTGGATGTGAACCACCAGACAGGTGGCCTTTGGATTAGAAGTGCAATTCCATGTGGACTGTGCTACCAGAGTTCTGTGACTGATTCATGATGCAATATGTATATACTATATATACTATATACTATATTTGAAAGCAGGAGTAGCATCCAGTTCCTAAATAACATGCCTCTGGAAACTCTGTGAACTTTGATAAATGTCAATATTTGTAGAGGGACTCCAGGCCTTTTGTTCACAGGGTCACTATATGAGTCATGCTAGATTCAAAGGCAATCAACAACATATAGTATATATAGTGTATATAGTATAATGTTATTATGTGTTGATTGCCTTCAAGTCGAGCACAACTCATAGCGACCTTATGAACATAAGGACTGAAGCCCCTTTACAACTATGAACATTTGTCAAAATTCATAGTTTCCAGAGGTATACTTCCAAATACACTATATACTATATATATAGATTTAGCTTTTGCTGGTTTATAGATTATTGTTAAAGTGAGATTGTCTCAGAATGCTTGTGATTTATTTGCTATAATATTATATGCATATATTTGTTTGTATGCACATGTAAAATTCAAGATACACTTACACATACAGCATTTATACATCTCGTTTTAATAGGTATCTCAACAGCCATCAGTATCCAGCTTAGAAACTTTAATGGTGTCACAGAAGTCTGAAATTGAGTATTTGCAGGAGAAACTGAAGATTGCAAATGAAAAACTAGCAGATTACACATCCACCAGCAGAGGCTTCTCAAGCAGCATCGTGGCGACTGAGGAAGGGAGACAGAAGGTAGGGGCAGTTTTCATTTGTTGAGTTTGTTAGAATGAGGCTGGTGAGTCAAGAGATGAGAAAGTTTAAATAGCAACATTCACCTCTGCATGTAATTTTGGAAGCTTCTTAAAAGCATTATGTGCCATGAGGGAAATTGGAAAGAATTTGTTTGAATTTTTATTAGAATTTTGTAAATAAACTAATGAAAAGGAAAAAAAAGTAAACTTGGAAAGAGAGAAGGGAGCAAGAAGGGGTAAAATGTGCAATAATGAATGAATGAAAATCTAACTTTTCTGTAAACTTTTGTTAAAATGACAATTAAAATAAAATTTTTTTTATTTAAAACTAAAAGCATTATGTGCCAAATGTGTGGTGAAATGAGCTTTTCACTTGTAATGTCAGAATAATATTTCCTAATATAATTAATGATTAGTAGCAATATAGCTATTGTTCTAGTAAATTATTATTCTATAAAAATGCTTTAGTATGTTTTCTTGTCTACCTGATAAAATTAATTTTTAAATATTACTCACTAACACAGTTTTCTAATTTTTCTTAAGAGCAGTAGATATCCTAAGAATTTCTGTTTTGTTTCAATGGATAGTTCCAATAATTCAATAGTAAGTGGATTTTAGAATTTATTTGTCCATTTGTTATAAGAACTCATAGATTTTAAGGGTTAGCAGTATAGAAAACTAGCAGATTTTGCCCAACATGTTTCTCCTGTATTAACATTTAACATTGGTTTGGCTTTTCCCTTTTTTAGTCTTCATTACATATTTGTATATGTTGCAAATGAACTTTGACACATAAAAAATTTCATCACATTATATGTTCTATATAAATCGGAATAACATTTACTGAAAAGTAAAGAGCTTTAAACATGTATTTCTCACCCTTATAATGCATAATGCCTTTTATAATTAGAAAATAACATTTTAAAGATCATCATTTTTAAGTTGTTGCCACTTATCCCCTTGAACAAATTATGTTAACAGAGAAGGCATTTAAAATTAGACCCAAACTTCTGTGGAATTCTTATTTAGTTAATCTAAATACTATTAGTAATTTTCAGAGGAAAGAACCTTTTAAAGAAACACAGGTGCAATATTTGTTTTTGTTTTGGCCATTTTGAGATAGTTTCACTGCCTTTGAGCTTTATTTAAGTAAAGGAAAACATTCCTGAAATTGAGATGCCATATTATAATCCCCTTTTTTGTTGCCTACTCTATTGCTGAAGTTTAAAAATGTGCATTGCTGTTTCATTGCTGTTAATAAAAGTCAAGAAAATGAGAGGAGAGATTTTGAACAAAATTTTTATTTCCTTTTCGTAAGGACATGCAGAAAGTATGAGCAATATGTTGCCAGCTTAATAGTTGCTTTCAGATATTCCTTTTCCAGATTGGTATATGAAGCTGTACATAATATAAACACACATTCTTGTCTCTAGTTAGCCACATTATAGTTAATGACCATATGGTCATTATGGTATAAGATCTACTGTCTGTTGTATTTATATTCCTCAAGCATATTGTTCCTTCAACTTCACAGTGTGTTAAACTATTTCAAAGGGAAAAAAATCCTTTCCCTCTTGTTTCTGGTTGTCCTATCAAGTGTAACCTTGGACCCTTATAGAGCAATTAGACCAGCCTCTATCCCCTCCTTTGTAATGAGGTTTCTTGCATTTCTGAGTCTATAACCCTTTAGTCTCCCCTAATGGGACATCATTATTCTGAAAGAAACAATGTAAATGTAAATGAATATTCTCATTAACGAGTCACAGAGAAACCTTTAGCGGTAGCACTGTGGTAATTCCGCTTGTTATTTCTCTGCTATTCCATGCAGGATTTTTTTTTTTATAATTCATTATTAGTATTCAAAATTACTTGTTCTTTAATTTTGCATGTCTTTCATAATCCAATGTTCCAACTAGTTCAACCATGTCCTTGTTTTATTCTCAAGGAACCACCTGTGAAACGTTCAAGGTCTTTGTCCCCACGGAGTCCTTTCACAGACTCAGAGCTGCTGAGGAATCTGAGGAAAGCTGAAAGAAAGATTGCAAACTTAGAGAAGACGCTGCAATTAAAGGTGAACAGGAAAATGCTGCTTTAGTCGTAACAGTGTAAAGATTCACACCAAAGTAAACATGGATTTCACAAACTGCACTCTGTCATTTGCCATCAGTGAATTAAATAATTCACAGGAAAATGTCCACAGATCTTGTTTTTAGGATTTCTGAGGAGCATATAGTGATGAAAAAAATATTTGCTATGTGAAAATTAGATGCATATTCACTTCTTGAAGATTCTCTAGAAATAGTTTGGCTTACAATTATGAATATATATTTTTACATTATATTGCTATTTCTCTGAGCAATCCTTTCCTGCAAACAAAAGAGGGGTAGTGGAAAGAGACATTCCTCCCCCCCACCAATAGTTCTGTATATGTGATAATGAGTTCTGGTGGCCTAGTGGCAAGAAGCTGAGCTGCAGTCCTGAAGGCATGCAGTTCGAAGCCACCAGCTGCTCCACCAGAGGATGGACTATCTCTTCCCTGTGCACTTGACCACCTCTGAAAACACGCTGGAGGGTCAGCTGTGACTATAACAACAACAATATATATGATAAGGATAAAAATATAAAAGGTAAAAACTATGGAAAACTATCTCATGTCATTTGTAATTATCCTTTATAGAAAATTACGTAAACCAATTAGCAAAAAATACATTGAGTTTCCCATTTCAAATGAATTTGCCTCAGAATTTATGAACCAGCATTCTACAGTTTTGTAGAAGCAGATGCCTTTCAGAGATTGTACTTGCTATGTTACCCTGTGTAGATTCTTATTCTCAAAGATAATTGTTCATTCACACTGAGACAATTTAATATGACTGTACTATAGGTTTTCACTTCCCCCCCCTAACTTTACTATAGCTAAATTTTTCATTTTATCATTCACAGCTTCCTAAAGCCCTGAGCTTCTTGAAATTGAGTCTATAATTGTGATAATTATATGACATTCCACAAGATCATTACTTTACATATGGTTAGAATTCAGTATATTTAAAGTTTATACTCTTTGACACATTATATAGGTAACTGTTAAATAGAAAAATGTTTGATTCAGGTTATGTGTGTTCCAGAACAAAACATGGCTTCGATTACAGTTACCCATAAAGCTA
>NW_006399764.1:14965604-14968657 GCF_000299155.1 Elephantulus edwardii | reverse complement strand
TAATTTATTCTTAAAAGAAAATTACCACCTTTTATTTCTACTGAAATCTAATGGCACAATGATCTAAATTTGGTAGCATTATTCTACTTGAAGTTAAGAAGGAATATATAGGTACCTGAGTTATTTCACATTTATTTAGTTACTTGCTACCTTTTTACGGTATATTGTAGCCAGACGCTTGTCATTTGACATTGTGTCCATCCTTCAGAACCTGTTCTCTAGTTATGACTGTAGTGAGAAGTTAGAATCCAAGGAGCTCAACTGGGACATTGGGGAAGGGAGGAGCTGCTATCTGAACCATCAGTTACCGATTGGGGTCCCAATGAATCAAAATCACCTTGCTGGAACACAGCTAATTGTAGCTAATTAAAAACTCTAGTGTGTTTAATGTGAAAATGGAGCTGCTTGTGGTGGTTACATGCCATCAGTCCACTCCAGCTCGTAGCTCCCCTGCAGGAAGGCATCAGACCGCTCCTGGAGGCTTCCTAGGCTGCAGGCTCTGTGGGAACAGTCTCCATCAGATCTGCTGTTGGATTCGAACAGCTGATCCTTTGTTAGCAGCTGAGCATTTCACCGTTGTGCCACCAAGGTTCCTTAAAAAATATTACAAGTTCAGGATCATGGACATGCTGAGGAAGCTGTTTTGCTCTCTCCTCCTTTGCCTTAAATCGGAAGCTTTGCAGGCTAGGCTTCTGTCTGGTTCAAGGGGAGGGGCTTTTCAGCGCCTGTGTGTTTACTAGGCCCTCTTATTTTGTACAATAGTTCAAAGATATGTTTTGATCGAATCTTTTCTATTCCACTTTCTTAGTTTCTTGATTTAAAAATTCCTACAAGGATTATACTGATTATTCCCCTTATCCTTTTATTCCTAATGACAACATTATGGCTTAAAGCACCAAATTTATTTTCAAGGTTAAATTATGTTTTTTTTAAGAATTTCTTTTATTATTTTTGTGTGTGTACCATCAAATCAGATCTGACTGGTACAGGAGGAGATTGTTCCTCCTTCTCCAGCAGAGCATCTGGTGGATTTGAACCTTACATTGTTGGGATTGCAGTGCAGCTTCTTGCCTCTAGGCCACCAGAGCTCCCGTAAAATTATGTTTTAATGAACTTTCTTTTTCATTAATGATTTTTCTATATTCCTATATCAAATCAACGATGATAATCTTGATTGTCAAACACGTAATTTTTCCGATGCATTATATGACCTCTTGGTAAGATGCAGCTGCACTGCAATCCCAAAGGAACACGGTTTGAATCCACCAGCTGCTTCTCAGGGGAAAGACGGGCAGTCTCCTCCCATGCGATTAAACTGCCTCTGAAAACCTTCTGCAGGGCCAACTGTGGGTTGGTTCTGTCTTACTGGTACCAGAGTCATGTACAACTCATAGTGACCATATGAACAACAGATCTGAACCCTGTCCTCTCCTGTTCAGTTCTCATCATTTGTGCCATATTCGAGCCTGTTACTTGAGTCCAGCTCATTGAGGGTCTTCTTCTCTTTCGCCAACAATCTAGTTTTCCAAGCATGATGACAAAGCTCCATCTAATGTACTTTGAGCATATTGTAAGGAGAGGCTATTCTCTGGAGAAGAACATCATGCATCGTGCACTTATTTATTAGGAAAGTGATTTTAAAGCAAGATATGGTTGGATCGAAAAACTACTATAATTGAGAACACTGAGGGGAAAGTATAGAGAAACAGAACCTTATAATAAAGCAGCCCCAAGAGAGTGGTCAGGTCTGTGGGTTCTTGTCAGTTCATGATTGTTGTTGTGAGGTGCCTTCTAGTTACAAAACACACACCGGAGTGAAACACTGTCCAGGCCTGCCCATCCTCACGGGCCTGGCAGTGTCTGAGCACACAGTTGTGGACTCTGTGTCCGTCTGCTTGAAGGTCTTTTGACTGACTCCTCCACTTAACCAGCTGTGCTGTACTCACCAAGGGACTGGTTTCTCCTCCTGACGTGTGTGGCGAAGTGCATACAACACGTCTTATATCCACACTTCTTCTTGTTTTTTCTTAAAGGGAACCATAAAACAACATTTCTAACTTTTTTCTTTTATCAATTTATCGTTAGCTTTTTATTGGTTCTGTTAGGAAGATACTTTTTTTACAGACTATGAAAAATAGTTTTAGAAATGGCATATCAGATAAGAGACTAGTGTTTAATATTCCTAAAATACTTCAACAACTCAATAACAAAAAGAAAAACAATTAAATTATAAAATGGACTGAAGACATTAACAGAAATTTCACCAAAGAATAGTAAGGCATTCAAGCGGCCAATAAACACACGAAAAGATGCTTACAATTAAATAATATTTGAAAAAAGAATAAACCTTTTGGCATTATGTGAAATTCCACGTGTACAGGACAGAGCAGAGAGTCTTACACTTCTAAGGAACAGTCTGACTGTACTTCTTTCAAGACAAATCTATTTGTTCTTCTAACAACATCCTTTACAAATAATGTCATCTGAATACGCCAATGCTTCTTCGGTCTTCTTTATTCATTGTCCAGATTTCACATATGAAGCAGTGGAAAATGCAGTGCTGTGGGGCAGGTACCGCTTTGTCCTCAGGTGACATCTTTGCTTTTTAACTTTGTTAAAATTGTTTTTATTTCTCTCATGTTTGCCCTCCCTCCCCCCTGTTGTTGTTGGTGTATCAAATCAGATCCAACTGCCACAGGAGGAGATTGCCCCTCATTGTGCAGCCAAGCATCTGGTGGATTTGAACCATACACCTTTGGGATTGCAGCTCAGCTTCTTGCCACTAGGCCACCAGAACTCCCTGACTTTTTAACTTTTTAAAAAATTTTATTTTAATAATTTTAAAAAATAATTTTAATGAACATTTACAGAGATTTTGGATTTCCATTCATTCATTCATTGCTGCACTTCTCTCCCTGCCCAGCCCTCCCCACCTCCCCCAGTTTGCTCCTGTCTTTGAAAAATAAAAGAAACACTCCCTCCCTGGTACACAATCCCCCGCCCCAAGTACATTCCACTATGCAACCTTAATTGTGGACTCCTGTGATAACCAT
>NW_006399764.1:14959544-14964244 GCF_000299155.1 Elephantulus edwardii | reverse complement strand
GACTGGACGGCACATAACAACAACAAACATACAATCCCCATCCCTCTGTCAGACCACTTTACTTTGCAGCTCTTATTCTGGACTCTTGTCTTTTTCGCATTTTATTTTTTCAGTGTAATATGGTACTTGATTTCTTTATTCCTGCTTCCAAGAATATTAATTTATTATATGATTGTAAGGTAACAAGGATGACCATCATATTTGGGAGACAGGAGATAATCTTCCTGTAGATCTCTCCATTAAATGTTATGACTATTATTATCACTGTTAAAGTGTGAATGTAACATAAGGTATGGATTTGTAATTAGAAAGTAGCTGTTTTGGTTTTGTTACTGCTTCTGTAGACCATTAGACTGGGAGTAGAATGGGCACAATGCAAGACTGAACACCTGCTAACAGTTGAGCTTTTCCGCCACTATTCAGGAATGTGGCAAGTCTTCTATATTAATTCACAGCCTTGGAAACCCCATGGGGTCTCTTTGGGGCTATTCTATTCTGTCATGAAAGAGTGTGATAGTCAAAATCAAATTGAAGGGCAATGAGTCTGTTTTGGCTTTTTAAACCATTAATATTCCACAAGTTGAAATTTTTTCAGAGCTTTTCACAAATTGATGTTATATGCAATATTCTTCTTCCAGAAGATAATCATAAGCAAAACTGTTTCTTGGTCAAACAATTATTGCCAATATTGGAACAAATCATTTCTTTTAGTCAGGCTTGAACATATTCAGGTGCATTAAGAATCTATGATAAAGGTAACCTGCATTATTCCTTGTATTTTCCTGGTTATATCATACCTACAAATTCTTCTTTAGGGAGTTCTGGCAGATTAGTGATACGTAGTATTATTGCCAATCCAAAGACACATGGTTCAAGCCTTATAGCTGCTTCACAGGAGAAAGTTGCAGAGAGTTCTCCCCTGTGATTTACTGCCTCTGAAACCTGCTGCAGGGCCAGTCACTTTTGACTTAGTAGTATACAACAACAACAGTACTTTTCTAAAAACCCTTGTTACACGGAGGGTACCAAGTGAAGTGCTGAACTACAGACATGAACCATGGCACAGAAGATAGCTTTAGGATCCGAAACTGATGGCCAGGAAGCAGAGACCAATAAGTTAACTAGTAATCGGTAGAGCATACTTGCATATACTCTGATACACCAAAATTCTGCTGCTTTGTTATATTAGCAACAGTATATATGAAATTACTTCAATCATAACCACAAATACTACATAAATGTTAATAAATTACCTTTCCAGGTTACTTTCGTAGTTAATTATATTTTCCATTGTGATAAATAAGCCAGTAGCAGTGAAAGAGAACAAAGCTGTTACTATAAAATCCCCAAAATAATGCTGACTTCTTGAGTGTGGTAGTCTAACAACCTGTGATATATGACTTAGAAACCATTGCATGCAGCCCTTATAAACGCTTTGATGTCCTACAACTCATGAATGCCTTGAATTCCTGCTTCATTCTCTTGATAGCATTTTACAATTTAATTCTATTAGCCTTTCTCAATGCTGTTTATCAACTTATTTTTAACATAGTAGTGTGTTTTTCGTATGAGTTTATGTAGTAAATTTATTTTTCCTTTACCTGTTTATGCACAAATAGTGATCCTGATTACATTTTTTACAATATGTGATCTTTCCATTTTTTCATTTTAGCTCTGTTTCTTATCAGTTATGAACTGTCATCTGCCTAGTCTCTCAAGTTGGTTCATCCCATTTGTTTCCATTGCAAAAAAAAAAAAAAAGGCAACCCAATGAACTGGAAATTACCTAATTAAATAATATCATTAATATTACATGCAAATTAAATCTTGCTGATAATTTTCCAAAAACTACTGGAACAATTTTTCAACAGAGAACTTCCAGAAATTTAAGCTGGATGAGAAGCAACCCTACCTGGAGGGTTATTGCTGCTGATGTCAGATAGATTTTGGCTAGCCACAGAGAATGTCAGAAAGGGGTTTATTTGTGTTTTGTTCAATATGCAAAGATGCTTGTATGAATCCTAACAATTATAGAAAACATTGAGAAGAATAAGAATCCCAGAACACTTAATTGTGCTCATGCAAAACCCATACACAGATCAAGAAGCTGTTGTCCAAACAGAACAAGAGAATCCTGTGTGATTTCAAATCAGAAAGGTGCACCTCAGGGTTGTATTATTTTTCATACCTATTCAGTCTGTATGTTGAGCAGATCATTGAGGAAGCTGGACTATATGAAGAAGAAGGTGCCATCAAGATTGGAGGAAGAGTCATCAAAAGCCTATATTGTACACATGACATAACTTTGCTTATAGAAAGTGAAGAATACCTTAATACTTGCTGAAGAAGGACAAAGATTATATCCTTCAATATGGATTCTATCTCAACATCAAAAAAACCAAAAACCTTGACTACTGGATCTCTAGGCATCAGCATGGATGGAGAAAATGTTGAAGTTATCAACAATTTCATCTTACTTGGATTCACAATCAAGTACCAGTAATCAGATAGAGAGACATTTAGGAAAGCCTGTGCTCAAGCACCTTTCCAAAGTCCTGGAGAGCAATGGTCTAAGTCCAAAGACTAAGATACACCTAATTCAACTCATAGTCTTTCCAGTCACCTGCTATACATTTGAAACAGGAACAGTGAATACGGATGACAGAAAGATAATTGATGCCTTTTGAGGTGTTGGAGAAAAATACGTAATGTCTCGTGGTCTACCAAAAGAACAAACAGCTATGTTGTGGAGAAAGTGTAGCCAGAGTGCTCCTTAGAGGCAAGGATGGTGAACGTCTCACAGACTTTGTACATGTTGTTAGAAGAGGCTGTTCCTGAGATGAGAACCTCATGCTTGGAAAGGTAGAAGGTCAGTAAAAAGGAAATGACTCTCAACAAGATGGATTGCCCCAGTGGCTGCAGCAATGAGTGTGTCAGATGATGAGGATGGTGCAGTCTCGGACAGGCTTCAGATCTGTTGTTAAAGGGGTCACTATGAGCTGTATTCACCTTGGTGATACATATCAACGATCCAGTGCTGTATCCAGGCTTTTCTGAATATAGTAGTTAAAGCCTCTAGGCCATAGTTTTTGCAATTACTTGCTATGCATCAGAAAGCTGGACAATGAGTAAGGATGATGGAAGAATTGATGGATTTTGGCCAAGAGTGTTCAGTATAGCATGGACTTCTAAGAGAACAAACAGGTTCATCCCAGAGAGCGTGAGACCAGGCTGCTCCATAGGAGCAAGGCTTCTGAAGTTTGATATGGCATGTTTTGGACATGTTGCAAGGAGAGACCAGTCCTTGCTGAGGGATATCTTGCTTTAGAGTGTGGAGAGATAGCGTACGAGAGGAAGATCCTCGAGGAGATGGATTCATTCAGTGACTGGCATAATTGGCGGTAGGTGTGTCAGAGACAATAAGATTGGCACAGGATAGAGCAGGGTTTAGGGCTGTTGTACATAGGGTCACTATGAGTCGCAGGTGACTCGACAGCACATAACAACAATGATAAAATACTTAGAATATACTAAGATAATGTAAGAAAACACTTTATGGTTCAAAATTGGGAAGAAAATAGAGATGTGTCCTATCTCTATACCATTTCAATCTGAATGCAGAGCAGATTATCTGGGAGGCTGGACTGTATGAGGAGAAATGTGGCATCAGGTTTGGAGGAAGACTTATCAACAACCTGTGTTATCCAGATGACATAACCCTGCTTGCTGAAACTGAGGAGGACCTGAAGCGCTTACTGCAGAAGATCAAGGACTGCAGCCTTAAGTATGGATCGAAGCTCAATATCAAGAAAACAAAGATTCCCACCACTGGGCCATTGGCAGAATCATGATGGATGGTGAAAAGATTGAGATTGTTAACAGCTTTAGTTTGCTTGGTTCCACAATCAACACTCTTGGTACCAGCAGCCAGGAAATCAAGAGACGAAGGGCTTTGGGAACGTCAGCTATGAGGGACCTCTCCAGAGTACTGAAGAGTAACACTGTCAATCTGGAGACTAAGCTGCGCCTTTTCCAGGCTATAGTCTTCACAGTTGCTTGCTATACATTAGAAACTGGACAATAAAGAGGGATTATAGAAAGAGAATTGATGTCTTTGAGCTGTGGTACTGGAGAAGAGTGTTGAATATAGCATGGACTGCTAGGAGAACAAACAAGTTCATCCTAGAGAGGGTGAGACCAGGCTGCTTCTTGGAGGCAAGACTTCTGAAACTTCATCTGACCCACTTTGGCCATGTTGTAATGAGACTCCTGTCCTTGGAGAGAGATGTCATGCTTGGGAGGTTGGAGCAACAGCACAGGAGAGGAAGGCCCTCTGTGAGGTGCACTGATTCAGTGACTGGGGTAATTGGGATGGGAGTGTCAGAGACAGTGCAATTGGCACAGGATAGAGCAGGATTTAGGGCTGTTGTACCTGGGGTCGCTATGAGTCACAAGCGACTCGACACCACATAACAAGAACAGCAGTACCAAATGACACTTGCAGAAAACAAAGTAGAGCTAAATTGGATTTCTTAACATGCTGTGAAAATAATGATTTGTCTTTAAAATTACTTCTTTTAAGATACTAACTTTTGAAATGTTTAGCTGTTCTTACTATAGAGACATTTTCAGCTTATATATGTATATAAGACATCTATGTAAGTAAATTGTTGTTGTGTACCATCGAGTCGGAACTGACC
>NW_006399764.1:14956944-14958069 GCF_000299155.1 Elephantulus edwardii | reverse complement strand
AGTTAATGTTTAAGAGGTATAAAATTTGTTTGGAATAATAGGAAACTACTAGAAATGTACAATAACTATGGCTATGCAACATTATTAATAGTCATCAATATATTGTACAACTGGTTAGCACACATGCATGTGCGTATAAGTAATTTACATTTTAGTTTAAATGCCTATTCTTTGTTCTTGTTGCATAACTTTGAATTGGAGCTGACTCATAGCTGACCCTCTCGCTGGTTTTCAGAGGCAGTAAATCTAATGGGAGGAGATTGCTCTTCTTTCTCCTGGAGAGCAGCTGATGGGTTCAGGCTGTGTAACTTTGTGTTGGCAGTGCAATTATTGTTGGAAAAATAGGGAGTGATTGAAAGAGAGGAAGACTTTCAGTGAGAGAGATTTTCACAGTGACTGCTTCAGCATGCCAGAGATTGTGCAGGTGGTACAGGGTAGGACAAGTGTTCATAGGGTCAGTATTAGGTAAGATCAGTATGAGCTTAACAAAACCTAACAACGTAAGAGTAGATGTTACTTCTAAATAGGATCTTATGATATTTGTTCTATTTGTATCTTGCTTATTTCAGTAAGCATTTTGTTCTCAAGATTATTTCATAGCATTCAGTGAAACCTCATTTATTTTTAATGGTGAATAGTACTTTGTGCCACATTTTCTTCATCCATTTATCTGCTGAAAATTTGGGTTATTTTCCCTTTGACTCTGTGAATAATGCTTCAGTGAACATTGAGATACAGGCATGGTGTCTCCGAGTCCCTATCTTCAGGTTTTGGGGTGATATACATGTCAATACCATCTATCTGTTTAACTTTTTGAAAAATTTTCACACTGTCTCCACTGCATCTACACTGTTTCCAAGTTCCAGCAGCAGTGTATGAGGGTTCTGATATATTCAGATCCTATTGTTCACAGCTTTAGTTTGCTTGGCTCCACAGTCAACACTTTTAGCACCAGCAGCCAGGAAATTAAAATACGTATTGCCATGGGAAAAGTCTACGTTAGGGACCTCTCCAAAGTACTGAAGAGCAATGGTGTCTCTCTGGAGACTAAGGTGCATCTGATACAGGCCATAGTCTTTGCGATCACTTGTTATGCATCAGAGAGCTGGACAATGACTAAGGATA
>NW_006399764.1:14947114-14956549 GCF_000299155.1 Elephantulus edwardii | reverse complement strand
ACAACAACAACAACAATACTTAAGATTTTTTTGTTTTCTTAATAAGAGCCATCCAGATAGAAGTGAAGTAGTATTTCATTTTAATTTTTATTGCATTTTGCTAATGAAATGGAATATGTTTTCATGTAATTATTGTGTGTTTGGATAACTGCTTTGTTGTTGTGTGCCTTCATGTCCACTGTGACTCATAGCCACCTCATGAACAATAGCTCTGAGCCCTACCCAATCCCCAGCCAATCTCACAGTCTCAGACACACTTACTCCCATTACTCCAATTACCATGTCAGTTGAGGTCATTCAGGGTCTTCTCTCCTCCACTGGTCTTACACCCTTCCAGGCATGATGTCCTTCTCCAAGGACTGGTCCCTCCTGGCAATATGTCCACAGTATTTGAAACAGAGCTTAAAAATCCTTTCCTCCAAGGAGCAGCTTGATCTCACCCTCTCCAGGATAAACCTGTTTGTTCTCTTGGTCAACATGGTATGTTCAATACTCTTTTTTTAGCACCACAACTCAACGACATCCATTCTGTCTGCTTTTAAGAAGAAATGTTTAGTTATATCTGTTGCCCATTTTTTATTGAGTTATCAATCTTTTTGTTATAGTTGTTGTTAGCTGTCTTTAAACGGAATACTCCTCACAGCGGCCCTATGAACAACAGATCTGAATGAATCCTGTACTGTGCTGTGCTGTGCTGTGCTATGCTGTACCGTGCTGTGCTGTGCTGTCCATCCTGATCTTCGTTGTCACTCTGGAACCCATAGTTTTAGTCACACTCAATCAGTTTGGTTGAAGATCGTCTCCTTTGCTGACCCTCTGTTTGTCTGGGCATAACTTTTTCCAAGGATATCTTTTTCCAATATTGTTGTTGAGTTGTAGTAATTCTTCATGTATTTTGGATTTTAAATCTGACTACCAAATATTTCCTCCATCCTATAGGATTTATTTTTACTTTATAACGCCCTTCATTATGTATATATTTATAATTTTTTTAAGGTCAATTACCTGTTGTTGTTTTTTTTTTTCAACGTTGCTTCTACGTTTTCCTTATTTTATTATCTGAGTAAAAGTTTACAAAGCCTATTAGTTTTCATTCAGTCATTCATCTACAACTTTTATAGTATTCACGATACTGGATGAATGTTATTTGGATGGTCTTGACGTTGGTAATATTAGGTGTTCCAGTCCATGAACATCGATCCCTTTCAACTTTGCTGTTATTGCCAGGTGTCACTGAGTCAAGTACAACTCATAGAGTCCCTGTGAACAACAGATCTGAACACTGTCCTGTCATGTGTCTTCCTCACAGTTTCTTACATACTCAAGCCAATTGCTGCAGGCAGTGTGTCAATCCAGCTAGTCGAGTGTCTTCATCTCTTTCTCTGACCTTCTACCTTTCCAAACATGATATTCTTCTCCAAGGAATAGCCATTCCTAGCAGCATGCCCAAAGTATGTGAAATGCAGCTTTGTAATTTTTGTGTCCAAGGAGCACTTTGCCTGTCCATTTTCCAAGACACCTCTGTTGGTTATTTTGGCAGTCATTGAGACACTCAGTACACATCTCCAACACCACAGGTCAAAGATATTTCTTCTTCTCAGTTATTCATTGCATAGCTCACAGATGCATACCAAGTGATTTTATTTTTTTAAATGGCCTGAATCAAGTACATCTTAGTCTTCAAACTGGCTTCATTACGCCTCAATACTTGGAGCAGTCCTTGACTGCAGACTTTCCTAATGCAGTTTATCTCCTGAAACTGCAGGTACCAAGGGTGTTGATGGTGGAGTCATGTAAAATGAAATTTTTGACAGTTCTCTATGAAGAAAAATGTAGCATCAGACTTGGAAGAACACTTATCCATTTAATTAGTTCTCATTTAATTTTTCAGTTTTTGTGTACCTCTTTGTTAAAAGTATTCTTTGCTATTTTATTAATTTATATACTAATATAAAAGATTATATTCCCTTAAATTCTTTATCAATTTGTTCATCGCTTACATATGGAAACTATTAATTTTTATGTGTAGAACAATTATGCCTGTTTGTTAGATTTCTGTTCATGTTATTGTTTTCTTTTAAAGCTTTTGAAATATGTTACCCATTAATAAAAATAGTTTTGTTTGCTGGTCCACATGCCTTTTCCTTTTAGTCTGATCGCTCTAACTAGAACTTCCATATACTCTTAGATAATGGGCCATCAAGTTGGGACTGAGGCCTGACTCTCCCTTCCTGAGTGGCTTTTTAGAAGCCGTGTGTTGCACAGGTGGAGAGTGTCCATCTTTGTGTGTCACAGCAGCTAGTGAATTTGAACCCTGAGCCTTTGGGTTGGCAGCACAGCTCCTAATCCCTAGCCTGCCAATGCTCTCTCTTACAAAGCACTTACTGTTAGATACAGAGATACTCTTAGAGAGCAGTGGAGAAAGCATTTTCTATTTAGGGACCTCTTGTGGCCTAATCAGAGAGTTGAGCTACCAACCTAGAGGTAGACAGTTTGAATCCACCATAGGCTCCTTGGAAGAGAGATGGCTTGTCTCCTCTTGTCCACTTTATTTTTGTTGTTGTTGTTGTTATGTGCCATCGAGTTGCTTGCGACTCATAGCGACCCTATGTATAACAACCCTAAACTCTGCTCTGTCCTCTGCCAATCACACTGTCTCCAATATACCTATCCCAATCAGGACTGGGATGGGATGTCCACTTTACAGCCTCTGAAAACTCACCACGGAGGTCAGCCAGCTATAGGTCACGTCCAACTCAACAACAATGAGTTTGGCCTCTGGGGTACTTTTTTATTAAGTAGGGGAAAAAATATCTATTAAACTTTTTTTTACCAAGTTTCCAATATGGTATTTTTATCTTCTGAAACTATTCAAAATAACATTGAATCTAAGTGCTTTTGTCAAGGATGCTTTTCTCATGTTATTTCACCACAGATTTCCATTGCCATATGGCATATCAGCCTCAGCCCCTTTTTCCAGCACAAAAGCCTTAAAACCACTTCTCAATCACTACTTAGGAGAATTATTGGCATTAACTCACCTTAAATATATTCAAAGCAGAGTGACAAATATTTATAGCACTAGGACAGAAAGCATTACAATAAAGTTATGGAAACTCTTTAAGGATTAACTCAAACTTGAGACAAGAAATACATGTACAGGGAAACAGTGAATGTGGCTTCTGAAACATAAGGGTGTCCTTGTCAACACCTGAAAGAGAAGAAAACAAACTTGCCATGTGCTCCTATAGGGCAGACACAGTTCAGAGGCTTTGCCTACGGCAGCTTATTTCATTTAATCACCCCTTCCTAAACCTCTCTGCTCTTGTCCTTGTTGTACCCATAAAGAGAATTGGATTTAAAGTGTTCTTAAATTGGTGGTTGAAAAGCATTTTCAACCTGTATGCAGAACAGATTATCCAGGAGGCTGGGCTCTATGAGGAGAAATGTGGGGTCAAGATTGGTGGACAATTTATCAACAATCTGCGTTATGCGGATAACACAACCCTGCTTGCTGAAACTGAAGAGGACCTGAAGTGCCTGCTGCAGAGTGTCAAGGACTGCAGCCTACAATATGGATTGAGGCTCAATGTCAAGAAGACAAAGATTCTCACCACTGGACCAATTGGCAGCATCAGGATGAATGGTGAAGAGATTGAGATTGTACACAGCTTTAGTTTGCTTGGCTCCACAGTCAACAATCTTGGCACCAGCAGCCAGGATATTAAAAGGCGCATTGCCATGGGAAAGTCTGCTGTTAAGGGACCTCTCCAAAGTACTGAAGAGCAATGGTGTCTCTCTGGAAACTAAGGTGCGTCTGATACAGGCCATGGTCTTCGCAATCACCTGTTATGCATCAGAGAGTTGGACAATGACCAAGGAGGATAGAGGAGAATTGATGCCTTTGAGCTGTGGTGCTGGAGAAGAGTATTGAGAATACCATGGACTGCTAAAGGGTTAAACCGGGTGACTCCTTGGAGGCAAGGATTCTGAGGCTTCATCTAACATACTTTGGATGTGTTGTGAGGAGAGACCGGTCCTTAGAGCGGGACATCATGCTTGGGAGGGTGGAGGGACGGCGCAGGAGAGGAAGGCCCTCTATGAGGTGGATTCATTCAGTGACTGGGATAATTGGGATGGGAGTGTCAGAGACAGTGCGATTGGCACAGGACAGAGCGGAATTTAGGGCTGTGGTACATAGGGTCGCTATGAGTCGTAAGCGACTCGACGGCACAGAACAACAACCACAACAGAGAGACGTGTTCCTTAAGTTAAACTGACTACCTCTTCAAAGGACTGAGAACTTGGTCTTTTAATTGTTTCTTTTATACTTTTGCCTAAAAGTGAAGATTCCTCTTACATGCTATATTTAAATCATTTAGAGGTAGACTGACTGTCATTACTTCAATTAAGTATGATTGTGGGAAAGTAGCGCTTGGATGGACTATCCTGTGACCTTGTCCAGAGGTTTAAGTCCAGTGTGGTCCTCCCAGTTCTTCACGATACAATCCACAAAGAATAACCCAGGTTGTTTCTAAGACAGCTAATCACACTTTTTTCTTTCCTGTATAAATTTTGGGCTTTATTACATCCTCCTTATTAATTCATGGTCTGAAAAATTGGTCTTATTGTTCTTAATGTCCTTATATCAAACATATGTGCACTTATATGTGTAGATAAATCATAGACTTGAAAAAGAAAAAAATGAAATTCTGTACCATCAGGTGTGAATGTTTATGTCCATATTGATTACCAACCATTAAAATAAAACTAGTTTGAGAGCAAAATTTGAAATGACTTGGGGGCAAAATGCAGCAGGTGAGTCTGAGTGAGTAAGTGAAGGCAAAGTCCCTGTGTTGTTAGGGACTCTCTCGTTTCTTCTGCCAAGTGCTTGAAAAATGAGTTTATTTACATACACTTTTCTTGCAGATATCCCACTCAGGTGTGTAACCTTCTATTTGAAACATCATATTTGTACTTTCTTCAAATTTGTATACTTGCTTTTTGTGTGTTCTGCAGTGCCAAGAAAATGATGAGCTAAGAGATGCCCATGAAAAACGCAGGGAAAGGCTACAGATGTTACAGACCAACTACAGAGCAGTAAAAGAGCAATTAAAGCAGTGGGAAGAAGGCAGTGGCATGTGAGTTACATAGCTCATAAAGGCATTTCCCTAAATATTAAATGGAATGAAGTAGCAGTCTATAGGTGTTAGAATGGCTTTTGTTTTATTTTAAAGATATTATTTGGTTGTCAAGACTTTATTGTGAAATTTTAAACTGAGAATGTTATAAATGAAGAAAGAGAAAGAAATGTGTTGGCAATAATCATAGATTTCCCTCTCATTTGCGGATATAAGCAGAGGATGATTATGGATTGCTGTGTACCTTTCTAATATCTCAGGAGAAGCTTAATAAAATGATAGCACTTTAAAGCAAAAAAATATTCGCGTGAATGCAAAATGACTTTTAAATAAATATAATGCCGGTCCAAAGTTTGTAACACAAAAACTCTCTGAAGTCTAAATGAAAGACAAGAGAGATATGAAAATCACATATATAGCTAACTATCTAAAACTGCTTCAACCTAGTATGCATTTTAAAAGTCTTTACTATCCATCAGTTTGTTCTGCAGCTTGTCTGAATGAATTGGCGGTCTCAGTTCAATTGCTCTGAACAGGTGTTCAGATCTTGGTTAGTTGTAAGTGGCTCCCCTGTTAACAGTATCAACAGAGGGCACAGGACTGAATGAGGATAGAAAATCTACTATCCTCTCATCTTCTGAGATGGATCCTTGAGGGCAGTGTTGATGATACACATTGGTCTGCTCTTTAGAGAAATACTGCTTCTAAATTGGCCGGTACAGCACTTTTACAAAATAAAAACGAAGAGTTTATTTTATGTACTGAAAATAGTAATGTAAAGAGCATTTGCCATGACTTGTAGATAACGGACATTGAAGTTTTTTCTTTGATGCTCTGAATATGTTTCATATTGCTTGTTAGTAAAGGAGAGATAAAGCAGTTTGTCCTGGATTTAGCCATGTAACTCTTAAGTAGTCACCAAAAGTGTTGGAAACTGCTTATTCACTAATAGGTAAAGCATCTGTACTATCCTGAGATTGACTGACTGCAAATACTGCATTAGTTAACATGATAGTACTTTTTGGAGATAGTGGTAATTATAAAGTCTATTATTACTGACAGAAGGAATGTCAGTAACAGATCTTAAGAATCTGTGTGTTTAAAAATTTGTAATCTAGCTTTAGGAAATTATTATACAGGACAGTTACATTTCATAGCTTGGGATTTAGGAAATTCTTAATAAGTAGCAGACTTTGAATTAGATGAGCACATTTTACTGCATTTTGTACATGTTGAGAGGAAAACAATTTCATTTTTAAAACAGGGCAGATACTGGACAAATCAAGAGAGCGCATCCGCAGCAACTTCGACAGGAGGATTCTGACGCTGTGTGGAACGAACTGGCACATTTCAAGAGGGAGAACCTGAAGCTAAAGGTTGAAAAGTGAGTTGTTTTGGTTTGGGTTGGGTTTTCTTTTTTTAAAAAAAGAACTATTTCTGTGGCTTAAGAGCCCTGAGAAATGTGACTTATAATAATAGGAAAATAAAATAATCTAGTTTTTGTCAAAAGAAGAAAAAAGGCTAGCATATACATGCATATAGCCATAACTAATACAAATATATGCATATAGAAACACACACACATATATGTACGCTTGTATAGCAATAACAAGTTGCACATTTGCTAGGGCTAACTGAGGCTGTGTAATATGATCTAGGGATTGTGTTAATTAATGTGGCTCTCATCTGCTGGAGGTGTCGTTCTTCATTAGCCTGTATTTTAGACACTGCCGTGCTTCCTTTTTGGAATGAGGTGGAGAGGGGATAACCTAGCCAGCCATCCTTGTTTGATCTCCTAGATACATACGCAATGCAGAATGCCTGAGCTCTCTTGGTTCCCTGCCCTGTCCTGCTAATCCCAGCTGAGCTCATTATGGTGTAGCCTTGCTGCTACTCTTGGAGCCAGAGCTGTCCAAGCTAATTACTGGTAGCATCAGAACTGCCTGTTAAGGGTCTGGTGTGGATCTGCTAACATGGTCCTTGGTAGTGACCTGCAAAAGGCACCAGGGAATTGCTTGCTTTCTTGCTGTGCACTGCCTGTCCTTTGGGCTTAATGCTGATCCCTTCACACAGGTCTTTTAGCTGCCCTAAGTAAAAAAAAACTGATGAAGGATACTCACATTTGAGAAAATACGCACTTTTCTTCCTTGATCTTATAATTCACAGGCTATTATGCTCGGCCTGGCAAGAAAAGGGGACACTTTCTCTTTCTGTAAACAAGAGGAGTTAGACCAATATTATGAGCCTCTTATGCTTCTTGACTGTTTCTTCATTGAGACTTAATTGTTGATGCTCAGAATGACCATTGCAATTTTCTTGAAAATCTGGATGTTTTTTGATTGCTAGAATTTAGCAACATGTGGCATCACTCACTTTTCTTGGCAGGAAAGTGAAAATCTTTTATGTATAAGATAGTCCATGAGATAACATCGGATGGCATTCATTTCCGTATAATGATAAATAGTTGAGTAAATGACAATACTGAGTTTCAATGTGTATTGTCAATTTCCTCTAATGTACAGTGAGCTCCCTGTGAGCTCCATGTGTGATGCTGATAATAATAATGGAGCCTCTTATCTTGAAAATTAGAAATTACAGGAAACATTTCCTGATCATTTTTTGGATAGGTTTATTGTGACATAATTCATGTGCCATACTGTTTACCTAGAGAAAGCAGCTGTTAGTACATTCAGCTTTGTTTATCCAATATCATAATTTTAGAACATTTCATCACTTCAAAAATAAATCCCACATCCCTTCACTGTTACATCCCAACTTCTCATCTCTCCCCATCCTGGTCAGTTACTACCATGTTTTTGCAAATAACGCCTCCACATAAATAAAGCATATAATTATGTAACATGCATAACATACATAAGAAAATAACACTTGAGAGTAAATAGAATGAACCCCCCCCCCATGTAATGCACACGTTATTTATGTTAAAAATAAGGTGATATGTTTCCTGTGTTTACAGGTTGGCTTAGCTGGACAAGTGGGATCTTATAATATGTGGTCTACAGGTTAATTTACTTGGAAAAAATGAGATCATATAACCTATAATCTTTATTACTTGATTCTTTAAGTTAGCCTAAAAGTTTTAGGGTTCATCCATGGTGTAGTGTGTATTGGTAATTTCCTTGATAATTTAATTGATCATTTTGTTGCCCACAAAAGAAAGTGAATTGTGGACAAAGTCAATTAGGTAAGATATATATAATCTAGTTAGATGTAAGGCCTAATCTATACTAGAAAGTTCATTCTTTCATTTATTAGCTATTAATTATACATTTTCTAATGTTTATTAATGAAATAGAACTAATAACAAATATTAAGGCCTTATTAATAACATTGATGGACTGTTCAGGATTCATCTTACTTAGATCAACAAGCAGCATTTTTAGTACCAGCAGTCAGAAAATCAAGAGATGTATTGCATTGCAGAAGTCCTTTGTTTGGTACCTCTCCAAAATATTTAGCAGCAGTGCCATGGTCTTGTCAGTCACCTGCAGTACATCTGAGAACTGGACAGAGAATAAAAATGATAGAAGAGGAATTGATGCCTTTAGTTTGTAGTGTTGAGGAAGAGTACTGGGTATCCTGTGGACTATGTCTTGGAAAAAGTGCAGCCAGAGTGTTCTTTGGAGGCAAAAATGACAAAACTTCATCTCTCGCACTTTGATCAGATTGCTAGGAGTCTTTGTTCCTTGGAAAGGTTCATCATGATTGGAAAGATAGAGGGTGAATGGAAAAGAAGACAACCTCCCTCAATCAGATGGGTTGACACAGTGACTGTATCAGTGGGCTCATGTGTCAGAGATGGTGAGGATGGCACAGGATAGGGAGGGTTCACTTTGTTATTCATAGGCTCACTGTGAGTCGTACTGAACTCAATGGCACCGAACAACAAAACATGTCCTGCTTACACATCAGTGTTGGTGAGATATACATAGTCCATAAAGTAAATGCTAAGAACAACAACAAATAAAATTTGAAAATAAAAGAAAAACAGTAAATGCTAAGAATCATTGTTATTCTTTTTCCTGATATTTAATTTCTTTAACAGAGTAGCCAATTATCTTAGCATTATTTTTGGGGGGGTTGGATTTAGTGAAAAATAATAAATTTTTTTCTTATTGATAATCTTCATAAAGAAGGCTAAAGTATTGGAACTTTTTAACCTTTAGTAAGCTGCTATGAAGGAAATAGCAAAAAATAAGGCCCCAGGAATAGATGGTATACCAATTGAAGTATTTCAGATAACAGATGTTGCCCTGGATGTGCTCACCAAGTT
>NW_006399764.1:14938232-14945784 GCF_000299155.1 Elephantulus edwardii | reverse complement strand
AACAACAACAACAACAACAACCATAATTTCTTAATCTGTTTGTGGTTGGACATTTGGGCTTTTTCCATGTTCTTGTGATGGTGAATAATGGTGCTATAAACATTGGTGTACAAATCTCTCTTTGTGCCTTAGTTCTTATATTCTCAGTGTATATTCCAAGTAGTGGAATATGGTCATATGGAATTTCTATTTCCAGCTTTTTGAGGAAGTGCCAAACTGCCTTCCAGAGTGGTTGTACCATTTTACAATCCCACCAACAATGTATAAGAGTTCCTTTCTTGCCACATCCACTCAAAATCTATTACGTGCCCCCCTGTTAAACTTTGCCACTCTTCCTTGGGTGAGATTGTATCTCATTGCAAAGACTTTTCACAGAGGAAAATATTCGAAAGTTTGTTAATAGTGTGGTTTTTTTGTTTAAAAAATCCTCTTTATTCTTTCTGTCTCTTTTTTACCATCAGAAGTGTGTTAAACATCTCAGATTAAAGATCTTCAAGTATTTAGGGAGCTTTGGTGGCCTAGTGGGAAGACAACTGCACTGCAATACCAGAGGTACGCGGTTCAAATCCAACAGATGCTCTGCTGGAGAAGGAGAAGGCAATCTCCTCCTGTACCAGTCAGATCTGATTTGACGGTACACGTAAAAATAATACAATAAATTTTTTTTAAAAAAGATCTTCAGGTATTTTAAATATCTTGTTGGTGCAGGCTTATTATTATAGCTTTATAGCATCATTATGAGTCAGATCCAACTTGCTATGTACTGTCAAGTTATTACTCACAGTTGACCCTCCAATGGGTTTTCAGAGGAAGTAAATGACATAGGACATTGCCCATCTTTTTCCATAGAGCCACTTGTGGATTTGAACCATGTACCATTGGATTAGCAGTGCAACTCCTTACCACTAAGCCACCACAGCTCTAAGAATCAACTAGTTAACAGTAAATAGATTACTCTGGACTTGTTTAGACCTAATAAATTTGAGTTACCCTTATTGTTTCCCTACTTGCCCTTGAGTGCACTGAAGTTCTAGTTAAATTTTAAATGTCTTCCAATTAGGAATAAATTCTGGGAATGCTCCTGTTTATGGCGCCGATTATTTGCGTGTTTGACTTGGAGGAGTTTCACAAGATGCTTAATGAATTAAATAAATATTTAGTCACAGATTCACAGCAATTCTTACTCAGATTTCTATAAGGTAATATGCCTCATAAATTCCAATCTTTCACCTTTCACAATACTCAGTGTGTTTCATTCAGTTCAGGGGGGCTTTCATCTTTTTCAGAATATTTTCCCTATACCCTGAGGGTTCTCAAGGACCTGTTAGGTCAGACATGTAGGGCCAGTCCTTCTTCCGAATCTGTCTTAATCTTGGAGCTCTACTGAAATTTGTCCATCAATGGGCTCAAGTGTTTCAGAGATGATTAGGCACAGGATAAGGGTCAGATACTGTTGCGGAATGTTGGGGAGGAGGAGAGGGCCTCTGGCTAGGACAGATCGCCTAAGCTCCAGATAAGCGCAAGTCTCCCAACGGCCTTAAATACGGGGTAGAGAAAGCCCCACTGTGTTTGGCTGTACCTGCTTAAGAACGCTCACCACCTAGAAAGTTAGATGCTGCGTCTCTTGCGCTGGGAGTGGTCCGCATAAAGCTGAGGTTCTTCTAACCAATCCGCATGTCCACATCTGTAAACCCACCCTATCCTGTCTTCTGGTTTACCTGGTTGTAGATAAGTACACTGCAGTCCCAATAAAACTGAACTGAACTGAATTGACTCTCTGCTCCTCTCCTGGAGTGGTGTATTTCCATCATGCTTACCCCCATCAGGGTGTCACTGTTAAGTTGCTGGCAAACAGACAATGGCAAGATACATTATTCATAGGGTTGCTATGATTTGTAATCTCCTTAATGTACTTAATTAACAACAACTCCCTGCATCATGGTCTAGACAGTACCTTTAGTCAGAAATCTGGATCTATCTTTAGGGATCATTTAACTTATTTTTTTTCTGTTAGAGATCACAGGGAGTTCTGGTGGCCTGTTGTTGTTGTTAAGTATCATCAAGTCAGGTACAACTCATAGCAATCCTCTGAACAATATATCTGAACCCTGTCTTACTCTGTGCCATCATTTTTAATTGCTGACACACTTGAGCACATTGCTGCAGTCACTGTGTCAATCCACCTGGTTGAGGGTCTTCCTCTCCTTCACCATCTCTTCACCTTCTCAAACATGATGTCCCTCTCCAAGGAATAACCTTTCCTAGCAACATGCCCAAAGTATGTGAGAAGAAGCTTTACCAACTTTTCTTCCAAGGAACACTGCCTACATCTTCTCCGAGATATATCTGTTCTTTTGACAGTCCATGGGATCTTCAGTGCTCTTCTCCAACACCACAATGCAGAGACATCAATTCTGTCATCTTTAGTCATTATCCAGCACTCAGAAACATAGCAAGTGAATGAAACAACCATGGCCTGAATCAAGCACACCGTGGTCCTCAAACGGACATTATGGTTCTTCAGTAATTTGGAGAGATCCCTGACTGCAGACTGTTTCAGTGCAATACATAGCCTAAACTCTTGACTGGTAGTTGTTGTTGTTGTTGTGTTGTTATGTGCCATTGAGTCACCTGCGACACATAGCGATCCTATATACAAGAGCCCTAAACCCTGCTGTATCCTGTGCCAACCTCACTGTCTCCGACACTGCTACTCCCATTACCCCAATCACTGAATCGATCCATCTCGTTGAGGGTCTTCCTCTCCTGTGCTGTCCCTCCACTCTCCCAGATATGATGTCCCTCTCCAAGGACTGGTGCCTCCTTGAAACATGCCCAAAGTATGTCAGATGAAGCTTCAAAGTGTACTAATTATGAATCCAAGATGAAGTTATTGATAGTTTCAATCTTATCTTCCTCTATCATAATTTTGCCTACAAGTCCACTGACTAGGATTTTTCTTTCCCTGACACCGAGTTGTAATCCATTTTGAAATCTGTAGTTTTTGATATTCTGAAGCAAGAGGTCCTCACTTTCAGCAAGCCAAGCTGTGGAATCTGAATAACAAAGGTTACTTATGAGTCTTCCTCCCATCCTGATGCCAAATTCTTCTTCATAGAGTCCAGCTTCTCGACTAATCTTCTCAGCATGCAGATTAAATTGTTATGCCTTTCCTAATTTTAAACCATGCAGTATTCCCTTGCTCTGTTCACACAACAGCCTCTTTTTCATACCAGCACAACTTAGTGTTCTAGAACCTCCATTCTTCTCCATGTTAATAATTTGCTATGATCTATGCAGTCAAATGCCTTTGTATAGTCAATAAAGCACAAATAAACATTGTTCTGGTATTCTTTGCTTTCAAACAGAATCTACCTGACATCACCAGTGAAATCCCTGGTACCAAGGCCTCTTCTAAGTCCATCTTGAATATCTCTATGTACTGTGCTGCTTGTTGTTTATTGTTTTACCATCGGGTCAGAACTGACCATAACAGGTTTTCAGAGGCAGTTAATCGCATGAGAGGAGATTGCCCATCCTTCTATCATGGAGTGGCTAGTGGCTTCAAACCACATGCCTTTGGCATTGCAGTGCAGCTTATTGCCATTAGGCCACCAGAGCTCCCTATGTACAGTTATAACTGGTTTTAAATGATCCACAATAGTACTTTACATGTGACTGTTGCTGTTTGCCGGCGGGACCTGAGGACATAGTGCTGCTGAGGAAAAATACATGCGGAGAGAGAGAGAAGTCCATCCTGGAGAGGGTGAAACCAGGCTGATACTTGGAGACGAGGATTCTGAAACTCTGTCTGACATACTTTGGACATGTTGCAAGGCAGGATCAGTCCTTGGAGAAGGACATCATGGTTGAGAGGGTGGAGGGACAGTGCAGGAGAGGAAGATGGATTGATTTTTGTCACTGGGTTAATAGAGATAGGTGTGTCAGAGACAATAAGTTTGGCAAGAGACAGAGCAGTGTTTAGGGCTGTTGTACATAGGGTTGCTATGGCACATAACAACAACAACATTTACAAGTTTAGAATTGTATTTTTTGAACATATATAATGAATACCCTTCATTTGTTTTCCTAGTATATATATATTGCTTTCCATTTTAGAAAATTTCTTTAATGTTGGTCTGTTTACTATTTAACATAGCTACTGATTTTTAAACATTATTTATAGTTAATAATACCACCTATTTTTAGCATTTCTAGATTTATTATGCACATATAAGAAATATCATTTAGATACATATGACACAGATGTATTTCTTATCTGTCTACTATTGTTTTATAAGCTCTATTATTTGTTTTGTTTAGTAATTCTTTATATTTTTTAATGTTTGAAAAGACTTACACTTTAATACTCTTTTTAAATTGTTCTACTGTCTCGGTTGTTTCTTTACGTTTTCATGTTTCTGGTGGTATAATATGTAGTCTGTCATTTCTAGCTTTAAACTTAACTTGTTCATACATTGAATAAGCTTACTTGCAAGCTTGAGTACTTTGACAGTTGTTTACTGTGGTAGTTCCCTCAGTTGTGGAAGCCTCCAGCTATGCAGGATTGGATCTGTTCAGATGTCGTAGTGTACACTAGCCACAAACCAAGTTTTCAATTTTTGTTAATTCTTCTGGTGTGTGCAAAGGTTCTCAACTTTGAATCCATTGTTTAAACTCTAGGATTTTGCTCCCATGTGGTTGGCTCTTCCCTGTTCTTCACACTAGCACAGAACAGATTATTTTAAAAGATAATAAACTTCCAATAGCCTGCAGCTAACAAGCTGTGTAGTGTGTAGGCTCTAAATTTCCATCCTTACTCAGTTCTCAGGGTTTGGAGCCCTCGTATATAGTATTGCATTATGATTGCATGTTCTATAAATTTTAGACTGTAAAGGTGGTAGAAAATCTGACCTTAAGATTGGTGTTTATAATATTAATTATTTTAATTGATCTTCCTTGCATGCATATAAATACCTTATCATTGCACTATATTTCAGGATAGATCTTGAAAAAAATTTTTTAATGATGATGATGAATGCAACACCATTCATTCATTCATTCATTGTCATTCTCCACCTAGTAGATTATATGATCATCTGATTAAGATTGGCTAGTTCATTTCCGCTTTCTAATGCCTAGGATACTAATCTTTGTGTATCCATGTCATGTTTGGCAACTTCCAATTTCCCTAGTTTTATAGTTTGTACATTTCATCTTCAGCTTACTAATGGAAGCTTGTAGCTGTTTCTACTCATCTTTAATCATGCCACATCAGCAAATGAATGTCTTTAATTGGATGAAAGCTTTCTTCCTTCGGCATCAGTAAAATAGACTCCACTTTGAAGGGGGCAGTACTTCCTCCGTCATGTTTTAAGTGCCTTCCAACCTGAAGGCCTCATCACCTAGCCCATTAGACATTGTTCCACTAACATTCTCGGGACATTCAGGGGCCTATGTTTTCTGAATTGGATGGCCAGTATTGTCTTCTAGGACGTGTAGTCATGATACATTAATAATAACTGGCAATTGAAATTGAAAAATTGGAAACAAATCAAAAAGATTGGTAGTTGACAAATATGACCATGGTGATAGAAAGCTTTGATCCACATCAACTCTCATGGGATAAGCAGTCAAAAAAAAGCAAGCAACATATTTCATTTGACAAATCTAGTGCCAAAGACATCTTTAAAGAGCTAAGGAATAAGGATTTCACTTTAAAGACTGAGGTAGAGTTGACCTAAGCCATGCTGCTTTCAGTTGCTTCATATGCATGTGAAAGTTTGACAATGAGTAAGGGATAAAGTAGAAATCATGCCTTTGGACTGTGGTGTTGGCAACGAATATTAAATATGCCATGGAGGGTCAAAAGAGCAAAAAGTATTTCTTGTGAGAAGTGCACCAGACTACTCTTAAGGAATGAGGATAGGGAGACTTCCTCTCACATACATTGGCTACATTTCATGAGGGACAAGTGAAATAGACTGTAAGGCTTGGAAAAGTAAAATATCAACAAAGGAGAAGACGTGCAATAAAACAGATTTATAAAGTGTCTGCATTAGTGGGTTTAAGAACAGCAGAGACGTGAGGCTGAAGCAGAATTCTGTAGTTTTGTTTTGTTGCAAGTTAGAGATGACTTGACGGCAGGCAAAAACTACCTGATAAGAAATATATCTTACCAGTATAATGCTCTATTTTTAATACATTTTGTCTATCACCTGTAGGATTGACTCCTTTTTCATAAGGTGGTACATTAATGGGATCACATTGAGGACTTCTTTGTATAATCTCTGAAGCTTGTTGCTGAGTAATTCCAAAATATTTTCCTCACTCCATTAACATTTAAATGAGTTTGGAATAAAAATACTCAGTAACTTTAAAAAAAAAAGAAATATATCTTGCAGCATAGTTGGCCAAGCCAGTACATAATTGTTATTAACAGTAAAGGCTTTGTTGTTGTTGTTATGTGCCGTTGAGTCGTTTGCAACTCATAGTGACTCTATGTACAACAGCCCTAAACCCTGTTCTATCCTGTGCCAATCCACTGCATCTGACACACCCATCCCAATTACCCCAGTCACTGAATCAGTCCACCTCATAGAGGGCCTTCCCCTCCAGCGCTGTCCCTCAACTCTACCCAGCATGATGTCCCTCTCTAAAGACCCGTCTCTCCTTACAATATGTCCAAAGTATGTTAGACAGAGCCTCAGAATCCTTGCCTCCAAGGAGCAGCTCGGCTTAGGCTTTAAAATTTATCAAAGATATAGTTAGTTAACAAGACTACAGTCAGGGGACTTCAGGATCATTTGACATGGCATAGTCCACGAAGACTGGTTTGCATCCTATTTTAGTGAGCAATGACCAAAGTTTTGAAAGCTTGTTAATGCCTAAGGTGTAACTGTTGGCCTATCATTGTCCAGAACAAAGACAAACAAAGAAAAGATAGATAGAAAACATTTGAATGGAGCGTGCAGACCTCCACTTCCATGACCACGAGACCAGAGGAGCTCGGTAGTGCTTGGCTAGCTTCTCTGACTACTCTCAAAGCAGTCACAGTGGACAGTGATAGAATGTGAGAAAATGTGGAATAAAACTCAAAAACTATCAAAAGGCTAGGCTCGCTAGTCTGGAAAATTCCAGTGGAACACCTGACTCGGGCATGTAGTCACCCTTCAAACCTGGAAGCAAACTTACCCCCACGGTTCAAAATTCAGCCAAACTATAGACAGGCCTATAAGATGATCGCTACCACTAGATGGACGGACACATCCTTCACAGAATAGTCAGTGAGACTGGGTTTTTTAAAAGAGCAGCATTTTCCCAGTGATAAAATCTAGATTTCAGGGAAGGTTGGGATAGAAAGTGGAAATGAGAATGACGGGAAGGGAATGGGGAAAGTTTTAATTGCTTTGTAGGTACTGTGATTATTGTTATAAAACAAAATATTTATGAATGGTTGAATGGAAAACCAGTTTACTCTGTAAATTTTCACCCAAGTAAAAATTATTTTAAAATCTGATGTTTATTTTTAAAAGATATATAACAAAGTAGA
>NW_006399764.1:14901496-14938065 GCF_000299155.1 Elephantulus edwardii | reverse complement strand
TGTGTGTGTGTGTGTGTGTGTGTGTGTGTGTGTGTAAAAAGTTATTTCGTTGTTATACAGTACCCTGCCCCCCAGACCACTTTACTCTGTAGCCCTTATTCTGGACTCTTTTCCTGCCAATAACACTTAATCATATGTTCCTTTTATACAGTTCTCTCTCCTGTCTGTTTCAATGCCATATAGATTATGCTGAGTGAGATATATCAGTCACAAAAGGACAAGTACTGTATAATGCCATCATTATAAAACAAGACTAATATGAGGGTTGGGGGGAAACTAAGAAAAAGGGATAAAGTCTTTTTTTATCTTTTAAATCTTTTGTATATTTTAATGGGTTTATGTCTTTATTTTGTTATGCTATATCTTTTATATTTAAAATAACTATTTTTATTTTCCTAGAATGTATCTTGAAGAAGAATTAGATAAACTTAAAGTACATAGATCTGTTGATAAGACAACAATACAAGAATTAAATGCATGTATGGAAGAAGACAAAGAAGGTAAATAATTTGTGAAAATACTGCAAACATTTTTTTAAAAATAAATACTTGATGTATTCGTTTGAATGTTTTCTAAATATTGATGGTTTTTTATAAATCCATTGAATTTCTTTTCATCTTTTATTCATTGAATTAACTTCCTAATGTTACTTGTCAGAATAAAATAAAATACAGATAATACCTAGAAGTCAGATTTAAAATTTACTGTTTCTAATATTACAAAGGGTGTTTTAGCCTATAGGAAAGTTGTTCTACTAACCCAGTGGTGGTTGATACCTCTCCAGTGGTTCGAATCCACCAGAGACTCCATGGGAAATATATGACTAATCTCCTCCTGTGCAGTTTACACCCTTGTGAAAACCCAGTGGAAGGTTATCTTTAGGTTGGTTCCAACTGACAGTAATAACACGTCGAAAACGAGAAATGTATTCATTTTTATTTATTAATGAAGTTTTCCTATAAAAATGCACTCACATTTTTATAGATAATGTAGTTATTATACTCATTAATTCATTTAGATTTTACTTTGGAATGCTTTTTCCCCTGTAAATGATTTAGCTATCTGTTACTCTAGAATTCAAAACTTAAAATTCAATGGAAACTTACACATCTTTGCCAAAAAGCTGAGAAGCAATGAGAAGAAACTTAGAGATATATAAATCTATAGTTTCTGAGCACTGGAATGAAGGTATTCAGAAATAGGACATGTGCTATTTCTCATTATTTCTAGAATAATTTAGTAAAATCCCAATCATTATATTCATGATATTCCTACTCCCCATGCACTTACTTTCTAAGTATCTGATATTTTGCATTTATAATAGAGAAATAAAACTGTTCAAATATGTTGTATATCAAGAGCATATATCTGGGGGTAATGAACGCCAAAGAGTATGGAGAAAGCAGTGTCGCCTGTGATGTTAAGTTTTCCTTTGGCTGAACACAACTTTTGTAGTTTGGCAGTTATGTAATAATGTGATTTGGCAGTTATGTACTGATGTAGTCATCCTCCATTTATGTGATAATGCGACTTGATAGTTATCTAATCATCCGCTCTTTTCCCTAATGGAGCTTATAGACCTTGTCTTTGCAATTAAACCATCTTGATAAGTGATGAGTGAATGTCCCATATTAATCAGTACCTCATTTTTCAAAGGTAAATAAGGATAATATGACGTCATATCTTACTCTTCAATTGCTATTGGTTGCCATTGAATAGGGTCTATCTTTGATGTACTTGAGCTTATCTTTTATGCCTTTGTCATAATCTGTTTCATTGAGGATTTCCTTCATTTTTAGTGACATTCTGCTTTAACAACCATGATACGCTGCAATGTCATTTTTACCATTGTGTTTTATGTGAGGTTATCAAGTTGACTGTGACTCACAGTGACAGTCTGGACACCTTGTCTTTTCCTCTGCCTCCTCACGGTTTCTGCCATGTACAGCCCTCTTGTTTCCATCTCTATCAGTCCATCTCATTGAGGCTCTTCCCCTTGACGTTTCTGTGCATGGCATTTTATAGGCAGCGACAATTTATTGTTTCCTTGTACTGTTATCTGTATTTTGTTCTTATTGCTATTATTTAAGTTGCTCGTTAAGAGGTCATTAGTGACTTATAGAGACCAATATTTGAGTTCTTCTATTAGAGGGCAGTATTTCCCTTCACATTTCTAGCTTACTCTGTAATTAGCTTCATTTACAATGGTTTTGCACTCCCCCCCTTTTTTCTCAGGCTAGCCTCTGTCTTCTAATGTAATATCTTTTTATTTGCCACTTGACTATTTGCAATTCTTCAAGACTTTATGCTTGGTTTATTTATGTATTTATTTCTTTTATTATGTTAACCATGTAGGTGACAAAACATTTGGAATTTTTACAACCTTCACATTTTGAGTGTGGTGACGTGAATTATGTTCCTCACATGTTCACCAGTTATCATGAACATTTTTTTTCTTCACTCTTAACAGAAATTCAGTGTATCCTAATAATTTATTCTTTATTCTTGCTTGTTTCTGGCATCCACTAACAAACTTTGATCTCTATATATTTGCCTATTTAGATATCTCGTATAAGTGGGATCATAAAACATTTATTATCCTTTTGATTTCTTTCACTCAGCATAATATTGTCTTGGTTTAGCCATGTTGTAGCTTAATGCTTTTTGAAAATATTATGCATATGAATATTCAAGCTATAATTATGGAAGAGTAAAACTGAAAAATTGATTTGAATTGATTAAAGGTGTTTTGTTCTTAAGGCAAAAAGAAATTCTTTATTAGATGTTGTCAAGAATGAAAAAAAATGAAAATAACTGCTTATTTTCCTCTCTTCACAGTGAAGGGGAAACCCTCTCCCAAAAAAACCCCTCATCTTCCATGCATTATACTTTTAATAAAAATATGTTTTCCTTGTCCACATTTACATTCTCAGAACATTTATGGCTAGTACCAAAAATGGCCTACTTTCTTTAAATATCAGTTGATTCTAGTTTTCTATCTTATAATTACTTCTCAGAGTTGAGTTGTAATTATTGTTGTCTGATTGACTTTTCATTTGTCTAAAGAGACAGTACTTAAGAGAAAACTCAGTATATTTGATGTCTTGGTCTTGATAACCAACACATAATCCCAAAGAAACCCATTGCTGTTGAGTCATCACCATAACAAAGCTCCATCAGGTTTCTGTAAGTCTTTGTACAGAAGGAGACTGCCCTCTTTCTCCCACAGATCAGCTGGTGGATTTGACCTGCTAACGTTTAGGCTAACAGCTTGATATGCTATGTACTACGCCACAAAATAGGGAGCTCTGGTAGCCTAATGGCAAGAAGCTGTGCTGCAATTTCTAAGGCATGTATTTCGAGGCCACCAGCTGCTCTATGGGAAAAGGATGGGCAGTCTTCTCCTGTGCAATTTACTGCCTCTGAAAATCCGCTGGAGGGTCAGCTATGGGTTGGTCCCAACTTGACGATACACAACAACAACAACTGTCACAAAATCGCTTCTAAATTAAAATTTACTCTTTGACCTTTAATTTACGGTTCCTTTCAATGAAATAAAAGAATTTTTTTTAAAATTCCATTTACAAATTGATCCTATTTTCATTTCTTTATCTTCATAGATGATACAATGACAGAATTTTAAGAAATTTTGTTTAGAAAACATGTTAATTTCAGGAAAAAAAGGATGACTTTGATCTTTCTAAAGATTGTTAAGTGATTATATGTTTCCTTTGGAAGGAGAAACAAATATAAAAATTTGAAAAAGTTGGATTACTTTCTAAATTTAAGCCAAGAAGTTTAAAAGATGGGAAAGAATATAGAAGGTAGAATAAGACAAATTTAAATATCTCTGAGTAAGCAAAGTTAGCAGGTTAAAAATTATAAAATAGAGACAAAACTCCTGAAGAAGAATATAAATTGAAATGAATTTTTACAGAAGTAAAATAAAAGTAGAACTTTAAAAAATAAATGTAATTTTCCAGTAATATAAAACACATGTTCATAAATATGACCATCTGAGAAATTCTATTTCTTGCTGTATCCCCTGGTTTATTAATCGTAGGATCACTGAATGGAGAAGAATCAAGAAGAGGTGTCTTTTGTTTATAGAATTTAAAAAAAAATGTATATTGGTTTGCTCACAAAGTCTATACACATTGTGTTTCACACTTTCTTCATTCATATTGTGTTTCATACAGTCTTTCTCATGCATTATGTTTTATAAAATCAATCACCATTGGAACTTTCCCGTCATTACCCAGTCTTTTCAGGTCCCCATCAGATCCTTCCCATTTCCTTCACCTCCTCCCTCCACCCACCTAACTGTGTGACCCTGTGGTTTTGCTTGTACCTATCCTCACCCCTCCATCTCAACCCCTTCCCCCCTTCCAAAAGAGCATTGTTGTAAAAATAAAAGGAAAGCTAGTATAACATGTATGGGAACACAAGGGAAGACGGAAGTGTCTTATTTGCAGAAAGAAGATTAGTGGATGACTTCAACAAGCAGAAATTTATTTTCTTACAGTTAGGAAACTAGAAGTCCACCTTCAGGTTGCTGACTTGAGGGCAAGACTTTCTCTATGTTTCCTGTTTCTAGTCATTTCACAGTCCAGGAACTTAAATCTAAAAAACATCCTTCCTCCACTCCTGACTCTTCCTTCTGGGTGGAACTTCCTTCTCTACTTGCATCTCTCTCTTTTTATTTCTTGTAAAATGAAAGTGATGCAGCCACACTCCAAACAAAGTTCCTCCTTATTTGACCAGGGCTGTAACTGATTAAGATTGCTACCTCCCACACTAGTCCGCTTACAGTTGAGTGACTGTTCACATCAGGAGAATGATTACATGGTTAAATAATTGTCTCCCGTTGTGCTGCATTACCATCATAGAAGCCAGGATTGGGTGTCGCAGTTAGGTGCCATGGAGTTGATTATGACGCTTAGTGAACCTACGAACAACATATATGAACCTTGCCTTATCCAGTGCCATCCTCAAGATTGTCCACATGCTGCATCTCACCAGTCCAGTAAACATGTCTGTCCATCTTGTTGAGGGTCATCCTTTCTTTCTCTGAGCCTCTACCTGTCCCAGTGTGGTCTTGGTCTCTTTTCCAGAGGATTGGCCACTCCTGAGAATATGCTCAAAGGATGTTGAGACAAGGTTTTAACATCCTTGCCTCTCAGGAGCAAGTAATTACATAACATCAAGAATCATGCACCAAGAAGACACATATTTGAGGACATAATTCAATCTGAAATTTGATTCAGTCAGGGAGTTACGTCCCTGTTCTCCCATTATGCCTAGGCCTACACATTCAGTTCTTTTGTAATAAAATCTATAGAAATGAGAAGCGAACTCCCCACAGATACCCTGAATGAGCATGGTCAGTCAGACACCAGTAGGCCTTGCCTACACCCATGAGCGAAAACAGCAACAATCAAATCCATTTTTAAATTCATCTCCAGAATTTATTATATTGCAATTATTCCACTATTGTAAGTTCTCTGTTCTTATATAGCATTATTGTCTTGTTATTTTTAAGATAAAGAGTAAACATTTCACTCAAAACTATAGAAGATATTCAAATGACTACAACAGATGAATTCTATTTGCATATTATCTGTGTATTGCTGCGAGAGGGTTGTAAATGAATTCAGCACCATGGTGTTAGGGGACTAAAAACAGAAACCTGGGAACTGATAGATTATTATCAAGGTAAAGGTACATATTCCCCAGGTGGGGAATTCTACCTATTCTAGCTTTTATTATCATTTGGATAGTGTTCTATTTATTTCATGAGTTCAGAAGTTTTAATTGGGTTTGTCATGTTCCAAAGACAAAAGAAATGCCTAATTCACTCTAACAAACTTGTTAGTCACTGTTTATACCAAGAGGATTTCTACTCTACAGAGAATAATATTGTTTTCTTTTTCCTTTGTTGAAAAAAACCAAAGTTTTACACTGACTTAGAGCAGCCAGCTGTACTTTAAAGCAAAAGCATCTCAGGCTAACACAGATAGCTTTCCTTTTTAACTGAATATGTTCTATTTTACCCCTATTTTTATTCTTTTAGAAATATTGTACTATATATATGTTTATCTGTATGTGTGTGTGTGTGTGTATATATATATATATATATAATCTAGTAAGAAAATATCCACTTAATTTATCATAGTAATTTATCTGCTTAGAAAAATATTTGTGCCGACTTGCAATTTATTTTAGTATGGATACTTTCCCCATTTAAGTTGATGTACATGTTTTCTGTTTGATTGAAAGGGTTTTGGTAGTTGTCAGATACATTGCCGGTATAGGAATGATTTGTAGAAACAAATTCACCTATTTGCCTGGGAGCCTATTTGTTATAAAGTCACAGTTTTTCTGGGAAAATGATATTTTACCCTGCCCAGTGCATGATCGTTCACTTAAAGAAGCAGGGGCCAGGGGACTGTTAAAGTTTCAGTTCACCCTCATTCTCTTACCATTTGCTTTGTTCAGCAATCACTCTGATCCTGCTGGCAGGGAACACGATCCAGAGAACAAAACTGGTAGTGACTGTGTAGATAAAAAGGCAATGAATTCAGCTTTTAAAGCAAAGGAAGGAATAGTCTGCAAAAGAATGAAAATAGGAATGAAAATGTAGCATCGTTAACCTGCAGATCTATTGTGCCTTTGAAAGTCTTACACTGCAGGGGGGAGAAAGTGTGACACTACAAAGATACATAATTGTACGATGGAAAAGCTTGAAAGAGGTCACCATTCAGGTACTGACCAAATATTTGACAAGAAAATAGACTACATTATTCATACTTGAGAAACCATGGAATCCTTTTTCTTAACATGACAGGATAGTGGTTCAGCAGAATGCGTGGTGCCATAATATATTATTTATTCTCTACCAGAACAACTTTTTAGACACAGTGAAGATGATGGGGTCAAGAAGAGTACTCCAGAGAAGAATGGGAAAGAAATGTTGGAACAGACATTACAGAAGGTAATCTAATCTTTAAGATATTGAGCTGAGCAAGTTAAATCTGAATTTTAACATAAAGGATTATATTTTAAAACCAGAGCTCATGAATTTAAACCTTGTGTGAATCTTTAATTTAAATTCATAATTCAAAATCATTGGCTTGCCGAATTGGTTAAGAAAAAAAAATCAATGTTAGTGAAATAAATGTGGGAGCACTTATGCTTCTATTGATATATGTTGAAAATATTTTGAAAGAAAAAATGAAAAGAATGGAAGCAATAGAAATGCCCACACTGGGACTTTGTGTGTGTACGAGTTCTATGTCATTGGTTTAAGGGCAAAATGGTTCAGTGCTACACTTACCCATGCATGCAGGTAAATAATTGTTGAATTAAAAAAAATATGCACGTACATAGAGCACACAGTTTGGGGTTCATCATAGTAAAATTGTAATATGCTTGTAATTTTAATTTTAAAGTGAAAATATCTATTTCATCTAATTTTGGATAAAAATCAGTAAGGACATCCACGTAAACACTGTGAATCATTCTACTGCATGCCCAGTCCAGTATTGTTTAAAAAACCCTTAGCATTCATCCTAACAATTGTTTTCATAGTTTTGCACCTATTATCAAGTTCACTTAGGTAAGCAGGGTTGGTTGTATTATGTTCCCTTTTGTTACTGTTCAAACAAAATTCTTTCTAAATAATTGTATTCTTCTATTTAATTTTCACTTGATTGTGCTTAGATCTGTTTGTGTCTAATATTGGTAATATTTAAATCAAGTTGAAAATAAGCAAATGCGTAAACAAAAATATTAATGAAGCCACTTAAGTTTCTTACATCTGTGAATTGATTTGTTGAAAATGTAATGATTTACAGCACATGATGTGATTCCTTATAATGCTAACTCTTGCCATATGGTCAGATAGAGAAAACTCTCAGCTCATTATTACTGAATGACGTGCATCAGGTTAACATAATAGCAGAGAACAAGAAATGCTTGTGGTCATTTATCTGAAGGTAAAATGATTAAAATTGTTTAGATGCCACCAGCTTAGAATGTCAGGCACATTATGCTGGTTTATCTTTAATAACTGTATTGTTATTTACCAGCTTTTATAGACATTTTTATCTCCCTGGATACATATTACTAAATTGCTACTTAAGTACCTTAGAGTGCAAACTAAAGAAAACCATTCATTAATTTTAACTCTTGTAAGTGTCTACTATCATATTGGCACGAACAGTCAGGAAATCAAAGGATGACTTGCACTGGGGAAGTCTGCTGTAAGGGACCTTTCCAGAGTGCTGAGGAGCAATGCTATCAATCTAGAGATTAAGGTGCACCTGATCCAGGCCATTATCGTCACAATTACATGCTCTGCATCAGAAAGCTGGACAGTGGCTAATGATAACCAAAGAAGAATTGATGCTTTTGAGTTGTGGTGTTGGAGAAGAGTTTTGAACATACCGTTGACTGTCAGGAGAACAAGTAGGTCTGTCTTGGAGAAAATAGAACCAAGTTTCTCCTTGGAGGCAAGGATTTTGAAGCTCTATCTCACATACTTTGGGCATATAGCCAGTAGACACCGGTCTTTGGAGAAGGACATCATGTTTAGAAGGATGAATACAGGAGAGAAAGACCCTGGATGAGATGGATTGACATGAGAATTGGAGCAATAAGATTAGGTGTGTCAGAGTTAGTGAGACTGGCTCAGGACAGGGCAAAGTTCAGAGCTGTTGTACATAGGGTTGCTATGAGTCGCAGGCAATTCGACGGTATATAATAACAACAACAAACATACTGGATACAGAAATCCATTTTACTAACCAGTAAGAATGTCTTGTATTGGACTTCATGTCAAATTCACGTAGTAATTTACCTTTCTTTTTTATTAATCTAATGTAGGGTCGCTGTGAGTTGCAAGCGACTCGACGGTACACAACAACAATAATGTAGTTGTAAGGAGCTGTTGGTGCCAACACTATGCTGCTAACTGAAAAGCTGGCAGTTTGAACCTACCAGCTGCTCCACAGAAGAAGACCTGAAGATTACAGTTTAGGAAGGCCGAGTTCGCTGTTCTTCTGTGCCCTGAGGGTCACTAGAATTGGAATCTCCTTGACAACACACAGCAACAACGCATATATAACACTATTGCAAGGAGATAGGTCTGAAATAGTGACTAGAGGGTCAGACAACTTTGCAGAAGACAAGATTATAGTTTTATTGGAGACTAGGAAGTTTGGTATATTTTAGGTTTATTGGAGAAGACAAAAATCTGTAGGAAGAGAACATACTAATAAGCCTGGGAGAAACACCAGGATATCTGAGCAACAAGTGCTTGGAACCTTTCTAGGGCTGTTTCTCACAGGGAGAGGTGTTTTCAGGAATAATGAGAGATGTGCTGTAGATGTGACGTTTGCAGAACTTCGCTTTGGTAGTTGCAACACCCCACTCTTTCCCCTCGCTTATACGTACAATTTAAAGATCAAAGCGAGTGCAGAGGAGTCTAGAAATGGATGGCAAGACTTATTATGGGATGTTGGTGCATGCCTCTGGTTTGAATTCCTCTCCGTTCTTTGAATTTCTCTCTTACGTCACTGCAGGGTCAGGTCACTCTGCTGAGCAGGCATGTGACTCAGTTTCTCCCTGTCGTGTCTGTCCTTGGAGAAACACCTTAGTTCTGTATGGCCTGTAGATGTCAAAGCAGCATCTCTTACACGTGAAGACAGTGCCCTTTTGACATGAGGCCTTCACTGTTTCTTACACCTGTTCTGTGTGTCAACTATTTATTTCGTAGCTAGATGTCTATCAGTCAGTAAGTGTTCTTAAACAATAGCGCTAGAATGTGTGAATGGGTAAGCAGGCTCCTCTGATTTTTATTTCTCCTTTTTCTAATTTCTTAGATATGTAAGATGCTTCTTTCGGTTTTCACTAGATCAACACAGTTTAGCTCCTTAGAATGGAGCTTTCTCATTTAAGCATAATGTATATAAAAACTCAGTCAAAATAGGTTTAAAAGATAGTGACAAGATGGAAACAATACTGCAGATAATAGAAAGGAAACACATAAGCAGATCACTTTCTAAAGAATATGTTAGTGTTTCATGTTTCATAATGTCAAAGGCTTTATTTTCATTTTAAAGACAGCCATGTTTTCTGTAAATTAAATGTTCCATTCAGGAGGAAGAATATATATGGGCTTAAGCAGGTTTATTACACTTAAAGCAGAACGATTTCCCCAGACTTAGGTTCTCAAATATACTCTGACATTTTCCTTCCTCTTTCACTGAGATTGAAATCAATGTAAAAATTTGTGGAAATGTACCTTGACTAACTCGTTAAGTTCATAATATATCTGGATGCTAAGCAACTTTGGAATCTGTCAGCCACTCCTTGGCAGAAAGCTGGGCAATCTCTTCCTGTAAAGATTTACAGCCTTGGGAACTCAGTGGAGAATCGCTGTGAGTCAGACTTGACTTTCTGGCAGTAGGTGTTTAGACTTTTTGTTGTCGTTTTATACAATCATTTGTACACATTGTGTTTCATTCATGTTCATGGTGTTTTATATGCCTATATATTGTATAAAATATATATTTATTCTTACATATTGTATTTCATCCATGTACATTGTATCTTATATAATTATTTAGTTGATCTATGCCTAATAGTGAGCTCTGTTGGCCTAGTGGAAATAAGCTGTGCTGCAATCTCTAAGGCACATAGTTCAAATCCACAAGCTGCTCCTTTGGGAGAAGGATGGCCAGTCTCTTCCCATTCAGTTAACTGCTTCTGACAACCCACCGGAGCATCAGCTGTGGGTCAGATCCGACTCAACGGTACAAAACAACAGTATCACCCTATCTTTTGAGGTCCTCATTGCATCTTTCCTATTTCTTTACCCTTCCTTCTACACATTAACCTCTATGATCCTTAGTGATATCCTAGTGATCCCCATTTTTGGCCTTCCCTTTTCTTTTTCCTTCCCCCCTTTAAAACACATATCCTGCTCAGTTATCCTCCTATTTTCTCAATAGTGGTCTTAGTATTTGTCCTTATGGGACTGAGTTATTTCAGCCAGTATAACGATGAAGGAATGCAGCCTTCAGTATGGATGGCATCTCAATATCAAGGAAACAAAGATTTTTCTCACTGGTTCAATAGGCAGTGTCATGATGGATGGAGAGGAGATTGAAACTGTCAACAGCTTCATCCTGCTTGGATCCACAGTTAATAACCTTGGTATGAGCAGTCAGGAAATAAGGAGACACATTGCAATGGGAAAATCTGCCGTTAGGGACCTTTCCAAATTATTGAAGAGTACTGTTGTCAGTTTGAGGACTAAGGTGCATCTGGTTCAGGCCATAGTCTTTCTTATTATTTCTTGTGCATCCACCACCTGAACAATGAGTAAGGACGACAGAAAATCAATTACTTTGAGCTGTGGTGTTTGAGAAGTACACCGAACTGAACATTCCATGGACAGCCAAGAAAACAAATAGATATGTCTTGGAGAGAGTGCAGCCAGAGTGCTCTTTGGAGGCAAGCATGATGAGGCTTCACCTAACATGCTTTGGGCATATTGCTGGGAGGTGCTATTCCTTAGAAAGCGACATGATGTTAGAAAGGGTGGAGGGTTGGTGAAGGAGAGGAAGACCCCCAACCTGGTGGTTTGACAGGATCACTGCTGCAATGGACTCGTGTGTCAGTAAGTGTGAGGACGGCTCAGGACAGTTCTGGTTTCACATCTTTTGTTCAAAGGGTCACTATGAGTTGTACTTGACTCAATAGGACCTAACAACAACAACATAATGCTCTGTAGTTTCCCCTGTTATAGTATAACATTTTCATGGAGAATAGTAATATACAGTCTTACAAAGAGTCTTCTCTCAGAAGACTACAATAATTTGGCCCAAGATGTTCATATATTTCTACATTAACCTGTAGAGTTCTGGTGGCTTAGTGGTAAGGTATTGCATTGCCAACTCAAAGGTAAGCAGTTCAAATCCAGTAGGAGTAAGATAAGCAGTCTCTTTTCATGTGAATAACAGGCCTCTGAAAACCCACTGGAGAGTCAGCTATGAGCCATTTCTCCCATGACAGCACATACTAACAATTCTAGGCTAAGATTAGGTCATATGAGGTCATAGGTCCTATGTGAGGTAAACAGAACATATTGCAAGATCAACTTACTGCTGTTGAGTCAGAATCAATTCATAGCCGACCCTTCAGTGGGTTTCCAAGGCTGCAAATCACACTGGAGGAAATTGCCTCTCTTTTTTGCTGTAGAACCACTATTTATTGTGAGATAATATGGATTAAAATGAGGTTCAGTTCTACACAGGGTGTTGGGGGACGTCCCTATTTCTAGCACAGGACTGTTTATTGAAGGGGTTGGATTCTCAAGAAAAGTAGGGAGATAGATAGATAGATAGATAGATAGATAGATAGATAGATAGATAGATAGATTAATGAGAGGTGACCGAGATTTAGGTTGCAGATAAGACCTTGCATATTCATCATCATAAATAACCTTCTTGTGAGCTTGAAAGTGTTTACAATGGAAAAGTTTTGTTTTGTCTCTGGAATATTAATTTAAGTAATTGATTGTCAGTACACCAAGAATCTTTACACTTTTGAAGAATTTTGTAAGTGTACGACTGAAAAACAGTATACTTTTATAAATTTTGAATACTTAAATTATAAATTTTAAAATACTTAAATCCTTAAACTCTCTTTTCTAAGTAGATTAATTAGAACTGTTTTTCTGTCCATTGATCTTTGTATATTTATATAAACGTATTTCTTCTGAAACAGTTTGGTGAATGTGTTGTTTTGGATAACTTAATTGATTTCAGTGTATACTTCACTCTATTTGGAGGAAGCTCTGGTGTCCCAGTGGGCAAGGCCAACCCAAAAGCAGATTGTTTAAACCCAACTGCAGCTCTGAGGGAGAAAAAGAAGCAGTCTCTTCTTGTGCACTTTCCAGTCTCTGAGAATCGGCTATGAGTTGGTTCCAAGTTGAAGGCCATGAGAGTGAGAGATGTAGCTCTCAGTTACATTTAAAGTGAAACTACCTTTGCTATAACTTTATGTACATACTTTTAAGTAAGTCCATTGCAGAGCTGTTAAAACATAAAATACTTGACCACCTTGCGCCTGCCGCCGCCTGATCGAGCCTAGCCCGACTGCGCACGACCTTGCTGAAAGCTGTGCCAAGATGTGCGACGCCGAGGAGACCACCGCCCTGGTGTGTGACAGTGGCTCTGAGCTGGTGAAGGCTGGCTTCGCAGGCGATGACGCGCCCCACACAGTCTTCCCCTCCATCGTCGGCCGCCTGTGCCACCAGGGAGTTATGGTTGAGTATGGGTCAGAAGGATTCCTATGTAGATGATGAGGCCCAGAGCAAACGAGGTATTCTGACTCTTAAGTACCCTATTGAGCATGGTATCATCACCAACTGGGATGACATGGAGAAGATCTGGCACCACACCTTCTACAATGAGCTGTGTGTGGGTCCCCTGTGGAGCATCCCACCCTGCTGAGGCCCTGCTGAACCCCAAGGCCAACCATGAGAAGATAACCCAGGTCATGTTTGAGACCTTCAACGTTCCTGCCATGTATGTGGCCATCCAGGCGGTGCTGTGCCTGTATGCTTCTGGCCGTACCACAGACATTGTTCACAGGGGATGGTGTCACCCACAATGTCCCCATCTATGAGGGCTGTGCTTTGCCCCATGCCATCATGCGTCTGGATTTAGCTGGTCGGGATTTCACTATCTCATGAAGATCCTCACTGAGTGGGGCTATTCCTTTGTCACTGCTGCTGAATGAGAAATTGTCCATGACATTAAACAGAAGCTGTGTTATGTGGCTCTGGATTTTGAGAATGAGATGGCCACAGTTGCCTCTTCCTCCTCTCTGGAGAAGAGCTAGGAATTGCCTGATGGTCAAGGTATCACTATTGGCAATGAGCACTTCCACTGCCCGGAAACACTCTTCCAACCTTCCTTCATCGGAATGGAATCTGCTGGCATCCGTGAAGCTACTTACAATAGCATCATGAAGTGTGACATTGATATCCGCAAGAACCTGTATGCCAACAACGTCTTGTCTGGAGGCACCACCATGTATGTACCCAGGCATTGCTGATCGAATGCAGAAGGAAATCACTGCCCTGGCTCCCAGCACTACGAAGATCAAGATTATTGCTCCTCCTGCGTGGAAGTACTCGGGGGCTCCATCCTGGCCTCACCCTCTACCTTCCAGCAGATGTGGATTACCAAGCAAGAATGTGACGAGGCTGGCCCATCCATTGTCCACCACAATTGCTTCTAAGGTGCCCTCCTTCTTAGTCTACGTAACATTTGGGATGACAGTATTATGCTTTTTGGAATCTTCTGAACCACCCTCCCTCCCTCATCTGTCATCAATCAGTGTACAGTTTGTTTACACACGTGCAATTGATTTGTGCTTCTAATATTTATTGCTTTATAAAGAAATCAGACCAGGATTTGCAACCTTAAAAAAAAAAATAAGTGAATCTTATTTCACAGTAATTTAACACTCCTTGTATTTCTTTCCTTGACTCATTTCCTTGTTCATTTTCTATTTATAATATCAGATTTGACTGGTACAGGAGGGCATTGTCCCTCCTTCTCCAGCAGAGCATCTGTGGATTCAAACTGCGCACCTCTGGGATTTCAGTGCAGCTTCTTGCCACTAGGCCACCAGAGCTTGCCTGGATTAATCTTTTGAAATAGGCTGCAGACTAGTGGGAGGGACACACAGTTCTTATTACCCAGCTCAAACTGAGGAAGGTTTACGTCCAGTAGTTTTCAGAGCCTCTGTTTCTTCTTCTGGTGACATGATTACTGGTTCAGCTTACTGCATAGTGTTTAAGATGTTTAAAAGACATCATGTTTATGAAACTATTAATGGTAAGATAAGCTTTACAAATGGTCATTGTATCTGTTCATTTTTGAAGGCATGTCATTGTCAAGTCCTTCACGAAACTGGGACTTCTAGAGAAAACTCAGTTCTCTTTCTTTGTTCTCAAAGGGAGACACTTAGAGCATGTTTTTATTAGATTTGTGAAAATATGTCTTTCTGATTCCTTTTTTAAGTACTTTAGTATCAAGTTCTATGTCCAACAAATGGACATTGTTAATTGAATTAAATAGTAAATATGTTTATTCCTAGTAAACATTTAAGTTATTATAATTGGAGATTGTTAAGCTCTGTTTGGTTCCTGTTAAAAAACTGTTTTGTTGTTTCAAGTAAGGACTAAATGGTTATTTAAAAAGTTTCTTTTTTTAATTTAGAAAAACCCCAGTCTTGGTAGATTTGTTTGTGTATATAATCAGTTTCCCCATGAGTATTGGATATTAAAGGAAATGTTATTAATATAGATTATCTACCTAATTTTAGACATCTTGTATAAATTGTTTCTCTGATAATGTTTTCACAATGAATAGAGTGCATAGCCAAAACATGATCTTATTAAATCTACAATCTGCCAAATTTATTAACATACAAGAAATATTTGTTACTTTGTGTAGGTTTTAAGCATTTTCCAATTGCTCATTATGCAACCATTGTATTATTATTACCTTTTAAAATGTAGCCATCTGTACCATCTTGGAATTATTTACAGATTAAATATTTCCAAGGGCTGAAAGTAATTTTATTTTCACAAACTAAAACAAAATACAATAGATAATAACTTTAGGTGTTTAAAATAATATTTCACCCCTTCTGTATAGGTAATTGAATTGGAAAACCGGCTGAGATCTTTTGAGAAAAGCTCCAGAAAATTGAAAGAAGAGAATAAAAGATTAATGAAGGAGAATGACTTCCTAAAGTCCCTCTTAAAACAGCACCAGGAAAATGGAGAGACCCGAGTGAAAGAGCTCGAGGAGCTCCTGAAGGCGAGTGAAGATTTAAGAAAAGAGAAAAGAGAGCTTCAGGCGAAAATCGAGGAGCTGGAGAGAGAGGTCACTTCCCTCCGGAGGCGAGTGGCCGAAGCTAATGGGCTGAGAAATGAGAATGAAGAGGGGATGACTTCCGTGGAAAAATCTCAGCCTTCAGCCGACCAGGCTAACACCGAGATGGCCACGACAGCAGTGAGGGCTGGGCAGTACAGTTGTAAGACAACCACCACCAAGGTGAAATTCAGAGCCGCCAAGAAAAAGTGTTCCATGGGCCGCCACCACACTGTTCTCAATCACTCCGTCAAGGTTATAGGTAATATGTTTGAGAACCCCAGTAAGGACGGCTGGGAGGATGTGAGTGAAGGCAGGTAAGGCTCTCTCTCATTAACTTCGCTCTGTGGTGGGGACACTGTGCATATGTAAAGCACCAGCAAATGGAGATTGAATTTCAACTACTGTCGATTTGGTATTCAGAAAAAATACTGTCAGATCCTTTGAAATATCTTGGGAGGTCTTGTTCTGAGCTTATTGACTGAAATTTGCATGCAAAATTAGCCACAACTGCACGAGTATTTGAATAGGTGCCAGGAAACCCAAAAGAAGGAGATGCTTGATTTCTTCCAGTGATGCTATTTTCATGCAGTCATGAGGCTTGAAATTGACAGTTTGGCAGGTTGATTTAATTTGCTGGCCCTTTGCATATTCACCACTGACAGCCAAGGATTCCCAGGCAAGCCTACTAAGTCGGTTTAGTTATCTTGTGACATGCCGACCTGGGAGGAGAAACATTTTTCCCCCTTAATTTAGTTAGATAAATTTTGAATGACCCATTTCAGCTTGTTACCAGATGTCTACAAGCTGTTTAACATCCTTTAAATTAAGAACCATCTTCACTAATTATTTCATGTATGTATTATGCAAAGTCATTGTACTAACTTTAATTGAATGGTGGTTAAAAATTAGTTCTTTAAAGTTATGGCCCTACAGATTCCTAGTCTTAAGGTGTATAACCCCTAGTGAATAGCAACAGGAGAATACTAAAAATCTATAATATTTCTTCCCCTTACACCTGGCTCTACACTGATATACGCACCTGAGCCACATCAGTCAAATGAGTAGAAGATGGAGTAGCTTTTTTTTTTAAGCCCAGACGCCAGAAAGATCAGTGTAACCAGAATTGATCACGGTCCACTTTGCTATAATTTGCAAAATTCTGCCTCACTTTATAATAATGACACGTATTTCATTTTATTTTCTCTTAGTTGGTTGGTTGGGTTTAAATTTCAAATAATAGTTCTATTTTATATTTGAGATGCCTCCAGATAGTTTTCCTAATTGAACAGAAGCACAACTTAAAACACAATTCCCAAACTTGTTTGCTATTAGATTCATGCTGTGATTTTTAGAAAGGAACCCAGGTAGCAGCAGGGCTTACGTGAATGGCTGATAATTGAAAAGCTGATGGTTCTAACTGATCAGGTACTTCACAGGAACCCCCACCCCCCCAAAAAAAAACTAATAGCAGTCAGTTTCCTTAAAGTTTTCTTGCCTCCCTATTCTACAGAATCACTATGAGTCCACTTGCCAACAATAGGGTTTTTTAAGGGTTTGTGATTTTATAAAAAATTCAGAAGTCCAAGCTACAGCTTGACCAGTTAAATCACAGTAATGGAGGTGTTTAGAGCTCTCCCACTGGTTCCAGCATGCAGACAAGTTTAAGAATTGCTATTCTCTCTGTTGATCATGAGTTCATGCCTCTGTGCTGAGAGGTTGCTTAAGAAACTCTTTTGACTCTGGTGGCATAGTCCATTGGGAGGGGTGCTGCAAACGTGAAGACACTTTTCTGCTAGTTCGAATCCACCAGCAGCTCTGGCAGAGTAAGTTGGGCAGTCTCCTCCCATGCGGTTTACAGCCTCTGAAAACCCTCTGTGAGTCAAGAGGGTCAGCTGTGAGTCAGTTTGAAAGACTCTCCACTGGCTGCATGTGGAGGTGTTGGGGACGCCCCAACTGGCTCCAGTGTGCATACAAGTTTGAGAACCACGCTTTTTCTTCATCATGGCATCAAGCCTCTGTCCATAGACTGCTAAGAAACTCAAGAGAGACATTTATGATGGTTAGGGTAAGAAACAGCCATATCTGCTTTCTTATCTCCCGATTATTTTTTCCATATCCTGCAAACCTTTTGAGATAATAATCCTGTTCAATTTAAGCTCAGCCAAGCATTTCTTGATATCTTAAGGTAAGAGATCTTGTAGCCACCTGGTGCTACTACTACACACTAGCTCGTTTTAGTGAGTATGTAGGTTTGAATAAATAACATGAAAGGTAATCCACTTGGTTCTCATTTCACCATATTAGTGCATATGCACAGTTTCGCTTATTTGGGGAGCTATATCACACCATACTTCCTAAAATACAGGAGTGTCATTCAAGTTCTCTGGCAGGGAAGTTTGGTTTTACACTGTGAGGATTAAACGTTCTATTTCCTGCCTGACAGAACACTCTGAGGAATCATTCAACTGCAAAGAATTCTCAAACAATTAGAGATGCGAGAGGGGAGCTTCAGGCACTTCAGAACATCCTCTTCATTTTAGCTTTTCATGATCTGAAAGCTCAGAAAACGACCGGAATATTGGAGGAGAAAGGAGACTAAGTCCTATGTCTCCTATTATATTGTGTTATGTGACCTTATTGATATTTGTTCCTCATATTTTAATGATATTTTAAAAAAACATCATATTCAGTAAGAGGTGATGATCATAAAAAGTTGTTTATACTCTGTATAAGGAAAATAGAAATTCTAGTATCCCAGCACGCTTAAAGATAAAAGTAAAATTTGTTTGGAAAAGCACAGAAATTGGATTGCTTTATTAAGCAAAGTCTAATTATGTTTTCTTTGGCTACTAAATTATTTCTTAAAGAGCCTGGTCACTTTCCTCAAACATGATATAAACATTGATGGTTCCTTGGCTTTGTTCTTGCTAATGTAGGAAAATCTTTCTTCCCACCTGTGATTTTATTCTCATTCAAAACTATTTTAAAAGACACTGATACCAGTTAACTTCCCTTCTGGTTTTTGCTTCAGTAATACCAGGCTCTTTTTGTCCTTTACAGTCTACTGTCTTGGGCATCTCTCTTCAAATGTCAGTTATAAAGAAAGATACTCAGTTGCATCACTGCCTTTTGTGAACAACCCTTTCCTGCTGTGTTACTTTAGGGGCTAGCAAAGTGGAGTTATCAGCCAAACAGATTTTGTGCAAATTCTTCCTCCGACATTTTCTACCTGTGTAGCCATAGACCTGCTATTTGGTTAGTGTTTACCTCAGTTTTTCATATTATGGTACTTCAGGTATGATTGCTATTTTTATATTTATCTTTTCTTAATATTCATTCAGTATATTGCAATTCCTTGAGTTAATTTTGGTAATTTATGGTTTTTCTAGGAAATTAACCATTTTTTTTACTCTGATAAAAAGTCATCTTTTTTATTTAACTTTAATATTCCATTAGACAACATTAATTCAAATTTGCCAAATTTTAGACAAACAGAAAAGGAGATTAGAATGCAATCACGTTAAAAGCATATATATTGGGGTATTTTAAAAAATGTACATATTTTAAAGTTACTTAGAGAAATCTTGAGGAGGAGACATCTATATCCTAATAATTGAACGATTATTTCTTTAGAAGAATAATTGGACTGACTGACTGACATGTTTCAAAAAAATCTGTCCCTGTTGAGTCAACTCTAACTCATAGTGACCTTCTAGGAAAGAGTGCAGAGGCCTTCTGGAGTTGTCTGGGCAGTAACTCTTGATAGAAGTAGATGGCTACATCTTTATCTCACAGAGCAGCTGGTGGCAATGGTGATGTTAAGTGCCATTGAGGGGTAGTGATCCTATGAACAACAGAAGCCAACTGTCCTGTGCCATCCTCACAACCTCTGATATACTTGAGCCCATTGCTGTAGTCACTGGGTAAGTCATTGGTCTGCTAACTGAAAAGGAAGAAGCTTGAACTTACCTACCACCTGCTCATCCCTTGAAGGAAGGTAGGTTCAAATCATTGACCTTTCAGTTACCAGGCCAACGTTTAACCCCTGCCTGCATGCACCTCTCTTCTCTCTGTCTCTTTTCTCTATCTCTATCAGTGTCTCTCTCTCTCTTTCTCTCTCCCCCTCCCTCTGTGTGTGTGTGTGTGTTGCATACATGCTGTTGAGTCAGAACCAACTCACAGCTGATCCTCACGTGGATTTTTTGAAGGTTGTAAATCACACAGGAGATTGCCTTTCTCCCATACTTAATATTGAGAAACAAAAATTAAATTCACAGCTTTATCTGCAATATATGCTAGCATATTACTTAGTCTTGTACTTAAAAGAGTATATTTAACTACTTAAATTCTTGAGTTTTCTGGCTTCTCCTTTCCCTCCAAAGTAGTGAGTCTGAAATACCTACCTCTCAAAATTTGGGAACAATCATTGTAGAAACGTCCCAGAAAATAAGTCCTTCTGAACAAGGAGAACAGAAACAAAGTGACGAAGCAGAAGACAATGAGACAGAAATCATACCGAGGTATCCACGGATAGATGCGAAGAAGCCCAAGGTATAAACTTTAATTACATTTTGGCTAATTATAATCTATGTTCTTATGTTATTTTTTACACTTTGTAACAGAATAAATCTTGTCAAAGTGATTTAACTTGCATCTTTAAAAATTAAGTCCAATTGAGGTGTACACAGTAAAAAAAAATCACTTTTTAATTCTTTGCAGGTACTAATTTGTTACAATTTTTCACACAAATGAAAATAAAAATAGATGTTGAACAAATAAGTATAAATCTTAAACTATTTAGTGTGTGTGTGCCATCAAATCAGATCTGACTGGTACAGGAGGAGATTGCCCTTCCTTCTCCAGCAGAACATCTGGTGGATTTGAACCATACACTTCTGGGATTGCAGTGCAGCTTCTTGCCACTAGGCCACCAGAGCTCACCTGTTTAATTTTAGACAAAAATATGTAGAAATGAATTTGTTGTTTTCAAGTGTAAGGAGGAAACCTCTATTTCTGTATGAGTCTATTTCATTATATAATTGTTTATTTAAAAACTTTAAATTACTTGCTCTGCTGGTGAAGTAGGGACAATTGTCTCTTGTACCAGTCAGATCTGATTTACAAAGACATGCAGTTATGCTGAGTGAACTAACTCAGTCTCATAAGAACAAATACTGCGTAAGATTATTATTGTAAAAACAGAAGAGTAACTAGTAAAATGTTTGTGAGGGTCCAAGGGCAAAAGGGGTGAGAACAGAGGACCAAGTGTGGGCAGAGGAGAAATAACAGGGTTGCACAATTTGGTGGGTTGAGGGAGGGAGTAAAAGAAATGGGAATGATCTGGAAAAACGAGGGTAATGGTGGGTGTAGTTCAATGGTGATGAATTTTATAAAACACAATGTATGGAAATGATTATATGAAACACAAGGTGAATGAAGGGAAGTGTGAAACACAATGTATATAACTTTTGTATGCAAACCAATATAAAATAAAATTTAAAAAAAAAAATACATGGGCGAGCTCTGGTTGCCTAGTGGCACGAAGCGGCACTACAATCCCAGGGGTTAGTAGTTCATATCCACCAAATGCTCTGTTGGAGAAGGAGGGACAATCTCCTCCTGTACCAGTCAGATCTGATTTGATGGTACACACACACAAAAATAATTTAAAAAAAAATACATACACAAAAAATAAGTAAAAATTAAAAAATTTATAAAACCCCAAAACTTTAAATTTCTACTTTCTACTTACTCTCCAGTATATTTAATATTTGAAAAAAAACTAGTATTTCAATATGACTTGTTCAATTTCTTAATGTATTTTTTGAGAAAACACACCTTGTTGCCTTTAGTTGGAACTGACTCATTGTGGGAATTGACCTTCCAGTGGGTTTTCGGGAAGTGTGACCGACGCGAGAGGAAGGTGCCCACCTCCCTCCCACAGAGAGAGCGGCTGGTACATTTGAGAACCAGGTGCTGCCTGTGGGCTCGGGGTGAGCTCCCTGTTGATTTATTGATACGTTATGGTGCTTGATGATTTACCCATTTAGCATAACTAAGTGGAAAATTGGATAAAGTATATTTTGTCCCCAAATCTTTAAGAATATCTTTAAAATAATGGATGTGGGCTTTTAAAAAATGTAATTTTAAAAAGGTCAGGCCAAAAATTATGTATTACATTTTTGTTGATTGAGTGATTAAAAAAAATTTTTTTTATGGCAGTTTCTCTTTCGCCCCATACTGTTTGGTTTATAGATTTTTTTAGTTGTGGTAACTTAATATGCAGCCTAATGAGTGTGTCAATCAAAGGAACTCTTACTGTTTAATTCTTTTAATAAGAGAACAGACTTTTACTAGGTCAGTGCACACAGTTTTGGTGAATTCTGGCCTTGTGTGTGGAAGGCTCGGACTCGGGACTTGGTTCAGTCCGAGCACCTCAGGCACAGCCGCCTCCCAACTGGCGGTACAATCTTAGATGTTGCTGTGGTGTTCAGTAGGTTTTAGCAGAGATTAGAAACTAAGATACACTAGAAGGAAAGCTTTTGTGATCCACTTCCTAAGATCAATTCTGTCTCATGATGATTGCCATGGGAAAGGCGCAGGCCTGGGCAGCTTTCCTGTTAATGTGCATGGAGTTATTGTGACTCTGGGACTTCTCACCCACCAACAAAAACATATGCATTTGTTCTCAGAGTTGGAGAAGAGATGTTGGCCAAATTGTAGCATAAAGGTTTTCACAGTAGCTCATCAACACTGCTGGAAACATTAACCCAGTTCTTTTTTATTTTCGATCCGGTTATCCTGACACCAAGAAGCTCTAGTGCTGTAGACTGTAGGCCACTTCTCTCTGGTGGTTCAAATCCACCAGTGTGGGAGAAAGATGGGCAAAATCCTTATCCTGTTTGATTTACACCTTGGAAACCTTCATGGACAGCTATGAGTCGGTTCCAATTCAACAACAGTCAGTAGTTTCAGTTTATCCAACATCAGGCAAGTCTGGTGGCCAATACTAGTTCTATCTGGATCTTGTTATAGTGTCTGGTACTTTCTTTTAGACATTTAAATGCTAGTTGAATTTGAATAATGCTGAAAAACATTTTTTTTAAGTAACTTTGTTTTCTATTTTTGTGAACAACTTTAAATTGGACATTTCACAAGTATTTTGAAATAAGTAAATGACTGTTGGGATTTTTCTAATTGCTGAGATTATAAAAACAACACCTTAAGTAAGGGTTTCTTTTGCCCTTGTTGATAGATCATACTAACATTAGAGCCAAGCTTTGTATAAGACTCAGTTCATTACCGATGAGTTGGAAGCAACTCATAGCTGACCCTTTAGTGGGATTTTCAGAGCCTGTAAATTGTACAGGAGGAGATTGTCCCTCTTTCCACCTGGTAAATTCAGACCACTTCCCTTTGGGTTGGCAGCACAACTCTTTAACCGCTAGGCTACGTATGCTATCCTGTGCTTTATACACAGTTATTAATAGATGTATCTGTCAATATAGAATGTGTGTCTCTTTGTCAAAATACTAGTAGTTTGAATTTTTTTCCATTCATATGTACTGTAATTATTTGTTCTGATACTGTAATTATTTGTTCTGAAATTGGAGTCTTTGATAAAGTTCTTTTTAAAAAAAGAAATCATTTTCTAGTTTGAAACCATTATCCCAGGTAATCTTAAACAGTGACATACATTATTGCTATAATGTGTTATCATTGAAGCATTCCCATTTAAAATTTTGCCTCAGAAAAACTTCTCTAAGTTAGTGGTGCATTTTGGTAAAACTTCCATATTGTTTATTTTTGTTTGCTTACAATATATTAGTATGTCATGAGATAAAGATAATGGCTTTGAGGAAAGTTAATTATCAGCATATATGATTTAGCTTCTGTTGTCAGAAGGGGTTTATCAGTCGACCTACAGCAGAAAACTATATTTAAGAAAGGGGCCTAGACTGAAATATAGTAAATTACTAAAGATTCTTTTTTTTTTTTTTGCTTTTGGGATCATATGTGCTACTTTTTTTTTTTTTTTACTTTAGTAAAGTTTGATTTAATTTGAGGCTGATGTTGTTCTGGTTTGGTTTTCTTTTGTTTTTACCTTCAGTCTGCTAGGTCAAATTAAGTGTGTAAATTAGGTTTGTTAGTGAGTTTTATGGATCACCTATAGAATTTTGTTACCTAGGTATTTTTTTTAGTTCTCCATTAATTAATGCATTTTAAGGAAAAAGGGGATATTTCTTTTATTGGTGAACTCTAGTAGCTATCACATAATAATCCAGTTTTGTGGAATTTCACATTTTAGGATGCTTTTCATAGCAAGATCCAAAATCCAGCTTTCCAAAGGAAGATTGGTAATATACAAAAGATTTCACACACGATCACTACTAACCGAGGTAAGAATATATAAGAAATTAACAGTATGTCTCTCTAAATGGAATATGGTTTTTAAAAATTGTACACATTATTTTGTATAGTTAACAGAGAAAAGTGGAAAAGTATAACTTCCCAGAAATCACATAGCAATATTATCTTATTACGAGAACGGATTATAGCTTTGCAACAACAAAATAGTGTACTTCAGAATGCCAGAAAAACTGCCGAATTGTCAGTTAAAGAATATAAAGAAATCAACGCCAAGCTTCTTCAGCAACACCAAATATCTCAACAGAGATTTCAGACAAGCCGGAAGACAATAAAGGTAAAGAGAACTTTTAAAATAAGTTATAGTGGAGTATCTCTACATACGGTACTTAGTTCTTATTTGTGTTGTTCAAACACGCCTATGATTTTTTTTAACATTGCCAATCATTGCAAACGAATATAATTTGTACAAAGGAAGGGATATAAAATAAAAAAGACTAATATTTTATTAGCATTCTTTTGTCACTTGGTTTTTCTCCTCTTCTTGGCATGTGAGTTCTTTATTCAGTGTTTGTGTCTTGCTTTTAAAACCAGGTTCCTCAAAAGCTCATGTCTGGCACTATTTGCAACTATAAATCACATCAAACTAGTTATTTCCTCACTCCTCTTTGCAAATATGAGTGTAAAACATGAGGATTAGAACATAAATGTCTTAATGTTTTCCATTAACTTTATTGCTTTTATTTGGTTTTTCAATAACCTTGATGCTTTTATTTGGTCCCATTGACTTTTATGTGATAATTTTTGCCACATTGCATATTAGCCCTGGCGACCATTATCTCATTTTTTAGCTGACATCCTTGCTCTTTAAAACTTATAGAGATTCTTGACAGTAGATTTACCCAATGCAGTACAGCTTTTGGTTTCTTGACTGCTATTACCAATAAATACTGAAGGTGGATCCTAGTAAAATTAAACCTTTGACAATGTTAATCTTTATCATGATGTGGCCTATTGGTCTAGTAATCATGACACCTACCAACAATCATTATTTACTCTTAAAGCAAGCCAGAAAGATAGCCTTATTTATTACTGACATTGTCATTCTTAAGGGTACTTATAAGCTATTAATCAGATGCCATCAAGTCCAGTCCTCCTAATAGTTACCCTGTGAATGACATATTTAAACCTGGCCTGGTCCTGGGCCGTTATCATGGTCTTCCTCATGGGTTTTCAGAGGCAGTATATTGCAGGGAAGGAGATTGCCCATTTTTGTTCTGTGCAGCAAGGTGGTGAATTCTAATTACATACCTTTGATTGGCAATGTAATTCCTTACCATTATGCTACCAGGGCACCTTTGGTAAAGTAGTAGTTGTTGTTGTTGTGTGTCTTTGAGTCAGAACCAACTCATAGCTGACTCTTCAGTGGGTTTTCAGAAGCAGAAGAGTAGTCCATCGCTTTCCTGCAGAGCAGCCGGTGGATTCGAACCTTGTACTTTGGGTTTGCAGTGCAACACTTTTTTTTTTAATACACAGTGGCTGCAATAGTGGGCTCAAACTGGCAATAAACATGAGGGTAGTGCAGTCAGTCTCTGCTGCATTTTCGCCCGTGCTGAGGCAGGTTGAGGGCCTTCCTCTTTTCACTGACTATCTGTTAAACTCAGCAAAGTAGAATACACTTAATATGAATTTTCAGAAAATGAACCTCTAATGAAAACTGTGACTTTTCCTTTCAAATTAAAATTCACATTCTAAAAATAAACACTAAGGGATAGAAGTGTGGAAAAACAGACCATATGGAATCCATTTCAAAAACATCCCATTTATTTGAACTACTTTTAATTCATCTGAAAAATTAGTCTATTCCTTAAGTAGGGAATATGTAATTACCATCTTCTTTTCTGATCTTATTTAAGTTGCATTGCTTCTATGAAAGCCCCTCATGTGTCACATAGGTCTAGTCTTACAGATTTCCACCTTGATTCATAGAGCTACCCCACCAGAATCTATATATAAAATCAAATGCAGTGGTACCTATAAGTGCGTCTTTTAGAGAATCTTCTGAGTGTTTTAGATTAGGTATGAAATAGGTATGCACAAAACTCAAACTGGTAGATACTGTACTTGGATATTTGTGGAATTTTACATCCTACATAATTTAGTTTTTAGCATGTTTGTTCTAATGAAATCAGAATTATTCTTAATAATTTACATATTCATTTTATGAACTATTTGATTAATTTTCTCCCTGTACTTTTTTTATTTTTTATTTTGTTTTATTTTCTCCCTGTACTTTTGAAAACCAAAATAAATTTGAACATAAATATATTCACTTGTGAGATATTTGAAAACAGAGAAAATACATTGTAATGCCAGAAAATCTTAATTGATTACTTTAGTCTTCTCTAAACATATTTTTGATTCATCACCTTCTATAGAAAGACATAGCACATTAATTACACACCACATTAAATACTAGCTATTGGTCTGGTGTAATATTTATGGTGTTGTGCTGCTATTGGTCTGGTGTAATATGTATGGTGTTATGCTGCTATTGGTCTGGTGTAATATGTACAGAGTTGTCCTGCTAACCCAGGTTGTACTGATCTCTCTCTAGTGGTTCAGTTACATCAGCAGCTCTACAGGAAAAGATATACATTCCCTTTTTATGCGATTCACAGCCTCTATAACGCTACTGGTGGATCAGCTGTGTGTCGATTCTGGCTCAGTGGTAATGAGTTAATGAGTTAGTTATTGGTCTCTATTGGAAAAGTATATTAAATATTTGGAGAACTTTTGTTTTATGAAAAGGTGAAAATACATTCAATTATAGCTTTAGGAATATTAAATTAATAATTATCATACTATCATTTTTTATTGTTGTTATATAACACGGTCAGAACCAACCTAGAGGTACCCTCCAGCGGACTTTCAGAGGAGGTAAATGGCATGGATGGATCGTGACCATCTTTCTTCTGTGAAGTAGCTAATGGATTCTAAGGGTGTGCCTTTGGGTTACTGACAAAACTTCTTACCACTAATGAAAGTTTAATGGGATTCGTGATAACCATGACTGTTTAAAAAAAATTAAATTTATCCTCCTTTTGCTCAAGATTTGTCATCATGGAGCATATTTTAAAAATTTAGAATAAGTAGACAAAGTTCTATTACAAGATATTAAAAATATTTGACAAAAAATATAGAACCCTCTGCACTGCAATCCCAGAGGTACGTGGTTCGAATCCAGCAGATACTCAGCTGGAGAAGGAGGGTTATTTTCTCCTCTACCAGTCAGATCCGATTTGATGGTATGTTGTTGTTGTTGTTGTTGTTGTTGTTATGTGCCGTTGAGTCGTTTGCAACTCATAACGACCCTATGTGCAACAGCCCTAAACCCTGCTGTATCCTGTGCCAGTTGCATTGCCTCTGAAACACCCATCCCGATACACACACATAAAAAACCATTTTTAAAAATGTAGTAGCCTAGCAAATGGAAAAGAAAATGATGAACACCCTCCGGAAAGGTTTCCCTAGAGAATGTGTAGACTCCTTTAAAAAAAAAAAGTCATGGCCTGTTTTTAGAAATTCAAGAAAAATACCTTACAACCATTATGCTTTAAAAATCAAGTAAAAATTGACAGTGAAATCCAATTAGAATAAAAAAGGTAAGAATCAAAAGGCCAGCATTGATGAGTTTACATGGGAGAAATTACTCACCATCCTGTTAGGCAAGAAATTGCTACAAATTTTAGTGAAATAACATAGGAATATTGATCTAGTACCCTAGTGGTAAGAAGCTGTGTTGTAATCCTAAAGGCTTGTGATTCAAATCCTGCTCCACAGGAGAAAGATGGACATTCCTCTCCTCTGAGATGAACTTCCTCTGAAAATCCTCTGGAGGGTCAGCTGTCAGTTGGTTCTGACTCGACAGCACACAACGACAACATTGATTAAAATGTTGACTATATACGTACACTTTGACCTAGTGGTTTAATACTCAGAATGTCATTATCTAAAGAAAAGCAGAGAGGATCACAGAGATACTTGAACAAGGTTCACTTACTGTTGCTTTGACTACAGTCTGGAAACGATATAAATGTTCAGCAGAACTGATTTTATTGTGATAAATTGTGTGCGTTTGTATGTGATGTGTGTATATTCTTGGACTACACAGAAAGATGTCCAGGATGGACTGTGTATTAGTGGCCAAAATGAGATATCTAGTATGAAAAATATCTGAGTTATCTAGATTGGTATTTATATGTTTGCAAGACTTGCATCATTTATTCTGACTTGCATTTAGATAATTATTTAATAATCTTACTACTAACTGGATTATTAAATCCAAAGTAAACATACCTTTTAATAAATTGCTGAGCTTGAGTAGCAGAAAGCTCCAAGGATGCACCTCAGACATTCAAGCTAACAAATGACAAACTGTAAACAGTAAAGCAACAGGAAGAGCAGAGATGCTCAGAGAGTAGATGCCTGAGCAGTTCTGCAGCCTGTGGGCTGGTAATCATCCTGAGGTCAACAGCACTGGGGAAATGAGCCTGAGAATCAACATTAATCCAGGACCTGCTTGAAGGGATAGAGCGGTCCTACTAGTTGCCCTGACTCCTGACAGAAATGAATATAAATCCACTCTGGAGGAAAGTATCTTCAATTTTAAGCCTACAAGATTCTGAAGCAAATACAAACTTACAACCAGAGATCACCATGTACATACAGAAGCTGGCCCACTGGGCAAGGGTTTGCTGCATCTACCCTTACACTGAGCTCACAGCACTTCAGAGAACCCTCCACTCGGTCTCTTTGGACTCACAGTGAAAATTTATCTTTTGCTTTTTTGAAGTCCTAATGCTGCTGACCTCCTAGCCTCATGGCCTGTCAGTCACGGGCTCCCTGCTCTTCAGTCATTTCCAGGATTCCAGAACCTGAGCAGTTCTCTTTCTTCTATTTCTAACTATAGATTGAAAATAATACTTGAAATTATATTTTCCCCAGAATTTCTGAAGGGAAGATTTTCAGGTTATGTTGTTGGCCAGATTAGCAGTCTTGAAATTTTTAAGTATCAGGTTCCCAAGTTTTAAACTATATTACCTGTGATATGTGGCATTCAGAATTAAAATATTAAAAAAGGCATGAGTGAAGAATTCAGTGGATACATTGTAATGTGTAAATCTCAGTGAATAGTTAGCAGTTACTTATTTTCCTCTGAATTATTGATAAATAAAATATTCATAGTATTAAAATATTTTTAAATTCATTATTTTTTTTAAATGGCTGTGATTTGAAGGAAAGTTTAAAAAGCATATTGGGCTTTCTATGAAGTCATTCATACACATATTGTTTTATAATGTTAATCAAATTACCCTCAATGTAATTGTGTTTTTCGTACTTTCTCCCTGAGATTCTCATTTCTGTCAATCCTTCTGTCCTACTCCTTGATTCATTTAAGGCTTAATCCTTGGACAAAAGCTGCTTTTTGGCTTACGTGCTTGGCTATTCTGAGGAGTGCATGTCTTGATCAATAAAACATATTGATCACTTTACTGGACTGTCTGTTATTTGACCAAAAGGGGAGCCATGGAGTTGAGCTTTGTTACAGGTTCGTCCAGGTGACTAGGAACCATTGTCTCTATCATCCCACCAGTTTCTATGGCTTCCTTTTTTAAGTTCCACATGTCCCCATTCTATCCACGCAGGATCTTCTACCTTTAAGAGTGGCTAGCAGTGGTACCTGGCTGGGTACCGTCTAGTTCTTCTGGACTTAGGATCCTGGAGCTTTGATGTTTGAGTGGTCCTGTGGTACGTGGCTGGGCACTATCTAGTTCTTCTGGACTAAGGGTCCTGGAACTCTGATGTTTGAGTGGTCCCTTAGTCCTTTGGATGGATTGTTTCAGTACATCTTTTATCCTCTCTTCTTTGTTCCAGCCAGGGAGAAACTAACTCATTTTCTCTCTAAATATTCTTTCACTTAATACCTTTTCATTTTTTATATTTGTTAGCTAATATGAACATGACTTTCCTCATCTAAGGCTTCTTTATGAATTTTGGTACTTGGTAACCTCTTTTTATGTGACTTAATAATTTATCAAGTGTTTATTGTATTGTGATCTATTTGCCAGGAACAGTGCTAGGTGCATAGCAGTAAGCCAAACACAGATGTGACCTTCCTGTCAGATACCAGGGCTTTCTTATATAGAAAATAAATGTGCAGATATAAAGAAAATAATGAAAGATTATAGAAGTGAATTATAAACAAGACTCAAAGGAAACACAGGTGAGATTTAGGCTAAGTGATGCACTTCTGTAAAGATGACGTTGACATCAAGATGTGAAGGATGAAGGAGAGTAAAAAAAAACTTTTGGTTTGTAGTTTTTGTCGAGTTTACATGCATATAAAGCAGTAGCTCCTAGTGTTGATTACATCTCAACATTAAGAAAACAATAATCCTCACCACAGGACCAATATACAATATGATGTTTGGCCTTGAAACGATTGAGGCAACATCAGAAAGTCAAGCATACAGTAGACAAATATGCCATCAGGAGATGGGATTTTCAGTTACTTCACGTGAAAACTGGATAGCAAATAAGAAAGACCAAAGAGGAATTGATGAATTTGGATAGAGGCCTTAGTAAAGATTCATAACTATAGCATGCAGTGCCAAACAAGTAGGTACTCTGATCATTCAGTCCACAGGTTGTGGACTTGTAAACTACTGCACAACTCTGGTGGTTCAAACCCACCAGCTCCTCTATGGGGGGAAAAATTGGCCACTTCCTCTCATTAAGATTTGACTTCAAAAACCTGATGGAGTGTCACTGTGAACTGGAATCAGCTTAGTGGCAGTGAGTTTGAGGGTTTTTTGAGTCAAAAGAACAAACAAATCTGGCTCAGAACAAGTGTAGCCCAAGTTTTCCTTAGGAACAAGGAAGGGTTGGCTTGATAGCACATCCTTTGGACATGTTATTGTGAGGAGACCAAGGCTCTCAGTGAGATGAATGGTAAAATGCAGTGGCTGTAGTTTAAACACCGCAGATGCTGTGAGTATAGCACAGGTTTGGGCAGGATTTCATTCCGTTGTATATAAGGTTGCTCTGAGTCAGAGCCAGCTCAGTGGCACCCAGCAACAACAAAGAGATGGGATAGCTTGTATGTAAATGGTACCTTATGGGTGGATAATCATACAAGTAGGGGTTAATAATACTAGCATGAAGATTGATCAGTTTTGCTATCCTGCCAGGCTTTAATAGAGCCACCACAGAGGCAGAAAACAGGGATCTCACTACCCACAAGAAAGCAGAGCCAAAGAATACAGCACATCCTGAGACCCCTGTATAACTTTCCTTGGGCCAAGTACTAGAGTTTTTCCACCATGACACAGTGTGAAGTAGTGGTGGAAAGTCAAAAGCCACAGAAACAACAAACCCAGAAAGGCAAAGTGACAGAACTCTATACTAACCAGCCCACAGGAGAGAGAAAACCCAGAGCCTTTAGAGCAGGATCATTAGGAGAATAGCTGCCTTCAGGTGTTTTTCAGGAGTTAGATGTGCTGGCTCTCAGAGCTAGAAGGATGGGCAGAGACCTGTGTGCCTTCAGGCTCAGCGGGAAGCCGTTGGTGTTTAACAGTAGCAGAGGTAAAAGAGTTCTGGAGCAGTGGCTGGAGCAAAGTATAGGCCAAGACTGATAACTTGTTTTCAAGTGTGGCTGAAGAACTGAATCTTGAGTTGTTTCTGAACTTGAATTGTCACCCATAACTTCTCTAATAAACTCCAAATCTGTGAGTATTATCTGCGAGTTCTCTGTGGCTATTGCAGTGAACTATATGGAACCCATTAGAGAACTAGTAAGTGCTGTCAGAGGGCTGATTGGTACCAGAAATAGCAGTAAGATTTGAGTGTGGGGAGGAGCACATCTAACCTCGTTGGGATCAGCTTTGATAATGTTTATTGTATTGATGGGGGCTTTTCTCCTTTGTGAAGTGAGAGGAGGTCAGGTGGCACCAACCCTATACTTTGCCAATTAAAATTGTTTTCTCTGTGATGTGTTTCATCCTGCTTCACAGGAGAAGGATGGACAGTCTCCTCCTGTGTGATTAACTGCCACTGAAAACCCGCTGGAGGGTCAGCTATGGGTTGGTTCTGACTTGATGGTACACAACATCAACAAGTTTTAATTATAAACTATAAATTATTTGAAAACAGAAAATGCTCTAGACATATCCACAATGTTATATATTTGTTTTTACTTTATAATCTGTATTTTCAAAGGCTAGAGCTTTTAAACAGATATCTCTTTATATGCATAGTTAAAAATTTAGTCAATGAGTCAAATCTTAAGTTAGGCTATAAAAAGATATAAAAGATACTTTAAGTATACCCTTTTCATAGGCTTTTAAGTCTTTTCTCAGCAATACTAGTATATAAAACTTTTCAGTTGTATGAGAAGGTCCCCATAGAAAAGCCCTACAAGAATTTTTAAGGGCAGCTATTGTAGAATCTAGCAACAGTCATAGCACTGTATTAGCTATAGCTGTAATTGTGGTTTAAAGTACACATGGGAAAATGCTTCAATTAATCATCTTCAGAACAAGATGATTAATTGGGATGTTCAAATAAAGTATTTGCGTTCATAATTAAATTTCATATTGAATTAAATTTAAGGCATTTAAAATATTACATTTTATGGCACTTTGGAATGTGCAAGGGATGTTCACATATTTTTGAAATCTGATACAGACAAAATCCAAATTTATTTGGAGGAGATTATTACAGCATTTATTTTTATGTGTAAACAGAAGTAGTATGATTAAGTGACTTGCTTAGGGCTCATGATTACTACGTGGTATGTTAGATCTTTACCCTTCTATAGTGACTACAGTATCATCTCTACGTTTAACCATTATACGCATAGTTTTAGAAAATTTTAAAATACTGACTTATTTTATATTTTATAACTTTTTAATACAGTAGAATGTGAGCTTTTCCCCAAAGTTAACATATGGCAATTTAACTTTAAAATTTTAGATTAAAATATCATTATAAACAAAAAATAATTTACCAGCTTCATTGAATAACTGCTTATTTTAATGTTTAGAAAACGTTTTCAGCTTCAACACATAGCATTTGTTATTTTCATAACTAAATACCACAAACACATCTTTTGAAAATTCAATTGTGCTATATTTGAGTTGACAGTTATGAGTATCAGTTTTGTTATTACTGTACTTAATCTTCATTGTCTAGTCTTACATTTGAACTCTTAAATGTATCAAATTAAACATAAAGTCTCTCTTTTCACAACAAAAACAACGGAATGTAGATTTCTGTACCAGACCCAAGGAGTCTTTCCTGTCATATTAGTCCCATCATGAGCTCCATAGCCGTTTTAAGGTTTCCTGTAATACATAGCACTTTTTGACTACTACCTACATAATAACAGTTGTTCCATGGAAGTAAGATAGGCATTCTCCTCTGGTGAACTGTACTGCCTCTGAAAACCGTCTGGTATCAGCTAGTTACAAGTTGGTTCTGATTGAATGGTACCCAACAACAACAAATACAACAACATCACATACATTATTGACAGTTTGGGTCAATCATCTTATTTCTGTCCAGACCATTTAGCAGGAATTAGGGTTGACAGTACGAGTCCTTACCTACTCAGCCACCAGAGGTCCAAAATGTTACAACCCTGAAAACCTTTCTGTCACACAACAGAAAAACTCACAATTCATAAGGAGTAATTCTTCATACCACCCTTTTCCCAGCTTCATTTGCCTTTTCTAGATATTTCAGATAAGTGAGCTCATACAATATTTATCTTTTTTTTTGCATATGCAAGTTATTTCACTTAGTGTATTGTATTAGAAATTCATAAGTTCGCAGCATGTATTAGAATTTCCTTTCTCTATAATATTTCCTTTACTCCCTCATTGCTGAGGCAGAAAGAACTCATCCCCGACCCTCCTGTAGGTTTTTGGAGGCTGTAAATCACGTGGGAGGAGATTGCCCATCTTGCTCTGGTGGAGCTCTTGGTGGATGTGAACTGCTCAAGTGGCACCACCTTTGGGTTGGCACAAATCCCTAGGGACTAGGCTGCCAGAGCTCGGGATTTCCTTATAGAGTATTCACCGATCAGGACAATGCCTGCTAGTTTTTAGTTTTCCATTTCCTATGTGTGCTTTATTTTCCTCCCGTCTCCGCAGTTTCCTCCCATGCAGCCTTCTTTTGTGTTTGATTTATTTTCTTAGCCACTTTTATTTTCTTCTCTCTTCAGTTTGATTACGTTTTTAAGGTATTTTCTCTGTGGTTATACTTAACATCCCAAATGTGTAATAATCCAGTTTCATTTGTAACACCTTCATTGTGGTTGTTATGTGCCATTGACTCATAGCAACTCTGAAGCCCACCCTGGCCTGAGCCAGTCTGATTCCGACATACCTGTGCCCATTGCCCCACTTACTCTGTCAGTCCAGCTCATCCAGGGTCTTCCTCTCCAGCACTATCCCTCCACCCTTCTGGAAATGGTGTCCCTCTCCAAGGACTGGTTCCACCTGGCCACAGTCCAGAGTAGGTGAGATGAAGCTCCAACTCCTAGCCTCCAAGGAGAAACTTGATTTTAGCTTTTCTAAGGCAGACCTAGTTGTTTTCCTGGCAGTCCATGGCATGTTCAAGACTTTCCTCCAGTACCACAACTCAAAGGCATCGATTTGTCACAAGTAATTGCGAAGACCATGGCCTGCGTCAGGTGCACCTTAATCTCTAGACTGGCATCATTGCTTTTCAGTACTTTAGAGGGGTCGCAGATGGCAGTTTTCCCAGTGTAATTTATCTGTTGATTTCCTGACTGCTGATGCCAAGAGTGTTGATTGTGGAGCTAAACAGGTTGTAACTGTTAACAGCCTCAATCTCTTCTCCTTCTATCATGGTGCTGCCAATTGGCCCAGACGTGAGGCCTTAGGAGACTGTAAATCATATGGGAGGAGATCACCCATCTTTCTCTTGTGGAGCAGTTGGTGGATTTGAACCACCTGCCTTTTGTTTGGCACTGCAACTTCTTACCACGAGGACGCCTCTTCCTATTTAATTCTGCCTTTCTTCATGTGTCTGGTTTTGTTGTAGGCTCAATCATAATTGTTTATTACTATATCCATTTGTATTTTATATATCAATATAGTTTGTATACATCATGCAGTGCAAACCAAGTAGACTTTTATGGACGAAAAATAAATAAAGATTTATTAAATTTTGGTGTCTTAAGTCTTAAGTATACCCTGTTCTGTATACACCTGATTGTGTTGTTGTTGTGTACTGTCAAGTCAGAATCAACCAATAGCTGACCCTCTGAAGTGTTTTCTGAGGGAGTTAATTATATGGGAGGAGACTGCCCACCTTTTTTCCATAGAGCAGCTGGTGAACTCAAACCACATGCCAACTTTTTTATTTTATACTGGTTTATTTACAAAGTTCATGTACATTGTTTTTCATCTTGGATCTCTCCCATTTCCTGTACACACACCCCATCAAAATTGTGTGACCTTATTTTTACTCCCCCCATCCTCATTCCTCTGCTCCCACCTCCCTACCCCCTTGAATCCGCATATTTGTTCTACATTAATGGTCTTAGCATTTATCCTTATGGGACTGAGGTAGTTTCCTTAGCATAATGCTCTCTAGTCCCTCCTAAGTTAGATAGTAACTTACAAAATTATTGCTCCTGCATACTGCATAGTATTCCATTGCATGAATGTATCATGATTTCTCAATTTATTCTATTATGGCTGGACATTTGGGTTTCCATATTCTTGCAGTGATGAATAATGCTGCTCTTAACATTGTTGTGCAAATCTCCATTTGTTCTTCAATAGCTTGTTTGGCAGTACCATTTCAGACAAGAGTCTCATATCAAAAGTTTACAGAATACTACAGGGCCTCCACAAGAAAAAGACTGATAACCCAATTACAAAATGGGCAAAAGAAAGACACATGAAGGAAATGTTTCAAATCACTGGCGTTATTGACAGATGCACATCAAAACCACAATGAGATCTCACAGCAGTAGTAGTGGCAAAGTTTAACAGGACAGCAAGTAATAAATGTTGGAGAGGTCATGGCAAGATAGGAACTCTTATACATCGTTGGTGGGATTGTAAAATGATATAGCCACTCTGGGAGGCAGTTTGGCACTTCCTCAAAAAGCTCTTATTTCTTAATAGTTATTATTAT
>NW_006399764.1:14862325-14898796 GCF_000299155.1 Elephantulus edwardii | reverse complement strand
ATGGGAGTGTCAGAGACAGTGCAATTGGCACAGGACAGAGTGGAGTTTAGGGCTGTTGTACATAGGGTCGCTATGAGTCGCAGGCGACTCGACGGTACATAACAACAACAACAATTATTCATCCACGTACTCTTGGGATCAGATATTGCTAACTGCTAGAAACGCCAATTTTTGTTTGAATTTTAACATTTGATAGTTGTCAATACATGGAATCTTATTGACTTGTTGACTGGCCTTTTACCTACATTGTTGGCGTTGTGTGCCATCCAGTCAGAACCAACCAAAGGGAGTAAATCACATGGGTGGAGATTGCCCCCCCTTTTTTCCTGTGGAACAGCTGGTGGATTTTAAGCACATTACTAATAAAATAATGCATATTTTAATAATATTGAGAAAATTCTTTTCTACATGTTGCCTTTTTTTAGCACTTCACTCAATCCGGGTTCATACATGAATTTTTACAGGCAACACTTTTCAGGACCTTTCTCCTTTTCTAAATACTATGTGAAAGAAGAGTTCTGTTGTAATAGATTAAGGTAGAAGTGACGACTGGTAGGTGCAAGTATCCTGGATGGTTCCTGTGATTAGGAACTAGAAGATCTGTGTGAAAAGTAGAAGTCGAATAGCAGGTAATCATAGGTCGGGATTGAATATTCGTTCACAGTGAGCCATTTGAAGCACTGAGCATTGATGCTGGTGACTGAAGAGTTGAGAGAACTAGCTAATGTAGTGTGTCATGAAAGCCTTTGAATTGTGGTTTTGATGAACAGTGCAGATTGTTAGTGGTTGAGGGACGTTTTTTCCAAAGAAAGAAGCATGTCATCCCGTAATTGTCACGGACCTTACAAGTCTCCTTTACTTAATCTGCTGCCTACCTGGTTCCTGTGGCATTTCAATTTTTGAATCTTATGTGTGCGGCGGCCTTAGGTGTTTTATAAAGATGAGTATTCCTGTTCCTATCCAGAAAAGGCAGTGTGACCATATTTAATAACCCTACTCTTTAACAACCAACCACTAATAGTGTGCACAGGAGATGTGACAGTGTTTCTGAAAGTGAAGAGAACTCCTTTGCAGAGTACATCCTGAAGTAGAGAATTTACCTAGACCATTGTGGCCTCGCAGCAGCCTTTGATCTGACGCTACCTTACTTAGCTAAGGTGTGCCTGAAACCCCCAGCTTTATATTTATATCTGATAATGGGCTTTTCTAATTTCTTCACGAGCAATCCGTCTCCTTACTCTCAGTGTTTGAAATGATCACATTTTAGAAACATAGATTTTGTCCCCAAAATATCTTGGTCATGGCTGTCTTAAAGCAGGTTTACTTTTAGAATTAGAACTTTCCTGTTTACTTCCTCTTTGTCTAATTGCACTAGCCAATTGAACTTGTTCGTAAATTTTTGACCCAGCCTTGAATAAAGGACTTTTGCCAAGAGTTAGACTATAGAATTAAAATCAACAGAGTCTTGGGTTTTTAGGTTAATCTAACATAGAAACACTAAACATACAAACTACTGTATCTGAAGCTTCTTTCAGCCATCTCTTCATTCTAGAAAGGGCCATTTTTAATGGATCTGTATAAAACATTTGCATGTAGATTTTTAGTGTTTGTTATTGTAACCTAAACTTACATTTGTCTTTGTGTTATATTTATTTATGCAATTTTTATTGAAAAGATTGAAGGTATTAAATTGTACTAAAGCCATTTTTTTTCTGTCAGAAACTGCAGAATTTAAATAGGCTCATTTCCATTATTCAGTAGCTACTCTGTGAGCTGTGTTCACACCTCTTGTAATAACGAAGTCGAAAACTACTCTTTTATTGTACTTCATTGCTAATCTCCAGAGTTTTCTTTTACCTTACCCCGGTAGCTTGTGGAGGAGACATTCCTTGTAGGGTATTCAGTTTATATATGTCAGATTCTCTAGGGCCATGGCTTTTGCCAGATGAAGCACTTTTGATTTTGAGGCTGATGAAACACAGTGCTATTATTGATCTGTGCATGACATAGCCTGTCTCTCTCTTAGCAGAGTGTAGCAACATTTATCCAGGAATTTGTGAAATGTCACTCGGATCATGTTCTCAAGGTAAACTGTGCAAAAACCAGTATCTGAGCTGAGAATCCACGTGGAATTGGACGTGACTGTCTTATTCCTACGTCCTATCTTTCAGATGAACCAAGTGATATTTGTTAATAGCCTGTCTGTGTCTTATATTAGACATTGTAAGAAACTATTATTATTGCTTAGGACACTGTATTCTGCAAAATCATACTAATCTGTTTTCAGATTTACTTGTGATCTTCTCTTGGCAAATACTAAGAAAATATGGCTTGAGTGGCATTAGTTAGAAATTTCTTTTGTTCATAATGAACCACTGTCACAATACAGTGCATGATCTTATGTTCTTAGTACTGCTTTTGTTCTTTTCAACAATATGCTCTTATGTAGCTATGTCTCATTAAAATTGGAGCATGCATAGAAATGACAATTTTTACATTTTTCCTTATAGAATAATTGTAAAAGATATTACAGTATTTATTAGAGTATGACATTTAGTTTATTCTAAGATTATTATGTATGTATGTGTGTATATTTATGTTGGAGTTTGGTTGTAAATATTCAGACTATTGCATATGGATGGATATAATTTTTGCAATTCCATTTAGTGAAACACACTTAACATAAGTAAAGCAATCTGACAAAGGGATATTGATAATGACCTTAAGCCCCTATACAAGACAAGGAGAGTTGAACATAACTGCCGCAGTGCCAAGGAAGAGACAGTGGAACATACATCCTTATTGTTACAAATATATATTATTAGGTACTATCAAGTCAAGTCTGGCTCTTAAGCCGCCTGTATACAACAGATAGAAAACCCTGCCTGGGCCTGGACCATCCTCATAACCGCTGTGTTCAAGCCCATTGCTGCAGTCACTGTGTCAGTCCATCTCATTGAACATCTCCCTCTCTTTCATGGATGCTCTGCTTTCACATAAATGATGTCCTTTCCCAGAGACTGGCCCCCTAGAAGAAGTCTCATCATCTTTGCATCTAAGGAGCATTCTGGTTTCACTTATTCCGAGAGAAATGTATATGTTCATTTGGTAGTTTATGGTACATTCCGTATTCTTTGTCAGCACCCCATCTGTTCTTGGGTCTTACCCATTGTTCAACTTTCACATGATGTACTTTCATATAAACACATACACACAGATTTTTAGATTTTTATATGCCCATCATTGTTTAAATGTGTGTGTGCACAAACACAGATGTTGGCAGATCAAAGCTGTTTGTCTCTGCCATTTAGTAAGGCTCTTGAGGGAGGTTATATTTGAGCTTGGCCCAGAAAGTTAGTGACAAAGAAATTATATTTGTAATAGTATACTTACTAATTTTTTGGGAGTGATTAATATCTTTCATGGAAACATACTAAGAAAGATCAAATAAAGGAAGTATTTTTAAGTGCTTTCCAGAACTTAGAAAAAAGAGAAGTAGAACATTAGAGGCTAAAATTACTGACAGTTTAGCTGTTACCAGGTTATAATCTGTTGCTGAAACGAAGATATCAGATAAGAGAACATGAGTTTAGTAGAGGGCTAGATTGGGCTGAGTTGTGAATTTGGGAGTCACCAGTACTTAGTAGTATTTAAAACCATGAAGCTGGATAAAAACACCTACAGTAAAGCACAGAGAAAAGAGAAGCAGTCTAGGGAGCTCTGGTGGCCTACTGGCACTGCAATCCCGAAGGTGCATGGTTCAAATCCACCAGATGCTTCACTGGAGAATGAGGGGCAATCTCCTCCTGTGCCAGTCTGATGCGATTTGATGGTATACAACAAGAAAACGATATGACACAGCAGTTCCAATCTGAAGAATCCATGTAAGACACTTGAAAACACACTTCATACAAAAATTTATATGTAAATATTCATAGCGGCATTATTTGTAATAGTAAAATATGTGGAAGTAATCAAATGTCCATCAGCTGATGAATGATAAACAGTGTGTTATGTCTATAAGCTGGTATATTATTCAGCAGTAAAATTAAATGAAGTCTTGATACAGCATGGCTGAATCTTGAAAATATGCCAAATGAATGTAGTTCATAAAATACCATTTATACTGTGATCCCATTTGTATGAAATGTCAAAAAATTATATGAAATGCACAGTTCTTTTTAAGGTCATAGAAATGTTCTACAGTTAGATTGGGGTAAGAGTTGCACAGCTCTGTAAATGTACTAAGTGATTCCACAATATACTTAAAATAAGTGGATTTTATAGTATATGTATTAAGGCTATATCTCAATAAGCCTTTTAATTAAAAAAGCAAAAATATCACTACAAACAGCAAAAGGAATTAAAATTTGAGTTTTCTTTTTCTACCAAGCTTATACAATCTTCTAAAGAATAGAAGAAAAGCATTTCTCTCTCACTAGAATAGATACTATATTTCAGGAATGTTTCTGAATATAAAATCAATATATGTTAAAGCAACAAGATTCATATTGACCAGAAATAAACATAATATGCAGTATTTTAAAAAAATATATTTAACTTATAGAAGGGAGTAGAAGTTATCTAGGGATAGAAGGTGCATCCCAGAAATACACACACCCATATCTTCACAAGTATGCATCATTTAACATCTATATATCTCTGTGAAATAAGATGTTATGTGATTTTAATGTAGTCTGAACAACATATTACAACTATAATATATGTTTGTGTGTATTTAGTAAATGTATCTAAAAAGAGAATCCTACACAAGCTGCTCTTGCTCTGCATTCGAACAGGGTACCTTGGGATTTGCAAGCTTGTATGTACAATTGGCTGCTTTTGGTTATTAGAAGTTCTCCCAGCAGCTCAGCTCCAGGGCACCTGGGTTTAATTGGAGGCTGTGAGGGAGAAGAACAGAGCAGAAGCTCTTTGGAGGGCACCCCAGAATTTCCCCACAGCCACAGAGTCTGCAGGGTACACACCAATAGTGGCTGTGGGCATCCTGACTTGAGGACTTTGCTCACTGCTAGCCCACCTCTTGGCTCCTCTCCAAGCAAGGCCCTCCCTTGTCTCCAGCACGTATGCAGTAGTATGTTGCTTGAAGGGATGGTTTGCAGTATATACGTATATATGTGAGTACATGTATATTTATATGTATGTAGGAATGCATATCCACATATATATGTGTGTATGAGTATATACACATATATTTATGAATTTGTGTGTACATACGTGTTTTACATATATTCGTGTGTAGATATGTGTAGAGCCCTGGTGGCATATTTCATAGGGAATTACACTGCTGACCTGAAGGCTTTGTCTCTCTATTGGTTCAAATCTAGCAGCATCTCCAAAGAAGAAAAATGGCAGTCTTCACTCACGCAGTTACCAGAGAGCCATGGTAGACCGATAGAGGGTTAGTGTGACCTGTTCTGTCTCTACGGCCATGATAGTGAAACATCCATATTTATGCATCTGTGTATCTCTAAATTGTTGTTGGCATACCATTGAGTTGGGAGCAACCCATAGCTGGCCCTCCAGAGGGTTTTCAGAGGCAGTTAATCACACAAGAAGAGATGGCCCATACTTCTCCCACAGAGTATCTGCCTTCGGGTTTGCAGTGCAGACTCTTACCCCTAGGCCATCAGAGCTCTCTATATATCTATCTTTACATGTTTGTATGTGTGTTTATAAATAAAATCTACTCCATAAGTGTATGCGTGTATATAAATCAAATCTGTCATTGTTGTTAAGTGGCATCTAGTCGCATAGTGACCCTATGAACGAAAGTCCTGGACACCTCCTGTATAACTTTCATCCTCTCTCCAGGTTCATAGGATTTCTGGAGGCAAGCTGTTTCGGAAGTGGATGCCACTCCGGCCTCCAAGCTTGTTTTAATTAGGGAGCTTCACCAAACACTGTCCACCATGGGTTCTCACATTTAACTCATCAGTGTCACAGTGTTTGGCTTCACAGCAACCATGAGTAGTCAAATCTAAAGTTAAATAATTCCCAACTCAGGGTGACCGTGGATCAGGTTTTGGGGATTATAAATCTTGATGAGGACAGAATGCCTACTTTGATTAGCAGTTTGACATACTGCACTGTACCATCTGCACTTGATTTCTACTTCTCTATACATACTCTGTGTGTGTGTGTGTGTGTGTGTGTGTGTGTGTGTGTGTGTGTGTACTAAAAGTAAAAAGAAAGGATGCTAAACACTAAACGCAGGGAAGTGATTACTTCTGCTAAGTCATGAGAAGTTCATGACCTTTACCTGTATAGATAATACAATGTCTTCAATGAATGAGCAAAGTTTTTTATTTATATACCTATTTGTGTATTTAAAATATTTAATAAAAATACAAATAGAAATCTGATTATCTAATTATCCCAAAGAAAATTGTTGAGGAACAAATATTTTTATCAAATAATAAGTTTGTGGAGTGTCTTATACAACAACAAAAAGAAGTGTGTGGAGAAGCTAGAGGAAAAATAAGAGTGCTGGAATACAGAAATGAAGGAGATTAAACTTTACCAAGGCTGCAGAGTTGATAGAGTGTCAGAGGCCATAGAGGACTTGACAAGTAGGTATTAGATTTAGAAAGTTACATTGGGCAGAATCCCATTGGATAGCGAGTGATAGAAATGGAACTAAAACTACTCTTTAGGAGAAGAAAGGATAACCTCATAACCTGAGAGGAGGAAGGATGATTGGAGTCAGACATAAACACCTTCAGTACTTCTCTTCATTTTTCGAGACTTCTTCCAAGACCAGGTGTCTTAGGTGGGCAGGCCCAAAGTGCCTGTGTGTGGTGCACACCTGTATGGTTGAAACATCACTGAGGATTGTTGTCATCTTTCAGCCTTGATTTTTATGGCAGTTACATTTCTGGGAACATGAGGAAAATAGTTTGTAACTAATTTTTGTTCCTAGCAGCATGCCCAAAGTCTGTGTGAGTATATGTGTGTACTTTGGACATGCTGCTAGGAGAGGCTGTTTATTAGAGAGGGACACCGTGCTTGGAAAGATGATTGTTGTGCACTGTCAAGTCAGAACTGATGCATAGCTGACTCTCCAATGGGTTTTCAGAGGCAGTGGAAAGGCGGAGTGCTGGCAAAAGAGAGGAAGACCCTCAGACAAGTGGATTGACATGGTGACTGCTGCAAAGGTCTCTAAGTATGTCAGGGAGTGTGAGGATGGCCCAGGATAGGACAGGGTTCAGATCTGTTGTTCATAGGGTCACAATGAGTCACACTCGACTTGATGGCACGTGAAACAACAACAAGCTTCTTTAGCTTTAGTCTCATTTTATCCTATGCATGCTTTTCACCTGCAAGAAAAATTGACAGGATATCTGAAAGTCATGAAGGCTATTGGGGGTTTTCGGTGAACAGGAGTATGTCTGATATTCTTGGCTTAAGTCTACTTCATTGCCTGTCCCAAGTGCCTACACATTTCCAAAAGGGATAATGTCTGAGCATTGCTTTACTCTGAAAACTGTGAACTAGAACAGCATAGGAACCAGCTTGATGAATATAAACAAAAAGAACTCTGATCTACCCTCTACCTAAAGACATGAGTCATAGGATAACACAGCTGACTGAGAATCTAATTGTCACTTGATCTGTGTTAAATGAGTTCATGAAAGAATATACTAAATGGAAGATAATCATAAATAAAAAAATTAAGGAACAATGTTCCTATGTGAAATGTTTAGGAGGTAGGAAAAAGAAAAGCTTTTCAAAGACATATTTGAGAAATATTTTAAATATATTTAATCTTGTAAAATTGGCTTATAAATAATATAATTGTTGTTTGAATCCAAAGATTGTAAAAACTTTTTAAAGATAATTTTATTTTTTTATTCTCTGAAATCTTATGAAGCTCAAGAAATAGAGGAAATATTACTAAGTTTGTTTCTCTTGAGAAATTCAATATTATACACAAATAAGTGTAATAAAAATCTTATAACTCTTTAGTATTGCTACTGTTAAATTTGTAATGAGTTGTAAGGTTTTTGAAATTTCCCAAATGGCTTTAATCCAAGTAGTTTACTTTCAGAGTTATGTATGTCGTACAACTAAGGAAAAAAATACGGCTAATGCTGTTGATCTTATCATTAACTTATTTTTTTAAATATTAAGATGCTTTTCATGTTTGGGATATATTTAGGAAATATGTGCTGTTTCACTACTTGAATATATATAATCCAAACCACAAGTGATGACTCTTAGCATTTGGGAGTATTTCCCTCTAAATTGGTAATACTTAATTGAGGTTAGTGTAATTATACACTATTCCTATGAACTGATTCAAGTATAATTTAAATACATTTAGTATTCATATAGTTGCTTTTGAGGAACTTTATAAAATAATAATTTTGTAGACATACTATGGTCTATTAAATTTTTTTATAAATTGAAAGTTATTTTAAGGGATATTAATGTTTTTCTTTAAAATAAATATACTGATTATGTATTGTGAGCAAATTGTAATTGTCTAGACTCTCTCTAGCTCGTTGAAAAAGAATGAGACAATCTTCTTAAAACTTTTGCAGATATTCTCATAGAATTCTGTAGTCCCTGTTGCTGATAATTCAGTCATTATAATACCATTGGAGAATTTATGACAGTACCCTACAGGATCCAGTTTACAATAACAGTTCACTTGGTTAGTTTGGAAACTTGGAAGTAGGTAACATAGAAGGACAGAAATTATTTGAAAAGGGCATTTGAAGAATGGTTGCTCAACTTGAAGGACATAATTGACACAAGTGAATTGCATATGTAGAAATTGTTGAATTGGTATGTGTTTTGCTGTGTATTTTCTAAACAACAATGGAAATAAGGTTTAAAAAATTTTCTTGAATTAAAAAAATGATCGTTCTGTAAGTAGTTGTTGTTAAGTGCTGTCGAGTCGCAGGTGACTCATAGCGACCCTCTGAATGAAAGACTTGAATGCTCATGTAATTTCCATCCTCTCTCCAGGTTCATAGGGTTTCCAGAGGCAAGCTATTATGGAAGTGGACGCCACTCCTCCTTCCAGCCTTGTTTAATCGGGGAGCTCCACCCCACTCTCAGTCCGCACTGGGTAGTCAACCATTAACGCATTTGACACATCAGTGTCACAGTGTTCAGCCTCACAGCAACCACAAGTGACCACTGTATGGCAACTTGTACACCAGGGCTATACGACCTGTTCTCTAAGTATAGCACTAAATAAAGTGACAAGATTATATATACTGTCAACTTTACTAGAAGAACCTGTGGGAGCACAGTGATTGGCAAAAGGTTGCCATTGTAAGTGCAGACCAGAAGGTTGGCACTTTCAGTCCACCAACTGCTCCATGGGAGAAAATGGTAGCAATCTGCTTCCACAGAAATTTTAATGAGGGAAACCCTAAGGAACAATTTCACCCTGTGCTATGACAAGATCCTGTGTTCATAATTCATTCTGCTGAGATTAGTAGTGCTGAGTCAAGACTGGCCAAGTGCCTGATTTGCTGTATAACTCCAGGATTTCCAACATCAGTAGTTCCTCCTTTGTTCATTTTCCTCACTCCTCTATGTATCTTGGATTCCGTGGTTTACTGGAAGGTGTCCCAGAGACTCAGACCTGTCAGAGAAATGACTCACATGGCAGTAGGTATGCAGGCTGGTTTTGTAGAGACTAGTTAACACGTAGACTGTCAGTTTCAGTATAGCTGGAAATGCAGTCATCCCCCAAAGAGAGCTAGCTGAGGTTCCATGAGCTTATAGAAGCCTCCAGTAGGATGGGGCTTGTATTCCACACTAGACTCTCTCTTTAATACAGTAAATATTTCAGCACAAAATAAGCAGTTAATAATCATTGACTAGGAAAGACATTTTGAGTGATAAACCTTTAACATCACAGAGACTATCCCCTGGGTTAGCCAGCCATCACTCTAACCCTTGGAGAATCAAATTTACCCTTATAATTATATTTGTGAAAGCATGCGAGCCAGCAACTTCATGTTTTATACCTTAACCACCTCTATTTTACATAGCCAGCCAATTTAGCATTTGCCCATTCCCTTCAAATCAGTACTCTGAATAAACAAGGATCTTCTTTTCTCTGAAGAATCTTCTGTTCCGTTTAAGACATTTAACATTTGTGTCTATAAGCAAAGTCGGGTAAAGAACAAGCCATTAGATTACAACTATCATCATTAGCTCACAGCCTGAAACTTCATCTGCTTGAGTTCTGGTCAACTCATTTCCAGTCATCAGTTGCATCCAAGTAGGCATCAGCTGCAAACTCAGGAGCCCATACTTCTTCCTGTGTTCCAGACCTCCTGGTTTCTTCACTCATTCTTAGCCCTAATATAGGGCCAGGTCAAAGGCAGGCATCATTATGTTCCTCAAGCCAGAAACCCTTTTGCTAGATCAACAGTGCTAATGGAATATGTCCAAGTTCAGCCTGTCTATTCATTGCTGCATGCCTCCTCATTCCACTCCAGTGGATCCAGGTGGTCACCACATGTGAGCATATTCACCAGTTCCCTTTAAGTCCTAGAAGGGGGCTCTGATGAGTTACCAATCTTAACTTGCCTCAGAAGACAAACTGCTTGTTCCAGTTTTAAAGGTCAGAGTCTCTTTCTCCTCCTTCCTCTCTTCTTTCTCACTGCCTCTCTTTCCTCTCTCTCTCTCTCTCTCTCTCACCTTCTCTCTCCCTTTCTCTCCCTCCTCCTCTTCTTCTCTTCTCTTCTCTTCTCTTCTCTTCTCTTCTCTTCTCTTCTCTTCTCTTCTCTTCTCTTCTCTCTCTGTCAGTGTAAATCTCTTCAATCAAAAGTTCAAGGAGGATATATAAATCCAAATACAAATCTCCTCAGAGTACTAAATGGGGCTTGATCCTCCCCACACAAAGCCCCATGCCCTCTTATAAATTTTACCATTTTCAACAAGCATTACCCAGGGGAAATTTTACTCTTTCAATATATTCAAATATTGGCTAAAGGCAGAATTACACACTTTGGAGATCTAGTCTTCATTTATATCATACGTCTTAATATTAAATCACCAAGAACCTTAATAATTTATACAGTTTATCTTAACATTACTGTATGAAAGAAATCTAAACAGAAATATTCATCAAGTTAAACCAACAAAAACTTTAACACATTAGCCTTTCAAGAAATTCCCATTTTCAGCTTCATACTTCACCTTTAACTCATTCATGTGCATATAGCCTGAGGGCTTTATCCTTTGTCTAGACCAAAAGCTGCTTATCTTCTTTGCATTTTAGTAGCAGCAAAAGGAGCCATTTTAACTGAACTTCCAAGCCCCTAACTTCTTATTCGTAAAAAAATCCCACAATGCCAGGGGTCTGGAGCCATCACATCAAATCCCACTCCTGACACCAGATGTAAAAAGAGCAAGGACCATGTGACTATATTCAACAGAATATAGTCAGGACCAGAGATTGTTACACCAGCTAGACTAAGCAGTGACCAAAACAGAAGACCAGAGAGACCTGACATGAAACAGAACTGACCTTTGGACACCCACCACAGAACCAGAGCTAAGAGCTTTTGCCCAAGTTTATTGGAGGATTGGGTAAGAGGAGAGCCATTATTGGCAGGACTGAGAGCTTTTTTAACATGGGCCTAAAGTCATGAGGCTTACAGCTGAGGTGCCTGTGAGCACATTTAGAATCTGTACTGATTATATTCTGTTGTTGTTGTTCTTAAGAACCAGTGAGTCACCTGCAACTCACATCAACCCTATGCACAATAGCTCTGAACCCTATCCTATCCTGAGCCAATCTCACTGTCTCTGACACACCTGCCCCTATTACTCCAGTCACTGCCTGTCTCTTCCAAGAATGATGTCCTTCTCCAGAGACTGGTCCCACTGCAACTAACCTGAATTATAGCCTTTGTACTTCCCCAAAATGATTCTTTTGTCCTGTGAGCTATGCAATCTATTTTGGACCTAGTAAAACAGTAAGATTGGTGTTGAAATTAGTAGAAAGAGGTGCAGGGGTGTGGGAGTCATGTCTGACATCATGGGAATTGATTTTGTGTTGTTGATCTTGTTGATGGGACAGTTCCTCTTTGTGATGTTGGTAAAGGTCTGATTTACGTGCCTCCATGGGACCTTTGCTCTTTTTATAAATCATTGTTAGTAAGATGGAAAAAAAAAGGTTGAAAAAGAAGTAGGGGAATAAAAGAGTTAAAAAACTAAATTAAAAAGAATATACATAGAGGTAGTGCAAACGGCTTGCACTTGAGTAATCTGAAAGGAACTCTGGTAGCGCTGTAGACTCAGTAATGAATCGCTAATTCAAAAGTTGTTGGTTTGAGCTTACCAGGTGCTTGGCAGAGAAATTCTGTGGGGCATTTCTGCTCTGTTCTCTAGAATCACTGACACAGAACAGACATGATGACATTTAGTCTTGTTGGTCTGAGATTAACCTAAAAAGGACAGTTCAGGCACATTGGCAGAACTAAGGAAAGATCTGGGAACCTACATCTGGTAATAAGACAGCCAAGAAAATACTATGGAGCTTTTCTTCTACTCTACGACTCATGAAGTTGTCATGAGTTGCTACTGACTTGATGGCAACTTATAACTGGCTTGTGTAGTATCTATGAAAAATAGTTTTTCGGAATTGAGGAGTGATCTTTCTGAGTTGAAATATGTAAACTTTAAGCAGCAGAAAGCAGAGAGAAAGTGAAAAAAAGAAGTCCAGAGGACATAATTTTCTCCTTTGGGACATGAGCTGATATTGCCATTCTCTTACTTCTGTTGAGAGTCAGAATGAGAATGCATTGCAACATCTTACAGTGTTTTAACACTTCTGCAGGTTAAGTGTCTGCCACTTAGAGGCTTAGTACCATATGAACACTGAGAAAATATTTTGATAGTGATTCTTCACTAGTCTAGTTACATTTTTTGTCCCAGTTTCCAATCTCTAGTATTTGAAATATAAACTTACAAAGGGTCACTTTTCTAATGGAAATTGGAGTAGAGGATTTGAAATAACAAATTTGTAAGCAAACTCTTCATACCTTTGAATGAGTTGAATATTGATTTTTTTTTCCTTCCAAAAGGGTTTCAAAATAAGTTGTATTAGTTAATTTTCCATATATCACACTTAGAGTTTTACTGTTAATGCTTCTTCCACAGTTGTGAAAACAACAGCTTAAGTGATATGCATAATTTAAGTTTAATGTAGTAAATGTCATTGTTTTGGCTCTTTAGATCTTTTTGAAACACAGTTTGTCGCTGTTAGCACATACTGATATTAGGTAATTAAATCCATCATACATACTTATAATGGTAAATAGAGTAGCAAAGATTGATAGGTCCATGTAAAATGTTTTTGTTACTTAAGACTGTTTAGATAATTAACAGCACTAGCAAACCATTTAAAACAATTTGACATTTGGAGGAATAATGTTTATTTCATTTTGAGAAATAATTTTCAAATAATCCCTCTAAATACAATTTTAATTAGACATTAAATAGAACTTAACCATGAACTATAAGGGGCATTGAATTAATTGTACTCCTTATGAATGTTACTGAGGGTAGTAGCATATCTGTTATCCATATGTAGATATCCATATTTCTCTAATAGAGTCTAATTTGAACACATCAAGACAGATTGGCATTTCCAATAGCATAAAAAAATCTGCCTTGTTAATTGTTAACCATATTTAGTATGACCTTATAATAAAGTAGCACCTTAAGTGTCATGCTTTGTCTGTAATGTGCACTCCAGAGCTTGGCTCATCTGGACAAGACAACTGCACTTCACCAAAAGAATTTTTTTTTCTTGATAGGCAATTAGCAGTAATTAGGAAGATTCACCTCAATAAGATGTCAACATGAGATTGTTAAAAAAAAAAGTTGAATGTCAGTGACTTAAAAAGAAAGTTCTTCTGACACATAGGTATGGCATGTGAAACATGAAATGTTAATTTAACTTTTCTGCTTATTATTCATGCACAATATTATTTTGTCATTCAGACACTACACTGACAGAGTGTAAAGGGTGTTAAAATAGTGCTGCTAGAATAAAAAGAGGATTAATCTACCATTGGCCAATTAACCAAAGGGTACTTAATGGTCTCTAAAGGCTACTGAAGTCTAACTACTAGCAAAAGCATTGGTGAAAAGTCCTCTACATTACCTTCATTTGCTTGACATCTTGTGAAACATACTGTAGGTTTTTAATAACAGCATTTGTCAGAAAATAGTTTATAAATGAGTGATGTAGTAACCAGGGATTTTTCATAAGAAATTATGTTCCATAAATAATTCCATTTCTACCTAAGACCTTTGTTACTTTTTTAGTTGTTGGGTTTTTATTCTGAATTCTTTTCCTTAAAGATCTCAAGCATTAGAACAAAGGAAAACTCGTGTTTTAAAACTCATGTTTTAAATTTAAAACTCATGTTGTTATTAACCTGAACAACTTATCTTTCTAAGTCAATACATGAATGGAAAATATTTGTTCATGCCAGAAATATATCTAATTTTATTTGTTACATGTTTATTGAATGACTGCATTTCTAATCTTACACATAGACAGTAAGCTGAATTTCTTTCCCTGTTTTATTCCATGTAACATAAAGTCTTTTCTTTGTAAGAAGAATTTCTTTAAGGTGATTGTGTTTTTCTATAGGGTTCTTGCCCACCAAATTCCATATTCATGGTTTAACTAGAGTCTGATTCTTTTACTGTAAATCTGGTAACACAATTGCTATCATCTTCAAATATCAAAACAATAAAATAGTTTAGTTGTAGCTTTTGCTTAAGTAAGTCTAGGCTAGGTCATTATATGCATCCTGATTCCTGCACATATTTGACAAAATAAATCAGAGGGGATTCATGGGAGAAACTGACTCTACCCAGTATTTTAGCAGACAAGATTTAAAGGCAAGAGCTGTTCCTATAACTCCTGTTCTGGTTGTTGGGTTCCCCCCACAATAGTACTTAATGCAGTTTTTAATGCCTATTTCTGGTATCTTCCTTATGAGAAACATTGAACATACAAAGCTAGCATGCTGAAGGGGCTCGTGGGTAAGCACTTGGAAGGCAGTTTGAATCCTCCAGCTGCTCTATGTTAGGGAGCTCGGTAATGTCCTCTCACACGATTTACAGCCACTGAGAAAAACAACTGGGGATCTGACTCGACAGCAGTGAGCTGGCTTTTGTTTTTTATTCTAGTTCCTAACATGTGCGATTAAAATGTACTGTAGGGAAATGCACAAAAGACAGATAATGGGTTAGATTCTGAATCTACAGACTTCCTATCCAAATAACTATCCGATAACATTGTCATTGTCCAGAACAAATGTGACCTGTGGATTAAGTCAGAGTCAGACAACAGGGGAAAGTAGGACAGACACTAAAGTGTTTCTGTATGTGATTACAGCACCGATACTGTCCAGAGAAACAAAAACAAGTTTCTGGTCATTGGCTCTTCAGTTGGTTGGTTAACTACAAAATTAGATCTAGTTGAGGCAATATATTTTAGCGTAGAAAGCAGAATGAGTTTTGTTCTTCATTTTAAAGCAATTGAAGAAGTCAAATTAATGAATTTTGGATAGTGCTGGACAAGGAAGAGACCGAGCCAGGTTTAGACTGCCATGTAAATGGTGCATTGGTTGTCCCAGATTCTTGCTCAGTGTGGCAGGGTGGTAGTTAGGCAAGAAGTAATATCCTCTGAAAAGAGCTTTGTTTTTGTTTAGTTGGGCTATAGATTCCATTTCTGTGCTGTAAAACAAATTGCTGCAATTTTAATGTTTAAAAACCACGGGCGGGATCATTACCTCCCAGTTTCTGTAGGTCAGGAGGTCAGCATGAGGGACCTGGATCCTCTGCTCAAGGACCCCCACCCCCACCCCATAGCTGTGGTCGGGTGCCACGTAAGCCATTGCACTCTTTGCTGGAGCTCAGACTCCTCTCCCAGGTTCATGTGCTCTTGAAGAATTCTGTTCCTTAGTTGTGGACCACGGGCACCCTTTTCTTGTCAACTTCTGCCCAGAGATTGTTCTTTTCTTGAGACCTCCCTAACGGTCTTGCCTGGTGGCCCCTCCAAAGGCTTGCTCACAGTGGCAGCTTGACTCTTCAAAACGGCAGGGGACTACATCTGATTTCAGAAAAGGATCCAGAATCTGTTCTAAAGGACTTGCTTGATTAGGGGCAGGATCATTCAGGAGAATTCCTTTTTTGATTAAAAGGGGTTCCCAGATGAGGGGCCACAAGGTATATATACAGAATACCTTCTTTTTCCTAAAGAGAAATGTGGAAGTGACAGCCCATTTATACTCACAAGTCCTAGTCACATACAAAGGGAAGGGTGTTTATTATTCAAACACATAAGTCACTGGAGATCACTTGAGAATTTCTCCTACGCAGGACTCCACCACCAAACAGTAAGTGCTGCAATCTTCCTTTTCCCTTCTTTAAAGTCTTAAAGGCTTTCTTTTCAGAGACTTAGTTTCCTTTAATGTTATATTTAAATAAACAATAAGTACTATCTAGTTCCAAACTTTTATATTGTTATAACCTCTAGTTAGAATTATTGACTATTCATAAATCATTACAAATCTCAGTATTTATGCACATGGAAGTCAGTTTCCAAATTGAAAAAGACCTTTAGAAGGTTGTGGAGGGATTGCACTGCTGGGGATACAGAGAGTCAGAGCAACAGGTCTGCCTTCATTGAGCTTGTTGCCTAGTTGGGCCTCTAGGTTCAGATTAATTGACTATGAATGACTTAGAACTAGGAATTAATGTGAATATAACCAAGACAAAATAAAGCTGATGACATGGGAGAAATGACTATCAATAAAGAAATCTCTATAGATATATTGAAAAAAAAGCTTTTTCTTAATCCAGAACCTCAGCCTTTAAGACAATTCTCGGACTCCATAAGGCAGCTCCAGTGATATAACGCATAGTGGGCTGCACTGCTAAGCAGAAGGTTGACAGCTCGAATCTGCCAGCCTCTTCTCAGGAGAAAGATGGGTTGCATCCTCCTGTTACTCTTCACAGTCTCAAAAACCTGATGGAGGGTCCTGTGCTTTGGCAGAAAGGCAGGAGCTGTAAGTTTGAGGGTTTTGTTTGAATGGATTAGGAAGTTTTGCAATACCATTTCTTTTCCCTGAGGATATCCATATAAATAGAGTAGTCTCTCAGTTCTGAGAGGAAGCAAAAGGAAATTGTCTACCCTTCTTATCTAATCTGTAGAAGGCTTCTTAAAGAACACTTAGAATTCTTAAACTAAGAGAAACTAGTGATAGAGCCTTAATTATTTCTCAGAAACTCTAAGGTAACCCATGGTGGACAGTGTTTGGTGGAGCTTCCCAATTAAAGCAAGCTTGGAAGCAGGAGTGGCATCCAATTCCAAAATGGCTTGCCTCTGGAAACCCTATGAACAGTGCTCAGGTCTATCGTTCATAGGGACGCTGTGAGTCCTCTACGACTCGACTTAACAACCACCACCAAAGGTAGCTACTGATGGAGTATGCATCATGGCAACTATTTAGGAATGGCTGTATCTTAGCAAGAAATTAGGCAATATTAATTTCAGTATTTTCTCATTTCACAAATAAGTGCTGTATAGCATTTCTAGACACATATTAAATGCCTTACAGTCTGTATTTTAACTATTACCACATCATAATATTTTATTTTAGTAAAGTACTAGTCATTTTGTTTACAGCCCCCAGTGCATCAGTGTTTTCTTCGTTTAATAGATTTTTATGTATTAATATCTAAATAGGGAGCTCTGGTAGCCTAGTGGCAATAAACTGCATTGCAGTCCTGCAGGCTTGTGGTTCAAATCCACCGGCTGCTCCATGGGAGAAGGATGGGCCAGGTTCTCCTGTGCAGTTAGCTCTGGGTCTGTTCCAATTCTACAGGACACAACAGCAATAACAATATTTAAGTTGAAATTTGTGTGCGTATGTCTTTTGGGGCAGTTAAAGATCCCACCCTTAGCCCAGTTCCATTACCCACTTGCTTCCCAGCTCCACCCTCCACCAGGATAATCCTTCTCATCTACCAAGTCCCTTCAGAAAAATATCTTCCATTGTCCAACCCATGATCTGGCAGTTTGTATCTTAAGCCTTTCTTGGCTTCTGTGATTCCAAAAACATTGACGGCTGACATGTCTCTTAAGTTTAGTTGTGGTGTCTCCAAGGGAAGGTGACGTGTCCTGTAGAACTTCTGTGTCGATTATGTTTTTCCTTCCGGCCCGAGGGCCCGCTGGGAAGCCAGTTACCTTTGAGAGATGCCTTTGAGAGATGCCTGTGAGAAACGCCTTTCCTCAATCCTCACTTCCGTCCAAGACCACGCCTGTCAGAGCTTTCAAGGGCAATTGTGCTAATACGAAACCTATACTTGAACCAAGAGGCAGTAGTCAGAACAGAGCAGGGTAACACTGCATGGTTCAAAATAGGGAAGGGTGTACGCCAGGGATGCATCCTGTCTCCATACCTTTTCAACATGTATGCAGAGCAGATTATCCGAGAGGCTGGGCTCTATGAGGAGAATTGTGGCATCAGGATTGGTGGAAGATCTATCAACAATCTCCGTTATGCAGATGACACAACCTTGCTTGCTGAAACTGAGGAGGACCTCATGCACTTGCTGCGAAGGGTCAAGGACTGCAGCCTTCAGTATGGACTAAGGCTCAACGTCAAGAGGACAAAGATTCTCACCACTGGACTAATTGGCAGCGTCAAGATGGATGATGAAGACACTGAGAGTGTTTACAGCTTCAGTTTGCTCGGCTCCACAGTCAACACTCTTGGCACCAGCAGTCAGGAGATCAAAAAGCGTATCGCGATGGGAAAGTCTGCTGTTAGGGACCTCTCTAAGGTACTCAGGAGCAACAGTGTCTCTCTGGAGACTAAGGTGCGCCTGATACAGGCCATGGTCTTTGCAATCGCTTGTTATGCATCAGAGAGTTGGACAATGACTAGGGAGGACAGAAGGAGAGTGGATGCTTTTGAGCTGTGGTGCTGGAGAAGGGTACTGAATGTACCCTGGACTGCCAGGAAAACAAACAGATCCACCTTGGAGAGGATTAAACCAAGCTACTCCTTGGAGGCAAGGATTCTGGGGCTTCGTCTGACATACTTTGGACATGTTGCCAGGAGGGACGGGTCCTTGGAGAGGGACATCATGCTTGGGAGGGTGGAGGGACAGCGCAGGAGGGGAAGACCCTCTATGAGATGGATGATTCGGTGACTGGGGTAATCGGGATGGGTGTGTCAGAGGCGGTGCGGTTGGCGCAGGATAGAGCAGGGTTTAGAGCTGTTGTGCATAGGGTCGCTATGAGTCGGAAACGACTCGATGGCACATAACAACATGTCTTTTGGGGGAGCTCTGGTGATGTGAGGATGGTACAGGATAGGACAGGGTTCAGATCTTAGGGTCACTGTGAGTCATACTCAACAGTCCAAACAGCAACAACAGCTGGTGATATTCTCTGTCAGGAGCTGTGTTACCAACCCAAAGGCTGAGCATCTGTTCATTCTAATCCACCGGTGGCTCCAACGGAGAAGATGGGTCATCCCTGCCTGAGCAGTTTACAGCCCCAGAAACCCAGTGGGGGATCTGCTATGAGTCAGTTCTGATTTTCCAGCAATGGGAAATAGAAAGAGAGATACCTAATAGAGAAGTCTATTTATTGGTTCGCTTGCTTCAGAAGATCAAAAACTACAGTCTTTAATATAGATTGGCATCTTAACATCAAGAAGACAAAAATCCTTGCCACTGTACTGAGAGGAGATGGATGACAGATGGAGAAAAATTTGAAATTGTTACCAATTTTCTCTTGAATCCACAATCGACACCCTTGGTACCAGCAATCAGAACATTAAGAGACATATTGCACTGGACAAGTCTGCTGTCAGAGACTTCCCCAGAGTACTAAGGAGCAATGATGTAGTTTTAAGAATAAGGTGTGCCTGGTTCAGGACATGATCTTTCCAATAACTTGCTATGCACCTGAGAGCTGGACAGTGAATTAGGATGACAGAGAAGAATTGATGCCTTTGAATTGTGTTGGAGAAGAGTGCTGAATATCGATGGCCAAAGAATAAACGTAAGTCTTGGGGGAAAAGTACAGCCAGAGTGCTCCTTGGAGGGAAGGATGGCGAAGCTTTTCTCATATACTTTGGCCATGATTCTAGGAAGAAGCTGTGCCTTTGAAAGGGACATCATGCTAGGAAATGCGGAGGTTCAGCCAAAGAGAGGAAGACTCTCAACAAGACACAGTGATGGCGGCAATGGCATCAAGTGTTTCAGAGATGAAGATGGCACAGAATAAGTCAGGGTTCAGATCTGTGGTTCAGTGGGTCCCTGGTGACTTTAAAACATGTGGCTGTTAATCAAATCTCTAATCCCCTTTATGGCAAGATGTGATCATTTGTTTCTGTGAAGACGGACAACCTTAGGATGCTGTGAACCGTTCTACCACGTCCGCTGAGCTCCTTCATTATGACTGAGAACTTACTTGATATCAGCGTTTAATATGTTTGTTTTTATAGTTGTTGTTAGTTGCTGTTAAGTCCACTTCAGTTCCTAGTGACCCTAAGGACAACAGATCTGCACCTTGCCCTATCTTGTGCCATCTTCACGATCTCCAACCTGTTCGACTCCACTGTTAAAGTCACTATATCAAGCCCTCTTGGGCAGGGTCTGCCTCTCTTTCTGGATCATTCACCTGCCCCAGCATGATGTTCCAAGTCCTGGGCCCTCCTGACAGACGTGTGCAAAGTAGTTGAGAGGAAGACTCACCATGCTTGCCTCCAAGTAAACGCCATGGTTGCATTTTTTTCCAGCACTGACCTGTTTGTTCTTTTGGCTGTTGTGTACTGTTGAGTCAGAACTGACTCAAAGCTGACCCCCCAGTAGTTTTCAGAGGCCATAAACTGCATAGGAGGAGATTGCCCAGCTTTCTTCCATGGAGTGGCTGGTGAATTCGAACCATGTGCCTTCAGGTTAGCAGCATCATTCCATAGAATCCTCAGTACTTTTCTTCAACACCTTACGTTAAAGGTTTCAGTTTTTCTCTGGTCTTCCTTATTCATAGACTAACTTTCAGGGGAATAGGAAGCAACTGAAAGTACCCTGACTTGAGTCAGGCTCATCTTGTCTTTAAGCTGACAGCAGGGACTCAGGTGGCGTTGTTTGTAGGCAGTTGTTCTGCTTATGAAAAGGTTGGTTCTCTCTGGCAGTTCAAATCCACAAGCAGCTCTTCCAGAGAAGGATGAACCATCTCCTATCTAGAAGCCAGGAACCCAGTGGAATGTCCGCTATGAATTGATTCACACATGAAAGCAATGAGTGAGTGAGTGAACGCATAATGAAGCCTGATTAAGGAATATTAATTTTGTTAATAAAAAGTGTCTTTTCATTTGTTTGATAATAAATGACCAGATTGTGCTTACAAGCTGAAATATACATGTGTGCTACAAATAGTGACTTTCTGATCTTTTCTTTGGGCTCTTACAGTGCGTAGGGCATTGTTTTAGATACTGTAGAGAACAACGGGGTGAGCAGTGGCGAAGTCTTGTTTTCAGGGTTTAAAATTTACTAGGGTTCAAAGTTAAGAACAGGTTCAGTGTTGTGGGAACTAAAAGGGTGGAAAAAACGACTTTCCTAAAGAAAGAAGCTTGAAGGAGAAAATATGTTTCCCTTCAAGATGAGAACCTGGATGCAGAAGAATCAGCAAAGTAGAAATGCTAGTGAGGTCTGGGGAATGGAAGAGAACGTGTGTCCACGAACTACAGTAAGTTGAATCGAAAACTTAGCCATTTATAACATAAGGATTTGCTCTTTAGTACTCTCTAAATCCTGAAGGATTTTGAAGAAAGGAATTAAAAGTCAAATTTGTTTTAAAAAATTTGGAAGATAGTTTGAAGGTAGGGAAACATTGACGGTGGAAGAAGGGCTATTACAAGAATTTTGGTGGAATAATGAATACTTTTATTAAGAAAGCTGTCTTGTGAACAGAGCAAGGGAACACAGCATGGTTCAAAATCAAGAAAGGAGTATGTCAGGGATGCAGTATCTTTTCACTCTATATGCTGAATAGATCAGGAAGGTGGACTTTGTAAAGTAGAACGTGGCATCACAATTGGAGGAAGACTTATCAACAACCTGCATTATGCAGATGGCACAACTTTGCTCACTGAAACTGAGTAGGACTTGAAGCACTGGCTGCAGAAGGTCAAGGACTGCAACCTTCAATATGAAGATTGCATCTCAACATCAAGAAAACATATTATCTTTACCACTGGGCCAGTTGGTAGCATCATGATAGATGGAGAAAAGATTGAAGTTGTTAAGGATTTCACTTTTCTCTGATCCATAATCAACACACTTGGCACCAGGAAATCAAAAGACAAATCGCTTTAGGAAAATATGCTGTCAAAGGCCTCTTCAGAGTGCCAAAGAGCAATGAAGTCAGCCTAGAGTCTAAGGTGCACTTTACGAGGCCATGGTCTTTGCAATTATTTTGCATCAGAGAGCTGGACAGTGACTAAAGATGACGGAAAGAAATGATGCGTTTGAGTTGTGCTGGAGAAGAGTGTTGAACATACAATGAACTGACAAGAAAACAAACAGATTTGTCCTGGAAATGGTGAAACCAAGTTGCTCTCTGGGTGAAGCTCCCTTTCACAAACTTTTGGTATGTTGCCAGGAAAGAGCCAGTCCTTGGAGGATGACATCATGCCTGGAAGGATTGAGGGACAGCACAAGAGGGGAAGACCCTGTAGGAGATGGAGTGGCACAGTAATTGGGGTAGTGGGAGTCAGTGTATCAAAGACAGTGAGATTGGCTCCAGGAAAGACGGAGTTCAGAGCTGTTGTGCATGGGGTGGCTATGAATCACAAGGTCCTCGGTGGCACATAACAAGACCCTCAATGAAATGTATTGACACAGCAAGTGTATCAGTGGGCTCGGCCAAGTGGTGGTGATGAGGATGGTGTGGGAAAGGTCAAGGTTCAGAGCTCTTGTTCACAGAGGTTGCTAAGGCCTAGAGAACTCGATGGCACCTAACACACATTTTAAGTATATTTTCTGAAATATTTGTAGTTTGTAATATATTCATGCATGCTTTAAATACAATGTGGTTGTGTATTCACTGTCAAATTTTTTTGAAGTTGGACTTCAATTTTACAGTAAAACTTACAATAACTGATGTGCCGTATTTATATGTACTTCAGCTACATCTTTTGCTGTTTATAATTGGAATTCATAATAAATTTTGTCTTCTCAGAGAGTTCAGGACCAATTTGTTTAATTGTTCCTTATGTTAAACTAGCATGTTCTAAGCTTCTTTGGAGTAGAAAAATAATAGTGCAGTTACTCTTGTAAGGAGCTCCAAGTTTTCTTGCCTTTGACTACAGGTCAGTAAATGAGAAGAACACACACACACACACACACATACATATACATATACATACATATTTTTTATACATTCTTTTATGAAGATTTTAGTATGTCATTTAGTAGAGAGTTTTTGTTATTAAAAAGTCAAACGTAAGGAATTTCATTTGAATCTACTTCAGTATCACAAGCAGGACTTGTCAACTATCCATCAAGGGCATAAAACTGAGCGAGTTTGTTTGCAGGCTATTTATTTGAACTAAATCCCTAACAAGCTTCGTCTGCTAATTGGACTTAACATTTATGTTGCTAAATGAGAAGCATTTTGGCTGCTGTATAGGGTGGTAAGACCTACCCAGTGGAATAAACAACTAACATCTGTTATCCTGTCCTGCTCCAGCTTCGCTTTACCAGTTAAGTACATCAGCCCTGAAGTCAAGGTTATCAAATAATATGTGAGTCTCTGGCTGACCCCTGTGTAATATGAAGGCAGAGAAATAGCCCATCATGAGTCAAGACCAGCCAACCCAAAGCTATTGAGGACAGCTGGTCCATTTTGTTTTAACCTCTATGGGCCCAACAACCTTAAGTAATAGCCAGTAGAAATGATAGTGTTTTGCAATGTGTTGTAGCTGTTCAGACAAGAAATTTTAATCTTTGCTTTGTCACTCTTCTATCTGTAGAATGTTCAGCTGATACTGGTTAGAGTAAATATAATTTTAGAATGCACTTATCCTTATTTCCTTTTCAAACAGAAACTAAACTTGGATTTGGCAGATCTTCGGAAAGAAAAAGAAGATTTGCTAAAGAAACTTGAGTCCTCATCTGAAATCACAAGTTTGACAGAAGAAGTTTCCCAGGTCAAACCCAGTATTCCACGGATACAGGTTACAACAGTTGGTCCTTCAAGGAGCATAGATTTGGAAGTGAAGCAACTGCAGTGTAAACTGAAGGTGATTATAGAGTTTATTGAGCATGGAAACATCTATTAAGGAGCTGAAGCCTCAAAGACATGTTTTTGCCAATCTAGTTTAATTCTACTGTAAAGATAAATTATGATATAAATAATCACCAATTATAAATACTACACTCAACCAACACCTTAGTCCATTTTAGCCTGGTAGATTCATATCTGTCCTATGGGGAAGAAAATGACAAGACCTCATAGCATCATAATTAGGATGTAGTGGAATCTGGCCTTTGGAAGTGGGTTCCACTGGTCACCTTTTCTCTTCCCCACCCCTCCGGCCACTCAACAGAATTCATTTCAAACACGCAATGTATAGACATAAAAAGTCATTTTCCTCTACGAACTTTCTGCGTTAATTTTGTTGATGGAAGGTGGAAGGGGGCAAGAAGAGGTCCCTACATCTTTTAACCTCAGTTAGTTGGTTTAAAAGCTTTCAGCAAGTTAAACCTGAAGGAGAATAAAAACCAGCCTTCATTTGTTTAAGAATTGTGTCTTAGCCCAAGTGATACCTTCAACCACTTTCAAATCTGGCTTTTGTTTAAAGGAATTCTTAGGAACAGGATTTGTGTATTGTAATTAGAAAGTCTTCTTTCAAGCTCTTTAAAACAGAGTCCTTCATGGCTCCCATATTTACCCCCAATGATGACTGCTAGTTGGAAGCCACATGTTACAAGTGTTACAGGGGTGGGACCTTAACTCTAGCTAGAGCCTCTAGAAGGAACTGCATGGGTGTAAATGCTGAGTACGTTAGGAATGGAGTTAATAACTAACTGTGCCTATTGGGAATCCCAAATTGTGAAATCAATTGTTATTTCTAATCTAAAATATTGTATGTATATTCTCTAAGAATGTCTTAAGGATTCTCCTTGTTTTAAAATTTAGTGTATCAGACCTTGAAAATTGTTTGCTTAAATAATTATCACATATACAAACTAGCATTGATTTGAATGCCTCCTGAATATGATATACTTCAGAAGGTTTCCATGTGGAAAGATTGCCTCACCCACAATAGTTTATAAGTTTAGATGACTTTAATTAATGTGCGAAATACGAAAAAGTTGTGCAAGTTTAGGGGCATATATTTGAAAATGTGTTTTGTCTCAGAAGCAAAGGATAAAATAAACTTGTGTAACTTAAACATTTCTGTGTTCCGATTTCATATACAGAGGGTGAATCTGTTGAGCTGTCTTTGATCTTTTCTACTACAGACACTTTAATTCATACTTCTGGGATTCTTGTATGTGAGTCCTCGTGATCCTCACATAACTTTATTTTCTACCAAGATAAAATAGAATGTTAGATCCAGCAGTGTCTAATCTGACTTCTAAAATTTGGTAAATTCTTAATAGTTTTGATGTATATTTTAACTTCCTTTACTTGACTTCCTACAAATGGTCTAACACGATTTGGGGTAATATTAGACCCTTGTGAGTATAAGTTCTTTGCATTATAGTTTCATGGTATATGTTTTTAACCCATACATAAAAGTCTATCCAGCTTTGAGGAGAAGTATCAACCCGAGTCTTGAAATACTGACGTGAGTGAATAGCAACACAAAGGTCAAACTTTACTTTTGTCTTATTTCTGGTTTTAATATGGAAATTTTCTAGAAGGCTAGATCCTTTAGTACTTAATACTTTTGCTAAAGCATTTTTGTTTTGCTATCAAACTACTAACCTAATGTTTTTTTAAGAAAGTAACTTTCTAATTGAAGTTTTTATAATTAATAGAGAAAATTGGTTGATTGCAATATCTTAAAGCTTTAAATCTACTGAAATACTTCTTTTTAGTTTTATCTAATTAATAGCAGGCTTTCAGTATAAGTTACTGACTTTTTAAAAGATGTTCCTGGGCCATTTACAGTACTGATAGTCATCTTCTTTGTAATTATTTTTACCCACCTTAGACATGCTTCCTCAAGGTACACCACTTAATGTAGATAGATAATAAAGCATTGAAATATATGAAGTACTTCTAGTAATCTATACTAGTAATTTTACTTCTAGTAAGTTAGACTTACTGGATCACAACAAATTGTGACTAACCTTAAGAAGAATGGGAATCCCAGAACACTTGATTGTGCTCATGTGAAACCTATACATGGACAGAACAGAGCAAGGAAACACTTCTTGGTTCAAAGTTAGGAAAGGAGTGCATCAGGGATGTGTCCTGTCTCCATACTGTCTCAATCTGTATGTGAAACAGATCGTTCAAACAGCTGGACTTTGTGAGGAGGAGTGTGACATCAGGATTGGAGGAAGACTCATCAATATCCTGTGTTATGCAGATGATACCACCTTGCTTGAAAAAACTGAGAAGGACCTGAAGTGTTTGCTGCAGAAGGTCAAGGACTATAAGTCTTCAATATGGATTGAAGCTTAACCTCAAGAAGACAAAGATTTTCACGACTGGGCCAATTGGCAGCACCATGATAGATGAAGAAAAGATTGAGGTTGTTAACAATATCAACTTGTTCATCTCTACAATCTTGACACCAACAGCCAGATAATCAAAAGACAAATTGTATTAGGGACATCTGCTGTCAGGGAACTCTCAAGAGTACAGAGGAACAACAGTGTCAATCTAGAGACCAAAGTGTGCCTGATTCAGGCCATGGTCTTTGCAATTACATGCTATGCATCAGAGAGCTGTACAATGACTAAGGATGACAGAAGAACTGAGGCCTTTGAATTGTGGTGCTAGAGAAGAGTATTGAACATACCATGAACTGCCAGGAGAATAGATAGGTCTGTCTTAGAGAGAGTGAAATAAAGTTTCTCTTTGGAAGCAAGGATTTTGAAACTCCATCTCACATACTTTGAGCACATGGCCAGGAAGGATCAGTCCTTGGAGAAGGACATCATGCCTGGAGGAGTGGAGGAAGATCCTGGATGAGATGTATTGGCCTGATAGCTGAGACAACGGGATTGGATGTGTCGGAGTCGGTGAGACTGGCAGAGGATAGGGGACGGTTCAGAGCTGTTGTGCTTAGGGTCACTATGAGACTGACTTGATGGCACAAACAACAACAAAAACAACAACTAGTTTTAGAGATAAAACCAGCTGGTCTATATTTATATAACTTGTTATTTATATTTAGTTTATTTCTGGTTCTTTGTACAGTTGTATTTGTGACTGTTTACTTTTGAATAAAATCAACCCATTTGTTTTATACTCTATTATCTTCCAATATCTCAGTAAGTTAAGAGTAGTATGTTGTTGTTGTGTGCTGTTGAACTGGAACCTTCCAGCAAGTTTTCAGAGGCAGTTAATCACACATGAGGAGATTGCCCATCCTTCTCCCATGAGAATAGTTCAGGTTGTAATTTTAAACTTTTTCTTTATATGTAATATATTTCCAGGATGGTGTTAAGTGCTTTACAAATATTAACTCATTTAACCCTCATTTCAACCCTGTGAAATAGGTTCTGTGATTCTCTAGATCTCAGTTTCTCAACTGTAAGATGGATGAGTTATTGGCCCAAGGTCTCACAGCTTCCAGATAACAGAGCGTAGAGTAGAACTCAAGCCGTCTTGCTCCAGGCTCCCTAGTCTTCATCATCATATTATGTAACTGCACACACACGCACGATGTTGTAGGACATGAAAAAGGGTCAGGACACTTAGGTTTTAAACACTTCTTAACCATCACCTTAGTGTAGGATCTGAGAGAAGAAATATTTTGAGAAATAACCTAAAATGGAAATAAGATCTTTTACTCATCTATAGGATGTTTTAGGGTTAAGTGAAACAATTGATCTAAAGATATTTTAAAGATGTTAAATAATGTCAACTAAGCTGTAAGATGTACTGTGTATTAAGTATTCTTATAAACAGCATATTATTTTCCTACAATTGAACAAATTCCAATTCTTAATTAAAAGTCAGAGATACAGCATTTCTAGTTACCTAAAATGCAGCCAGAGTCTGAACACAGAAACGCTCGCGCTTCTCCCTTAAAATACATTTCATCGCTTCAGTTTAGTATTTTATCATTCTTCATTCATTGCCTCTGTCCCTTACCTAAGACATAGATCTAGTAAGTTTTTAACTTCTCAGCAGAAAACATCTGAAAAGGAACAAATCTGAAGTAAGTAAATTAAGAAACAGGATGGTTGTCTTAAAGTAGGGAGATTAAGAGAAGCAAGAATTCACAGCCAAGAGGTTAACACAGAGAAGAGTAACAAAAATATTAAAGTAAATACAAAATTAGAGAAACTGCCCTCTGTGACTGTTTACAGGAAAGCTAAGTAGTCATTTCACAAGAGTCCCTAAAGGCATCTCTATAATACAGAAATGATATAATCTATGTTTTAATACAATGTATATAATGATATTGTGCTATATCCCACTAGATTACTGTCTCTTTACAGTGTAGCCTAATTGTGACTATTCACATTTTAGCTGAATTAACAGCAGTAACTGAGTCATGTTTCAAATATCCTGTTGAAGAAAACATATAAATATATAACCATGAAATTTATAACATTTAAATGAAATATTTTGTTATCCTTGATTTATATCCCTTGTGCTTCCAGAATTATTTCAGATTAATTACAAAACCAAATGCTTCAGCCATGCACCAATAGTGTAGCGCATCTTATTCTGAAGCACTGGAAAATAGATACTGCACGTTAATCCAGACATACAAATATAGTTGAAATTCACATTGCATACACATTTGAACAAAATGTATACACTCAATACAGTTACCAAACCTTGGATTTAAGAAAAATTTCTATTATATGGCATATAAGTATGAAATAATTTTAAACTGGTCCAGTGGTGCCAACCTAAAGGCACATGGTTCAGATCCACCAGCTTCTCCACGGGAGAGCTCAGCAATCCCTGTGATACACAGCCTCTGAAAACCCACTGGAGGTTCCCCCAAGAGTTGGTTCCGACTCCACAGCACATAACATCATGAAATATTTAAGGAGCTTTGGTGGCACATTAATTGCTCCACTGCTGTCTGAAAGGTTGGAGGTTTGAATGCCTAACCATCCCATGGGAGAAGAATGTGGTGGTCTGCTTCCGCGTGATTGCAACCTTGGGAACTAGGGGATGGGGCAGGGCTGCTCTGCTCTCCTCTAACCTGAAGGGCCACTGTGAGTCACATCCGGTCAGTGGCAGTACGCTGTCGTTTGGGAGTTTTCCTGGATGTAAGATATTAAAAGTCTACCTAGTGAATGTGATTCATTTTTATGTTATGATTAATGATTTAATCTCTGATTTCCCCCCCTTTTAGCGTAAGTCAAATAGTCAATCTTGGAAGAGTTCTAGTTGAAACAACTGATTGAAATGACTAGAAAACTTAACAAAGTACTTGTTTCACATAAATTAAAAGCTGTGTTTTACTCTATTTTTATTAGTAACTCTATTAGTAACTTTTACGTTTACTCAATGGAGTAACAACACATGTCAACACAATCTTATAGGTGGAAAAAACTCAAACACCAGAAAGATTCAGTGATGTGTCAGATTATATGTTTAATTGGAACTTGTGTCAACACTGAAGTTTAAGGACCCATTTCTGGAATGTAACCAGTATAGACAATAAATATCACAGAGCTGTTGTGCATTGAAAAACTAATCGGAGGTAATGTTGGAACAACATCAGCCAAGTAAGAACCAACCCACAGCTGACACCCCCCGCCCCCAGCAGGGTTTCAGCCGTGGTTAATCTCATGGGAGAGGTTGCCCATCCTTATCCCACGGCAGAGCAGCTAGTGGATTTGAACTGCATGCCTTTGGTATTGGAATGCAGTTCGTTACAGCTAGGCCATCAGAGCTCCCAAATGAAAAAAGTATAAAGATGGATAAATGAATTAAGAAGTAGCAATTCATAAGTTCAAGAAGTCTTTAGGATTCCTAAGATTCAAATTATCTAGAAATTTAGTCACTAAAATAGCAAGAGTTTCATTTATTTTTTTTTTCCTCACAATCCAGTGGGCTGAGTGGGCAGTTTCTGTTGGGTCTTTTCAGATGCCTGCATTCTTCTGAACTGAAGATTTACTGGGGCACCAGGACTAGCGGTCTCCTCACTGTCAGCTGGTAGGGGTCTGTTTCTCCTCCCTTGACCGCTCACTGGTCTTTTCTGCAAGGCCATTGCAGGGTAGCAAGGTGAAGGTGAAAGACACAAGACCATAAGGCCCAGGTTCTGAAAATTACACAATGTCATTTCTAGAACATTCTTTTGACAGGACCAGAGTCCCTGGTTGGGTGAGAAAGTGTATTCTAGCTCTTGATAGGAGGAGCTTTTAAGCATCAGTGATCACATCTAATCTGCTATAGGTTGTTGTTATTAAGTCCATCATTTTTCAAAGCAATCATGTTACACCATTAAAACAATTAGCTATGCACACATATACATCTTACTCAGAAAATGTATTTCCTGTAAATCTATTTGGGTGTGTATTTTTTTGCAGTTATTCTATGATTAGATTCTTTTACTGGTATTTGGTATGTTACATAAAAAAAATTTTACTGTGACAGTATTGTCTCTTCTAGAATATTGAAAATAAAGTATTTGAAGTTATGACAATTATTAAAACCATAATTTTTTTACTTCTTGAAAAATAGTGATTATTATTATGCAGTTTGGGGCAGAAATTGAAATGTCTTTTAATTTGTGTCTTTTTAATATAGAATGCAACAAATGAACTCACTAAACAGTCTTCAAATGTGAAATGTCTCAAGATTGAACTTCTAGCCAAAGAAGAACACATAAAGGAAATCCATGAAAAGTAAGCGCTTGGTTATTTCTAGCCATTGTATTTGGTGCCACCTAGTGGCAGATATCACCATTAAATTTTGAAACCCAAGAAACAATGACATTTTAAAAATTCTTCCTTAGTTCTTGATTAAATCTGTGCAACAAAAATGTTTAGATTGTATTATATAGGTAGTAATTAATAATTATTAGTTTTAAATTTTTAATTTAAATTTTAAATTTTTAATTTAAAAAGGTGAAATTTTTTTGTCAAATAATTGTCACATTAAATTTTTTTGTCAACTTCTTCTCCACTGAATCAACATTGTTTTCCTTCTATTTTGTAGCAGTACTAGAACTTAAATGATGACATGTTTAGTGAGAATTCCAGTCTGTCACTGATAAATTTATGATTCCTCTCTCTCTTTTACACACACACACACACACACACACACACACACACACATACACTTTACAGAACATTTCAAAGGGCAGCTTGAGAAGACAAAACAAAGTATTATAATGAAATGTGTTAGAAAACCAAAATGGAAGAACACACACTACATTTCTTAAGTTTAAAACATTGAAGAAGAAGAAAATCAAGCCTCGAATTGCAATACTTAGGGTTCTATGGGCAAAATACTGAATGGCACAAGAAGCATCAAAAGAAGATGGAAGGAATACACAGTCATTGTTCCAGGAGAATTAGCTCAGTCATTTCAGGAGGGAGCACCTGACCAAGATCCTGCAATACTGAAAGAAAATTCCAAGCTGCACTAAAGGCATAAGAGAAAACTCTTAAGAACTGACAGAATACAGATTGAGGTATTTGACCAGAGATGCAATCCTGCCTATGGTCATTCATCCAGACCAAGGTATTTGGAAGAGAGCTATCTGGCCAACTAGCTAGAAGAGGTCTATATTTGTGCCCACAAAAAAAAAAAAGTTAAAAAGAATACTATAACTCATTGAACAATGTAGTTTATTACAGATAAGCGAAATTTTACTAAGTTATTTTTTAAATGGATTAAGCAGTTTATCCATAGAAAAACTCCCAGAATTTAAGGGTGATTTAAGATCAGAACATAGAACAAAGGATATCATTGTCAGATGGAGCTGAAAACAGAATACTTGAAAGGTGTTTTGTGTTTTTTTGACTATTCAAAAGTGTCCAACTCAGAATCATAATAAATTATAAATAATATTGATGAGAATGCAATTCTGTAACAGTTAATTGTGCTCTTATGGAACCTCTATACAGAAGAAGAAAGAGTCCATCAGACAGAACAAGAGGATATATGTATACTTTGGCCATAGCTATTCAGTCTATATGCTGAGCAAATCATCCACATAACTTGACTATCCTTGATAAAAAATGGAACATGCACATAGAGGAAGACCCCTCCATCTGACATGCAGATGACACAGCCTTGCAGTGTTTACTGAAGGAAGTATAGGCTCTAGCCTTTTGTATTGATTATATCTCCACACAGAGAAACAAAAATCCTCACAACCAGACCAATAGGCAACACCATGGTAAAGATTGGCATTGTCAATTATTATTCCATTTTACTTGAATCCACAAGCAATACCCAGGGTAACAGAAGTCAAGAAATGAAAACATATGTTTCATTGGGAAAATCTGCTATTAAGGATCTCTTGAAAGTGCTTGAGAGCAAGGATGCCAGTGTAAAGACTAAGGTGCATCTGATCCAAGCCATGGTTTTAGAATTGCTTCCTGTGCATCTGAATGTTGGAAAAGGAATAAGGAAGACAGAGGAAGAAAAAAAATTTATACCTTTGAATTTTGTTGAAGAAAAGTACTGAATGCCCCGTGGACCACCAAGAGAACAAACAAGTCTATCTTGGAAGACATATAGTCAGAGTCCTTCTTAGAAGCAGGACAGTGAGATTGTCTCACGCACTTTGGGCATGTCATCAGGAGAGGCCAGACCCTGGAGAAGAATATTGCGCTTGGAAAAGTGGAGGGTTCGAGCAGAGGAAGAGCCTCAGTAAGATGGACTGACACAGTGACTGCGACAAAGGGTTTAAACACAGACGAGATTATGTGGCTGGCACAGAATTGGGCAAGGTTTGGATCTCTAGTCCACATGGTCACTGTGGGTTGGCGCACAATCAATAGCACATACCAACAGCATGCTGCTTTTAAAGTTGAAATTAACTAAAAGTGGTATTAAGAGAAGCCATTCAAGAAAATGCTTGGTTAGGTAAAACAACAAAACAGAACACCTCGATTTTCCTTCATGCTTAGAGGCAGTGTCGTTTACTGGTTAGCAGTGAGGACTTCAGAGCATCACCCTGGCTTCCTTACCCACCAGCACTGGGTATCAATTAAATACTATTAATGCATACAGATATTATGATCAGTTGATGCACTCAGTGTAAACCCCTTAGCACAGTGACTGGCACAAAATAAGCACTTTTATCCTTAATATTTTATCAAGTGGTAGCAATTTTAGGGAGCTCTGGTAGGAAGCTGTGCTGTACTCCCAAAGGCCTGCAGTTCAAATACACCAGCTGCTCTATGGGAGAAAGATGGTTAGGAGAAATTCAATCTCAAATGATGTTAGTAGAGATTTTATTAAATGATCTTACCAGTTTATTAAATTATATAATTGTTCTTTATTGGCCTTATGCTTTTCAGCAATTTCTAAATAACATTTAGATATTCTTAGTTTTCCAAGAATATAATGTAAATATGTTATTTAAATTTCAAAAATTTTGTTGGCCTTTCTCAATTATTTTTTTCTGTTGTTAGATGTATAAATATATATCTAAACCATAACTAAATAAAATAGTAATATTGTGGTATTTCAGTATATAATACTTTAATGTCCATTGTAATTCATTTTATACACTTACTGTTTTGTTAATAGGAGATAAGGGAGCTTTGATGGCCTCGTAGTAAGAATCTGCACTGCAATCCTGAAGGCACACAGTTCAAATCCACCAGCTGCTCCATGGCAGAAGAATGGACTGTCACCTTCCATGTGATTAACTGATTCTGAAAACCTGCTGGAGGGTCAGCTATGGGTCGGTTCTGACTTGATGGTATACACAACAACAACAACTTTAGAAGATAGCACTTAAAATTAATGATGTTCTCATGTGTTTTCAAGTCCAAAATGGCGCATAGCTGATCCTCGAGTGAGTTTTCAGAGGTCGTAAATCACACAGGAGGAGGATGCCCATCCTTCTCCCTTGGAGAAGCTGGTGGAGCTGGGATTTGAACCACATGCCTTTCAGGTAGCGGTGCGACTCCTTACCACTGAACCACCAGACTCCCTTAGCCATGTGGTATTTTATAATCTATATGGCATCACCACTCCTTAAATGTTTCCTGTCACTCTACAAAATATCTTTTCTAGAATGTCTCGAATGGACAGGGATATAACGATGAAAAGGCACCTGATAGAGGATTTGAAGTTTCGACAGAAATTACACCTGGAAAGTAATGAGAACAATAGTGAAGTTCTTGAAAATCTGGAAAAAAAGGTACCAATTTTTTTTCTCCTTGCTGACACAGAAAAAAAGTCACTTCCCCCTACTATTCGCTTGCTTAACTTTAATATTCTATCCTAATTACTGTATAGAAAATATTCATATTATATACTTACTGTTACATAGAGAGCTCTGGTAGCCAAGTGGCAAGAAGCTGCACTGCAATCCCAGAGACAGGAGTTTCAAATCCACCAGCTGCTCCATGGGAGAAGGATGAGCAGTCTCCTCCTTTAAGATTCACCACCTCTGAAAACTCACTGGACTATGAGCTCTGACTTAATGCTGGATTGACAGCACACAACAACAGCTGTTACATAATTACATTATTTGCTTTAGAAGCACAATACTTGTTTTATAATTGAAGATTTGAAAATCACATACCCAGTGTAGACTTGTCCTCATAATCTATTTATATATGTTCCATGAAAATATTTAATCTTTTCCTTTTCTAAGTCTTTATTGTTATTATGCACCGTAAGTGAGAACTGACTCACCGCTGATCCTCCGGTGAGTTTTCAGAGGCCGTAAGTCAAAGAGAAGAAGATTGTGCATCTTTCTCCAGCAGAGCAGCTGGTAGATTCAAACCACATACCTTTGGGTTAGCAGCCCAACTCTAACATTAAACCACCAGAGTGGCCTTTTAAGTCTTTAGAGCTTATGGAATGAATAGTTCTACTTTATCCAGTATTTTGTTTGTTTTCTTTAAAACTATATAATCTGTGGTTAGTCCTTTATTTCCAGATTAAAAGAGTAATAGCCAATAGCTATCATACGTTTTGAGATGAGTATATTTTTGTGTGTATGTGTGTGTACATTTAATTCTGTGTCCCTGGGAAGGTCTGTTTGTAAAAAGGTGCTGAAAGACTGATCCAGTTAGATTGCATCACTTTACTCACTATGCGATACTCTTTTGAGGGTGGGGAGAGGTAAGAGAAGAAGCTCTTTAAATGACTCATAAAGCAACTTGTCCTTTGGCTTTCATTAATATTTTGCCCATTCCTACAAAAGCATCACCATTCCTTTTTTTTTGGAGATAAAAGTGTCAGTATTCATTAGTGCAAATGAATTTTAGAGGAAAACTATCTAATGAGCGAGACAAATGCTGAGGGATTGACTTCTCTTTCTCCTTCATGTTCCCACATCAATTATAGGCACTTCTTATAAATGTTTCCTGTTATTTATCCTGTAAGTTTTGCTCATTTTTCTTACTGCGAAAAAATATCGTCTTAGAATCTTTGTATAGATAACCATATCTCTAGTGGAATTATGTTTACAAACAATAGTTTCTTTAATATGTGCAACAAATGTTTCAAGACTTTTAAAATTTGATCCTAAAATGAGTAAGAGGATCCACGGGGTTGCAGGGAGCGTGGAAGCAGAGAGGTGAGAATGGGCAGGGGGTGAGAAGATGTTAATCATAGGGTAGTATAGTTTGGTGGGTGAAGGGGAGGTTAAGGGAATGGAAAAGATCTGGTGTGAAAAACAATGCATTCGAACTTTGTAAATAAACCAGTATAAAAAATTTAAAACAAAAAGTACATTATACCTACAAGTTTTATCTGTGACTTAGCTTATTTAAGTCTTAAAAAATATCTCAGTCACAAAAGGACATACTGCATAGTGCCATTGTTGTAAAGTGGGACTGACATCAGAGTTTCGGGAAAACTAAGAGGGGATAATAATAAGAGGATAATAATAAAAGGGTACTCACCAAGTGGTGCCAAGAAATCTGGAGAACAACCACTTGGCCAACTGACTGGAAGAGATCGATATTTATTCCTATCCCAAAGAAAGGTGACCCAACAGAATGTGGAAACTACAGAACAATCTCACTGATTTCACATGCAAGCAAGATTTTATTGAAAATTATCCA
>NW_006399764.1:14821067-14860380 GCF_000299155.1 Elephantulus edwardii | reverse complement strand
AAAAAATTAAATAAAATTTAAAAAATATTTTCTCCTATTTAAAATGTAGGTTAATTTTAAAATCTCTATAATGCCCCATCAATTCCACCTAAGTAGCCCTTTAAGACAGAGTCTAACTGGAACATCGCATTTCAAAGGCTTTACGGTAATCACCTACCTATGCCACATCCTTGTCTCACACCGTGGCTGGTAGGTTTGAACCACCAACCTTCTGTTCACCAGCCACGTTCTCAGCCACTGTGCAGTTTCTAGTTTTGTCATTGACAAGGGTTATTGGACTCATTGATAATTCTTACAAATCTTACAGTACCTGAGTTTTATACTATATTTATGAGCAAATAAATAGGATTAAACGTGTTTGTTCATTCACGTGGCCCTCTGGTGAAATACGTACAGTACTGGAATGGCTTTACAGTACTTGCCTTTCTACTTCTTCTCTAGGTGAAGTCATTGACTGAAGAGTGCTCCAACAAGAAGGTGTCAATTGATTCACTAAAGCAAAGACTCAGTGTTGCGGTCAAGGAAAAGTCACAGTATGAACAAATGTACCATAGAACTAAAGAGGAATTAGAGAAAAAGGTATGCAGAACCTTTACACTAGTACATGAAATCCTGAGATTTTGTTGAATGATGGCGCTTTGTAAGAAGAGGCGGGGTCTGCATATTTTCTAATAAAACTGTCTGGAAGGCAGCTATTTACACAAAAGGACATATATTTTGCAAGTTCAAACTAACAAATTTTTTTTTGCCACATGGAGACTTTTGGTCTAAAGTAGATTTCAAGGTTTTGACTATTCAGTATTTTATGCGTCACTTAATTTTGTTGCTAAATATGTGTGACTTTATCATTAATTTGTTACTAGAAGATAACACTTAAACTTACTCTTGTTCTGTTGTTATTTTCAATAATATTTGCTTGAAAATAAACAAAACCAACTCTCGGGTGTAATCAGTGAAAATGATAAGTAAAAGGAATCAGACCACCCTTTCCTGATCTTCCAATTCTATTGATAAAGTATTTTTATCCCGTGATCACTGATCTTTTACAGGATCTCAAGCTTACTCTCCTTGTATCAAAAGTAAATGAGGCTGAATCCACCATGACAGAAATTGAAACAGCAGCATCTAAGCAGATTCAAGAATTAGCACTACAAAGTGAACAGGCCCTAGGAAGTGCACAGAAGAAATTGTTCTTAGCCAATAAGAAAGTGGAAGAATTTACCGTATTTGTGAAGGTTTGAGTTATTTGCTGTTTACTAACAAGAACCTCTCTTGGGAATTTGTTCTGCTTTTCTAACCCATAAGCACATTTTCTTTCTTTATTTGCTTACTGTTTTTCTAGAAAAGATTTATTCTTACGGTGTACATTTAATATTTTCCAGTTTATTGTTAATAATCCTTTAAAATACTCATTTCATTATCAACTTTTAGAAATCAGGATAGATTTTTAAATGAAAGGGCTAGATAATTTCTACTCTACCTTCCTTCTGAAAAATCATTTCAAGAAAAATCCAGCAAAGACTTGCGCCATGTTGAATGAAACTAGAAACTACCTGAACCTGAGTCCACAGATTAACTAGATAAAAAGGAAGCCAGATGACTTACATAGCATAGGGGAGGAGAAAAAAGAGGGTGAAGTATCTATTATAGGTGCACCTTGTAGAGGGTGCTGGATCGCTGGGGAATCCCAGAAGAGTTCCAGGATTGACTGCTTTACAGACCATCAAAACAGAGTATGATGGCGGAGGAGCAGAAATGTGGCTAAAACAGTTTAAATTTCTTGCTTGTACTCTCAGTTGGACAGTATTTCTCCCTTTCCACACCCACTCACTTACTCCCTCACCCCCAGAATGGAACAGAAATGAGAGATAACTGGCCCTGTCCTGTTTCTCTAAAAAATGGTCATCAGTGAATTAATGTCAAGACTAGAAACCTTGGTAGAGATTAAGAACTTAGATCTTAATTGTTGTTGTTGTTATGTGCTGTTGAGTCGCTTGCGACTCATAGAGACCCTATGTACAACAGCCCTAAACTCCGCTCTGTCCTGTGCCAATCGCACTGTCTCTGACACTCCCATCCCAATTATCCCAGTCACTGAATCAATCCACCTCATAGAGGGCCTTCCTCTCCTGTGCTGTCCCTCCACCTTCCCAAGCATGATGGCCCTCTCTAAGGACCGGTCTCTCCTCACAACATGTCCAAAGTATGTTAGACGGAGTCTCAGAATCCTTGCCTCCAAGGAGCCACCCAGTTTAACCCTTTCCAGGACAAATCTGTTTGTTTTCCTAGCAGTCCATGGTATTCTCAATACTCTTCTCCAGCACCACAGCTCAAAGGCATCAATTCTCCTTCTATCCTCCTTGGACAACTTTCTGTTGCATAACAAGTGATTGCGAAGACCATGGCCTGTATCAGACGCACCTTAGTCTTCAGAGAGACACCATTGCTCTTCAGTACTTTGGAGAGGTCCCTAACAGCAGACTTTCCCATGGCAATGCACCTTGTAATTTCCTGGCTGCTGGTGCCAAGACTGTTGACTATGGAGCCAAGCAAACTAAAGCTGTGTACAATCTCAATCTCTTCACCAACCATCCTGATGCTGCCGATTGGTCCAGTGGTGAGAATCTTTGTCTTCTTGACATTGAGCCTCAATCCATATTGTAGGCTGCAGTCCTTGACACTCTGCAGCAGGCACTTCAGGTCCTCTTCAGTTTCAGCAAGCAGGGTTGTGTCATCCGCATAACGCAGATTGTTGATAAATCGTCCACCAATCTTGACCCCACATTTCTTAATACTGTAAATATAAGGTCTTCATCTTCTCATCTATGTGTATATGGCCCTAGGACGAGATGGGATGCCAACATGCCATTAGTTACTGCTGATGTCCTGCATTACAGCCAAACTTCCATCTAGCTGTGATGGTTGATACTGCGTAAATCCAAGCATTCCCACTGCCCTCCGGCTTTCATCCATCCTGTCCACCCTGCCTTTGTGCAGAGAGTCCTTCTCACATAAAATTCCCTCCTTCTTCTCTCTCAAAGATCCTTCCTTTAACTCGTAAGAGCATAGAGCATAATTCTCCCATTTGTTCTCTGTGTGATCTCAGGAAAGTGCACCTCCAGAATGAGTAAAGAAGGTTAGAACCTAGCAGAATTGAGGATTGTTAACAAATTAATACAGGTAAAGCTTAGTGCCCGGTGTACTAGGAGTGCTGTCTAAGTGTAAGTTGTTATTTTTCGCCATGTGGTTCTTCCTTTAGTCTTTGTTTCCTGCCTGTGTAGTCTGGTGCCACACAAGATTGTAAACTTTAATTTTCATTTCAATGGATTACAGCCAACCTGAGGACAAGGATTTTGTCAGGCGTTATCCTCACAATAATGGCACACATTAAATTATAGGGCTCATTAATTCTTTGAACAATTGATTTTTATATCTGCTTTGAGAAGGATCCTGGAGTCATGTTTCCCTGCTCGGTGGAAAATTCTGCAAAGTCAAGAGCTAAACACACTCCTTCAACGGGGCAGGTAGAGGAACACATATAGTTTCGACATCAAAGCATCGGGGTCACCAGGACTCATTCTGTGCAGGGCTTATTAGAGTATCATGTACACTGAAGTACTTAATAAATATTATTAGTAGTATTAATAGTAATAATGTTGTTCTGGCCCTGTTGTGGAATCTGTGCTCCCTTTAGTCTTTCATTTATTCATAGGGTACAACCGGCTGATGGAAGAGGTGGAGTGGCCATCTGTTCTAGATCCAGTCTTGAATATGGAATTTTGCCCTGGGGTAAAATCAAGTGCTTTGAGCATCTGGGCTGAATATATGTGGCAGAGCTGAGGCTTTGAATTCTCCTAATAACGGAATAAATCACACTAGGGAAATTTCTAGAAGTATTTGCTCAGTTTGACTCAGCTCTGATACAGGCTTGTTAATGGGCTTGTATGTGAGAGTCATATGCCAAACTCCATCTTCTCAAAGGTTTTTGTGAGCTCTGAAATAAATACCAGCTAAAGAACAACATTTAGCTGGAAAGCTTTGAAATAAATACCAGCTAAAGAACATTTAGCTGGGAGCTTAAATGGTGTCATTATCATTGGTAAATCTTGGTAAGATTTACTAAGATGTCTGGGCTATATAAATTCTTACTTCTTCAATGGATTTGTAGTGCACAAAGAATAAATATATATTTATATTCATAAATATAGTAATGCCTGTGAAAGCTAGAAACAATGCAAGGCAAAAATCTTATAAAAGAAGAAAACTCCAGTATTGACAAACTAACGAGACCATGGTAGGAAGAGGATGGTTGTAGCCCTTTCAGTGATGGAAAATCTGTGAGACTCAGACAAATAGAGCCGTCCTGAGAATTCCCCAGGAGTCTCAGATGTCCAGGTTTCACTCCACAATTGTTAGTAAATCAGCACTGACATGGAGCCTAAATTATTAATTTTAAACAATTACGTAATACAACTTGAGTTATGCTTCTCTTACCATTATACTGAAAAATGTCTGACTGATTTGGGTTGTGGGTTGTTGTTGTTGTTTTTTCCCATCCTTATCAAGCAGGTTTTATTTTTCTTTTTTTAAAGACCAAACCAAAAACACTAAGCACACGTGAGAGTCTAAACACTAAGCCAGTGAGACTCACAAGGGTTTGTCTGAGAGAGACCTGCAGTCTACTTACTGTCAGCAGGAAACTGTTCGTTGCACACAGCGTCACAATCCTCCTGTCGAAGTTGCTGGGCATGCACTGTCTTGATTTGTCCAGTATCTGCACTGTTTAAAAAATGAAATTGTTTTTTTCTCAACATGTACAAAATTCAGTAAAATGTCTTTATCTCCCTCCACCCTCCCAAGCATGATGTAGGCATCTCAAATTTAAGGTGTCTAAAACTTTTCTTTCTCTCATTTCTACTTCATTTACAATAGTGCCATCTCAGAAAGATTTTCACCATCATCCAGATGGTTCAGTCTCAACCTTGAGTTATTTACCTCTTCTGTTTCTCTCGCATGTCATTTCAAGTCTTTCAGTAAACACTACCCCTTTGACAGTATGCTAAGAATCCTCCAGCTTGTTAACCACTGCTACTGACCTGGCCCTAGTTAGTGTCATCTCTTATGTGGACCTCTGTACTAACCTTAGCTAGTATCTCTCTTCATTTGTTTTTCCAGAATAGTCTTACTCTATTTATTTGCCACAATGATCCTTTTAAAGTAGCAAGGGCAACTTGGCAGTCCTTTGCTCTAAGCTGTCCCCTGATTCCTCATTTTACAATAAAATAGACATTCTTGTGTTCCACCAGTCTCTCTTCATGCTTAGTTATTATTACTTATGAGACATTTTTCTAAAATTCTGTTCACCTATTATATTCTCTAGTGGCATACTGAGTAAGGAGTTGTGCTGCCAACCCAAAGGAACGTGGTTTGAATCCACCAGCTGCTTCATGGGAGAAAGATAGGCAGTCTCTTTGTCTGCAATTTACAGCCTCAAACCTGCTGGAGAGTCAGTGCTGAGTTGATTATGACTCACAGGCACTGAGTTTATTCTACTCTGATGGTTTATTCTATTCTATAATGATTATTCTGACTTAGTTGTTCTTTGGACAGTACAAGCCCTCCTCTTTCCCAGGTCATTGTCTTGTGCTCTTCACTTCTTCAGGTTTCTCTGCCTAAAATAAACCTCAAACTCATTACTGCTGAATGAGATCTGACTCATAGCTGGCACTCCAGCAACTTTCTGAGGCTGTAGATTCCAGGAAATTGACCATTTCTCTCCCAAGATGCCACTGACGGACTTGAACTGCCAAAGAAGAACAGCCTTTGAAGAGAATGCAACTCTCCGTGAGCTGTGTTGCCAGAGGCCCTGCAAATTTTAGGACATGTGAATCAATTAAAGCAAAATTAGTACAACTGAATTAAAAATCTCAATAGTTACTGGCTTTAATTATTACCATGTTAGATGTGGATGGAGTGCGTTGGTTAAAGGATTTACGAGGATTTTTTTTCAGTTGAGTTGCACAATACACAGAGAGATAAACTCTAGGTATTGATTGGAATGGTTTAAATGTGTTCTTAAAAGACCATAAAGATTTTTGCCACCTAGGAATCTTAAAGGTAAGCACGAGAAAACTAGAAATTCAGTATTTAGTTCTCAGAATATTGAAGGAAAAAAGAATTCAGAAAGTTTCCTTAGTCCAATGTAAGACAAGAAGAAAGGAGAGAGGACAAAAGGTAGGAGATAAATATGGACGAAATCTGCAAATAAGCGTGGTAAATAAAAACGTGATGTTATGCCAGGAATAATTGCAAACATACCAATAACTAAAACAAATAAACAATTGGGTTGAAATATATTTTTAAAAGAAAGAGACTGAGATCATGAAAAACAACACAGTTCCTAAAATGCAGTGATCTAAGAACTTAACAAATGAATTAATTACATGATGTACTTAAGCCAGATCATGAGAACTGAGCTTGTATGTTTCTTCCCTCCTCTAAGCTCAAGTTCATTGCTTTAAATTGGCCATATTGAGGGTATTTATATTACAAAAATATACCAATATTGCACATCAGGGACTTACAAAAGGTTTTCAACAAGCTACTTAGCTAAATGAGAGAATGTAGAATTAAAGGCAAAAGAAAAAAAAAAGTCAAGTATACCAAGATGATTGTTCCATTCATTTTTGGATTATGGCTAACCTTGAGAAGGATGGGAATTCCAGAACACTTGATTGTGTTCATGTGATATCTATACTTGGGCCTGGTTGCTGTCCTCAGAGTAGACCAAGGAAACACTGTATGGTTCAAAATCAGGAAAGAAGTGCATCAGGGATGCATCCTGTCCCCATTCCTTTACAATCTGCATTCAGAACAGATCATATCGGAGGCAGAGGCTTTATGAGGAGGAATGTGGCATCAGGATCAGAAGAAGACTAATCAACAACCTGCACTACGCAGATGACACAACCTTGCTTGCCAAAATTGAGGTGGACCTGAAGCACTTGCTGCAGAAAGTCAAGGAATATAGTCTTCAAAATAGATTGAAGCTCAATATCATGAAGACAAAGATTCTCACCACTGGGCCAATTGGCAGCACCATGATAGATGGAGAAGAGATTGAGATTGTTAAAAAATTTCTGCTTGCTCAGCTCCACAATCAACACTCTTGGCACCAGCAGTTAGGAAATCAAAAGACAGACTACACTGGGGAAGTATGCTGTGAGTCAGGGACCTCTCAAGAGTGATCAAGAGCAATGATATCAGTCTAGGAACTAAGGTGCACCTGATCCAGGCCATCATCTTTGCAATTACTTGCTATGCATCAGAGAACTGGGAAGTGACCAAGGATGGAAGGAAGAATAGATACCTTTGGATTGTGGTGCTAGAGAAGAATATTGAACATACCAAGGACCTCCAGAGGACAAGCAGGTCTGTCTTGGAGAGGGTGAAACCAAAATTCTCCTCGGAGGCCAGGATTTTGAAGCTACCCCTCACATATTTTTTACATATTGCCAAAAGGGACTAGTCCTTGGAGAAGGACATCATGCTTGGGACAGTGGAAGGACAGCACAGGAGAGGAAGACCTTGGATGAGATGGATTGACACAGTAACTGGGGCAGTGAGAGCTGGTGTTAGGAGTCAGTGAGACTGACTCAGGATAGGGCAAAGTCCAGAGCAAAGGGTCTCTATGAGTTGCAGGTTATTCAATGGTACATAACAATAACAAGAAGATTACTATACCATATTTATAAAAATGGAGTATGCAAACAAAATACAAAAATTGTGGCTTGTTATGTACTTGACCAGAAGTTAACACAGTTTTATGGAAAAAATGATTTGAAATAGACTTGCTACACAATCTACTGTCCAGTAGTATGTTTAGTATTTATTGTCTTTAGAAATTAACAATTCAGGTAGAATAAATGTGTGTAAAACTACTTTCTTTTCAAATTAATTCACAAAATCTTAGTTATTCACAACAGTTACTTAAATATGCAGCCATAAAGTTCGACTAATTAAAATAAAAGAGGAAAAAGCATTTATTCTGTGTACTCTGACTATGGTGTATGATTTGCCAAGATAAGCAACCAAAAATCAGTTTACTTTTAGAATAAGACCACTCAGAAATTCTGAAAACTTATTTATTCTTTTGGGTTAAAAGAATAATGCTCTGTTTATTAATTATTTCAGAATGAACATTGTTGTTGTTGCCACTAGGTGCCATCAAATTGGGTACAACTCATAGCAACCCTGTGGACAAAAGATCTAAACCCTGTTCTGTCCTGCACCATCCTCACACTTCCTGACATACGAGAGCTCATTGCAGCAGTCACCGTGTCAATCCAACCTGGTTGAGAGTATAAAAATCTTTAGATTTTAACCAAAAATTCAACCTTCAGATAAAACTAGGAAAACATAAATTCAAACAAACTCTAAAAGTGGTATTATGGAATTTCAAAAATCAATAAAATAACCAGTCTTACCTCTTTTTTCCTCATCCCACAAGAGGAAAACATTCTCATTTCTTGAGAATGTCTTTCCTTTTCGTGTCTTTAACTGTCTTACTGCCATTGTCTTTGCTAACCAGGCTTGGGCACTTGGGCACCTCTTAGAACCTGAGTGGAGTGCTCTTTGCTTAAATAAACTGCCTTTCCTTAAAAGGAAACAAACAAACAAAAAACCAAACAAATCCAACCCACCTATTTTCCCTTTCTCACACAAACATGAGTCTAGCAATAAAATAGAAAGTTGACTGTTTCTAAAGCTCAATGGAAAAAGCTGATGATAAGTAGGAATTTTTTTAAAGAGGAAAAGCAGGCTCAGCAAACAAAGTTAGGAATAAGAGATTATACAGAGTTTTAAAATCACTAACAGATTATATAAAATTTCAGTAAGATAAAAAAACCTAAGAAAATGAATCATATACTAAGAAAACAGGTGAAAGAATGGATAGATAATAAACAGTGCACTGGAGTTGATAAAAGGAAGGACAATCTTGAAGAAGTGGACAATTAGGAATTGTGTGAATGTCAGCCAATACACTGGAATAGGACGAGAATTACCAAGGAACTTAGGAAAGGGGGAGGGGAGTGTGCGTGAAGGAATGAAACCCAATCTCTTTATGAACTTGTGCTAAAATAAAATTTAAAGAAGACTAAGGTGCACCTGATCAGAAAAAAATAATAAGAATTCTATTATAAAGTATCGAATTTTAATGTGACCCCCTAAGCATGCTTCAATAGGAGTACATTTTATGCAGACTATCTTAGGAGAAGAATGCTGTAATGGAATACATAGAATTAACAGTTTCTCAGTAAAATACATGAGGAGTTATTCAGGAATCCATATACATGGCAAAATCACTAAAATACAGAAAGTGGGGAGAAAGTTGTAGAGTGAGATTTAGAATCACTTCTTCAAAACCATGCTGTGTCTTTCTAGCTGTGGCCGAATGCCATGCTAGTCTGCATACAGACATGGGAATAACCAGTGCTGGATGGCAGGCCACTCACTGGGCAGGGAGAGGGAAAGAGAAGGAAGCGCATGGGCTCGCTGAAGAACACACAGGGATCTCGGACAGTGTGCAGTATGCTTCTCTCATCATTCACAGATGACAACGAACTGATTTTAGTACTTTGTATAAGAGCATATTTTCGTATTTACAGGCCATGGTTTTTGCTGTCACTTATGCATCAGAGAGTTGGACAGTGACTGAGGGGGATAGAAGGAGAATTGATGCCTTTGAGCTGTGGTGCTGGAGAAGAGTATTGAGGGTACCATGGACTGCTAGGAAAACAAACAGATTCATCCTGGAGAGGGTTAAACCGGGTGGCTCCTTGAAGGCAAGGATTCTGGGGCTTCGTCTGACATACTTTGGACATGTCGTAAGGAGGGACAGGTCCTTGGAGAGGGACATCATGCTTTGGAGGGTGGAGGGACAGCGCAGGAGGAGAAGGCCCTCTATGAGGTGGATTGATTCAGTGACTGGGATAATCGGGATGGGTGTGTTGGAGACAGTGCATGGATAGAGCAGAGTTTAGGGCTGTTGTACATAGGGTCGCTATGAGTCGCAAGTGACTCGACGGCACATAACAACAACATTTGTTAGAACTACATTGTGGAGGAGGAATGCTTATGTAATCCTTTGAACGTCATAAATGTTTGAAATAGTATGTAATAGGGGGAGCTCTGGTGGCCTAGTGGCAAGAAGCTGCACTGCAATCCCGGAGGGGCAGTCTCCTCCTTTACCAGTCAGATCTGATTTGATGGTACACATACAAAACATAAAAAAAGAAATAGTATATAATAAAAAGAAATGTATTCGTTTCACACAGTATTGCCAGCGTGTATTATGAACCTTCAAGAAATAAATATAATCTGTTTTAAGCTTTTTAATAATACAGAAAGTTCTTATGTAACCTTTTTTTATCAATTTATGTTAACCCTGAAACCAGTAACTCACAAAAACAACACACTGCAAACACAAAGCAGAGGGAAGTCAACATAGAAGAACGGAGCACCTAAATTAAATGTTGGAAAATAAAATTCATCCTAACAAGAGGCTCAGACATTATAAAGCAAAGTGTGCCCCAGGACGTAGGGACTGCTAAGTATCTGAAAACATACCACCCTTGTAAGCAGCATTGAAGAGAAAGAGAAGACTGTTAACATCACACTGGATGCAGAAAAATGCCTCTTTTTAAAGATGCAAGCCCTATTTCTGACGACATAAAGATTAAAAAGCACATTTACTAACTGATGTGCTGTTACTGTATCTACTATCCATTTCCTTCTTTGAAAGCACTGGTTACATTTGTAATCGGTAATCAAGCATTTGACGGTAATCAAGCATTTGACGTAGCTGCTAACTTCTCCCTCCTCCCTTCCACTCAGCCTGACATAGTGAAGTCTCTGCAGTGAAGTCAGTGAGCGAGGCGGAGGTTCTGAGGACTCTAGAAAATAAGGCTAAGCAGTGCAGACAGAGTTGTGGGAAATGCCGGACCTGTGATTGTCAGGGCACAATTGACATAAAAAAATGAAAAAGAATCAAATTATAGACCATCAGAACTAATGAGACAATTCAGTAAGGAGTTCAGAACAGTCCCTTAAAAAAATATACCGTTTACAAATAGTAAACTACTAGAAAAAATGCTATTTATAAATGTGTGTTACCAATGGTGTAAATAACTATAAAACAGCCAGGAATAAAACTTTCAAGGAATAATTTTTCACACCTGTGAAGTGAATTGTAAAGCATCACCAGAAAACAAAACAGATGTGAATAAATGCAGAGATAAAACAGCTTTCCTGAATGATAAGAATCAATATTGTGAATATGAGAGCATATCCCAAAGTTAGCATGCATTGTCGGTGTCAGTACATTCCAAGATTCTGACAAAACAGAATCCAAAATTAATTGGGGGAAAAAAAGTCAAAAGAAGCCAGAGGGAGAGGCGACAGATGACCCATCATAGAGGAGAGGAGTATTTCCCTAACAAACATCAGAGTGTCCTGTGAAGCTAGAGTAAATGAAACAACATGATTGGTACAGATGTAGCTGAAAAAGAGAAGTAGTATAAAATCGTAAGCATAAAGGTTGTCTTTTTCATTTCAAAATCAGTGTATGTAAAGCAGTTAAAAATGTCATTGGAAAATTAAAAAGAAAGCCATTGAAAAATTTTAACGAAAAAAATTAATAATCTATCCCTCATACAGCCCATAAAGATTTTAAAATAAAATTATTATAGCCATTACAGAATTTTTATAGTCTTATGATAGGAAAGGTAACACAGTGGCATAATCTTTAGAGAACTGTGCCACTAACCCGAAAGCAATGCCTCTCTGTCAGGTCAGACCTCCTCCTCTGTGATTTACAGCCTCTGCAAACTGACTCAGAATCTAGGAATAGATTCTGACTTGATGGCAATGAGTGAATGGGAGGGAAAAAATTCATAATAGGAATAACAATACCTACTATCCATCAAGACATAACTAGAAATCATGAGTATGTAAAAATATAGTTGCAAAAGAGATATGATACTATAAATCTTTAAAGATATCCTTAAAAATGTTAGCATATTTATAACAGATAATATATTAGCCGGAATATATCAAGGAAAAGGCCTACTAGGTAGGAGAAAATAATAAAAAGAATTCACTGCAGAAAAATAGAAATAATATTTAAAAGATGCTGAACTTCAGTGAAAGGCAGCTTTCAGATCTGAGGTTCACAGGGTCGTATGAGTCCTACTTGATTTGACAGCATCTAACACCACCATCACCTTCATTTGGAATGAATAATCTTCAAAATAAATAAGCCAAATATGATTTCTGTTTGTTAATAGACTGAAAAAATTCTGAGAGATGTATAAAGATTTTTGAAATCTCAAATTGACAACGATATGTGGAAATGCTCCTGCACTTTTGGTGGGAGTATAAACTAGTGCTGCATTTTGAAGAGCAACAGAGCAGTTGATTTCATGGTTTAAAATGTGCATAGAATGGTTCTTTAAACGTATCAAAGACGTACTACCAACATCAAGAGTAAAAGAAAGTATATCACTGTAGATCTTACGAATATTTAAAAGGCAATACACAAATGTTACACACAATTTTATGTAATAAATTCAACCATTTAGATGAAGTATACAAATTCTTTGTAAAGTACGTCATAACTGTCGTGTAGGGGTTTCATAGTCAGATATTAGTAGCTGCAGTTCACTAATAGCTTGGGTTTGCTGGAGTGAAGCTTATCAGCAGAGGAGAGGTAGATGCATCCAGCTCCCTTGATTCCACAGCAAAGCTGTGTGTTTACTGTGGTTACATTTACTTCCTGTGCTGTCAAGCTGCATGTATGACAGCTCTGAGAAAGCTTGTGTCTGTATATCACATCAAAGGGCATCGTGGAGCATTTCCTACTATGAACACTGGCATTTTTCTTAGAACTTCTTCTCAGACTGACTGCTTATAGCTGCATCAGCTCCTCCTTAAACTTTCAGAAGTAAGGAAATGCGTGTCCTGGATCACCCAGAATTGAGTCTTACTGTTCAAAAAGATGACATGGAAAATCTCAATTGCATAATAATTGTATTATCATAGAAATGTGTATCATCTAAACCTTTTACATACAAATATACACATAGACCAAGCGCAGATGATTTCACTGATGAATTCTAGCAAACATTCAAGGGGGTCAGGGAAGAAGAATCTTCACAAAAGTTTCCTGAAAATAAAGAATGAGAAAACTAGTTTCTGATTCATTTTGTGAGGCCAGTTTAGCTGTGAAACCAAAACCTGACAGAAGCATTGAGCAGGATACCATGGATTGCCACGAGAAAAAAAACAAGTCTGTCCTGGGGAAGGTGGAACCAGGTTGCTCCCTGAAAGGAAGGATTTTGAAACTTTTCCTCACTTATTTTGGGCGTGTTGCCAGGAGGGACTGACTAATCCTTGCAGAAGGGCATCGTGCTTGGAAGGTTAAACGGTCAGTGTAGGAGAGGAAGACCCTGGATGAGATGGATTGACGCGGTAACTGTCATAACGGGGCAAGTGTGTCAGAGATGGGAAGGTTGGCTCAGGATAGGACAAGGTTCAGAGCTCGTGTTCCTGGGGTCACTGTGAGTCCTAGTCAACTGGACAGAACAACAACAGCTAGATTCTAAAACTTTGTTGAGAAGACAGAAATGGAACAGAAAGTCCGGATTTCGACCAGACTGAATCAGTGGGGGGAAAATGCACTGTCCAATAAATAATACTTGTGTCAGCGTGCTATGATTTTACATAATAATCCTCTAAGTAATGGCAGTAGATCAAAATTTATAAGTGAGAACCAAAAGCATTAAAAATATTTGAAAGAATCATGGTTTGAAAATGCCAAAATTCGAAGTTGGAAAAATATTTATTCCTCTATATACACTTATACGCGCATAGAGACACACAAAATTATTTATAGGTTGATATAAAACTATATTACTGTCAAAATTATGGGGATGGGGAAGTCAGAGGTAAGTACAACCTCCCTAACAAGCTGTGCTATAATCCCAAAGGTGCATGATTCAGATCCACCAGATCCTATGCCGTAGAAGGACCCACAATCTCTTCCTGTGTGATTTACTGCCTCTGAAAACCCTGCAGGGCCAGCTATGGGTTGATTCTGACTCAATGGCATGCAACAACACTATATTTTAAATGACTAAGAAAGAATGACAAATGCAAATAAAAAGTTGATGATCAACTTCATTCACAATTATAGAAATGGGGGAAACCGAACAAAACATAACATAGCACACTGGAATTGGTAGGAGAGCTCTTGTGGCCTAGTGGCAAGAAGCTGCACTGCAATCCACGTGGTTTGAGGCCACCGGCTGCTCCCCAGGAGAAGGATGGGCAGTCTCTTCCCGTGTGATTAACTGCCTCCAAAAACCCGCCAGAGTATCAGCTATGGTCTGTTCCAACTCGATGGTACACAGTACCAAAATTGGAATTGTACTCCAAAACAAACAACATTGACGTGAGGAGTTGTGCTGCCAACCTAAAGGTACATGGTTCAATTCCACCAGTTGCTCCACAAGAGAAAAAATAGGCAATCTCCTCCTATGCTGTTTACTGCATCTGAAAACTTACTGGAGGGTCAGCTATGAGTTGGTTCCAATTTGATGCTACTCAACAACAATGACACTAAAATAACATACTGATACTTTTCTAAGGATGTTGATAAACAAGTATCTTTGTGGCCATACTTTGAAGGAAGATTAGAATTTGAATAGAATTCAGCAACAGCTAGCAAAATTATGTTTAGGCACTCCTATTGAACCTATAACTCCACATGTAGGGACATGTCTTAGAGATGTGAAATTAACTTCAGATCACCAGTATACATTGTTTATTTTAACATTGTTTAAAGTAGAAAAAAATGCTGAAAAAGAGCCCAGTGGCTCTTCATGGCTATCAGCTCATGAAGCCGCTCCTCCAAACCCAGTCTGTCGTCTCAAAGCAGGGAGTATCTTTTTCTCCTGCATTTAAAAAAACAAAAAACCAACACAACAAGGACCAGATGTATAAATATCTCCCATATAAATACTATCCAGGCCTGACCCTGCTTAGCTTCTGTGATCAGATGAGATAGATATATCGATATCGCAAAAATGAGATCTCAAAGACACCTGTGAAGCAATGATAAGTGTTTAACCTTTTATTTCTCCCAGTCTTTTATTAACTTTTCCTGTACCTCATTCAGCCACCTTTACATCCAGCTTACCTGTATTGAATTCTTCTGAAGCATTTCTAACTGGTTTAAAAAAAAAAATCTCTTTTTGTATTATTGCTTCATCACTTCATGTCATAGTTAAATAAAATGTTTAACTGGTACAGCTAAGAGATGCGTAGGAATAAATGGAATTGGTTGTGGGCCTCAGCTTAGCTGGTGGGAGTAGGGAGCTAGGGACCCATATGTACAGCACCTGCTAGCTGCACACATTCATGATGCGGAAGGTGTGACTGTTACATCGGGAAGTGAAAGTGGAGAACTTTGGCCACTCCCCAAGTGGCCTAAATGAAGGTCATTGGGGAGAGTTTCCATTGCATACTGACAAATGTACCATTGGTTCTAAAATAAATTTTTAATAAAAGACTTGCCAGAGTCTTGACATTTTTAGGCTGGGACTTGCTGCTTCCCTATGAGCCCACGTTCTTTCCATGGTGTTACAGGCTTTGGTCAGAGAGCTGCAAAACGATGTCCAGCTGATGAGGCAACAAATCAGAGAGCGGAAGAAAATGCAGAGAAGCAGAATCGCTTATAAAAGCTCAGCCCAGAAAGCCCAGACCTTGGCAGCTTCTATCCTGAACATTTCCCAGTCAGACCTCGAGGAAATACTGGATACGGAAGATGATGTGGTAAGCGCCCAAATGTTTCTTAATAAAGGCTTTTTTTACAGACTGCACTAAAGCACGTATTTTTTTGAAAAAATTCTTTGAAGTTCATCTCTAGATAAAATTAATGAAGGTAAAATCATTAATGGGCCAATGGAGACTATTAACCCTCTCAAAAAGGCCTTTCGAGACTGAGCTGCGTAGTAGACAGCCAGCACTCATCACACCCAGTACTGCTTATTTGCTATTCAAGTCAATTACCTGTTCTTGTCTCCTCCATTTTCCTTAATTTAGTTAATCATATTATATATCTTGTAAGCTAGTATTTTTAATTAAGCTGGTTTGAATGGGTTTAGATAAGCTGAACTCACCATTGATTTGAGGATTTTTTTTTCTTCTATGCCAGATTTTTTAAAAAGTATTAAATCTATTGGTTTTCTTGGCGAAACTAAAAAAATTAGATTATTGGCTCAAGATAGAGAACAAGGTATTTATTGCTTTCAATTGGGTAAAATACAGTACCTTGTCTGGTTGACTTGAAATGCACCTAAGTTATGTCTTCAGTGGCAATTTTAACACTTCCACTGAGGGAGGATTCTGAGTTTTGACACAGTTGCTGTTTTATAAACAACAGATTCTCAGTCCTTTGAGAATCCAGAGACATAACTCAATGCTGATTCACAGTAAACTGAAACCCTCAAACTCCTTGTTATCAAGTTGGAACCAAGTCACAGCTAAGCCCCCAGCGGGTTTTCGGAGACTATCAATAGCGTGGAAAGAGAGTGCCTGTCTTTCTCCAATGGAGTGGCTGGTAGATTCGAACCACCAGAGAGACACTGCCTTTGCATTAACAGCGCAAGTCCCTAGGGTCAGGGCCAACCAGAGCCCCTGATAGAAAACCCCTGATAAGGTGGTGGTGTTCTTGTTTGAAAAGATTAAAGGAATTCAAGACTAAAGTAAATATTTGTGAAATGTTCGAAGGCACATAACAACAACAACAACATTTGTGAAATGAATAAATGAAAAGATAGAATTATTCTCCATCCCTCTAAGCTTCACAGAGAAATTCAGGAGTGGAATAGAACCAGAATTTGCAAAGCTTTCGAAACTGCTGTGAACACTTAGAAAGCAAAGGAATCCTCTGGAGGTTCTTTTTCTCATGTAGAAAATGACCAGTTTCTGATGTTAGAACTTTATGCCTGTGTCTGCGACTTTCTACCAAAGTTTGAAACTTTGAAACATAACAAACTTTTGAAACAAGAAACTTTTGAAACATAAGAGTGCTACATATATGACATTAAAAAAAATCCATTCTATCATAACACATTTGAAAAGCTATGTGAAATATATGATACATCAGAGGTAGAAGTTAGTCTGTGAAAGGTGTTAACTATGTCTTACTTTGTTGTTGTTATGTGCAGTCAAGTCGACCACAACTCTATGCACAATAGCTCTGAACCCTGCTCTACCCTGGCCAATCTCACTGTCTCTGACACACCTACCCTCATTAGCCCAATTACTGTGTCAATACATCCCAGCAGGGTTTTTTCTCCTGTGCTGTCCCTTCACCCTTCCAAATATCATCTTTTTCTCTAAGGACCAATCCCTCCTGGCAGCAAGCCCAAATTTTTGGAGACAGAGCTTCAAAATCTTTCCCTCTAAGGAACAGCTTGGCTTCATTCTCTCCAGGACACATCTGTTCGTTCTCTTGGCAGTCCATGGTACATTCAATACTCTTCTCCAGCACAACAGCTCAAAAGCATCGATTCTTCTTCTGTCATCTTTACTCATTGTCCAGCTATGTGATGCATAACAGGTAATTGAGAAGACCGTTGCCTGGATCAGGCTAACCTTGGTCTCTAGACTGACATCATAGCCCTCAAGAGAGGTCCCTGATTGCAGATTTTCTTAATGCAATTCATCTTTTGATTTCCTGACTTCTGGTGCCGGGAGTGTTGCTGTGAACCAAGCAAGCTGGAGTTGTTAACAGTCTCGACCTCTTCATCTGTCATGATGCTGCTAATTGGTCCAGCGGTGAGAACAAGAAGATTGGAAGCCTTCATTGTTACTTAAGAGCTTGAAACCAAGTGCTGTTGTAATTGTCCTTGAGTGGATTTCCACTCATGACCTCCTGAAGAATGCTGAGTGGAACTGCACCACAGTTTGCAAGACTTTCAGAAGCGCATCACCAGGCACTGGGAGGATTTGAACTGCCATGCAGTCAGCTGTAGTCGAGTGCTCAACCATTCAAGTTACCCAGGCCGACCCTTTACAACGAGTAGATCTCAATAAAACCCTTCTCTCTCTCTCTCCGTGTGTGTGTGTGTGTGTGTGTGTGTGTGTACACTAACGCATTCATATTCTAAATAACACAGGACCACTTCACCTTTCTTCAACATATAAAAAGATACCCTCTCACAGTAGAAAGTCCTAGATAGAATTGGAGACAAACAGAACAAAAGGAGGATCCCACAGGACTATTACCCTTTGAAGTTGTAAATGAAAATATTTCTTCTGGTCATTGTTCAACCAAATAATAGACTAACTTATAAGCAAGATCACCTGTAAGTAATGTGCTTTCTTAAACAATTAATTCTACGAGACTAAATGTTCCACAGCAACTAACACCACAGATGAGAAGATAGGGAGTGGAGGGGAAGAGAGGGAAGGGGAGGGGGAACTCGACCAAATGAAAGAAAGAACCCTAGTCCTTGGGGAAATTGTAAACAATGACAGAGTGATTTAAGGCCTTGAGGGACTTGCCCAGTCAGAGCCCACGAAGTTCTTTGTATGACATCAGATTAGTCAGTTCATCCCAGAAGTGTCCTATGTGATATCTCAGGCTGACACCCAACATGCATTGTTGTTGTTGTTGTTGTTGTTAAGTGCCACTGAGTCGTAGATAACTTATAGGAACCCTATGAACAAAAGACTTGAACATTTATATAACTTCCATCCTTTCTCCAAGTTTTTACTGTTTCCAGAGGCAAGCTATTTCGGAAGTGGATGCCACTACTGCTTCAAATTAGCATTCTACAAGTGCTGGTTTTTTAAATCCTTTTCTTTTTTATAAAGTATATGTTTTTGTCTAAATGGAATCATTCCCTTTAAAGAAATTTTCGACGTCATATATGGATGCATTATAACTTCAGAAGTAGATTTATCTTGATACATCAGTCAAAACATGTTTACTGGCATACAGCACTTGAAGTTAGTGTCTCTCAGCCTATCAGTAAACTATTGAGTATTTAAAAAACAACAAAACAAACAGGCATCCAGGTGCACCAGGGTCAGGCTGTGTTCTGTTACTGTTTATTGTTGTAACCATTACCCTCATGTCATCTGCTCACATGTTCAAGTATACGGCTTTGCATTATCTCAACAAAGGTCACTTATAAGGGTTCTTTTAAATAGCTCTGTCCCCTTTTACTTCTTTTTACAAGTCTGATTGTCAACTTTAAAAGTGACTATTAAAAAACAACCAACCGAGAAAGACTTGATGAAATATGTTTACGGCATTAAAGTCTATGGGGGAGAGAATAGTCTAAAAGTATTATATTTTAGGGCATTATTTTTATCGTAGGAGTACGCAATGAGGGTTGCAGAGTGGATTATATTTGGGAGTAGGGGGTGGGGTTTGGGGAGGTGCGGGGGTGGGGTTTGTGTACCAATGAGGGAGTTTTTCTTTTGCTTTTCAAGGAGAGGAGCAAAGGGGGGGGTTGTGCGGGGAGAAGGGTGCAACAATGAATGAATGGAATTCCAAAATCTCTGTAGATGTTCATTGAAATGAAAAATAAACAAACTACAAACTAAAAAAAAAAACAACTAACCAGCTGTTGGGCTGAAATGAGTTTTAAGACATTCTAAAAATTAATATTAGCTGATGGAGTGAAATTAAAGGAAAATGTAAAACCTTTTAATAATTATTATGAAGATGAACAGAAATATGTTGAAAGCAAAAATATAAAGTGAATTAAAGCAGTAGAATTAGAAAATCATACTACAGTTACAAACCATGTGGATTTATATATTCACTGAAGTAAAAATTAAAAGCCATATATAGAAAAGTGAAAAATGAATTAACAGCTCCATTCAGTTTCCCATTTTCTTTAATCACCTTCAATCTCGCACCTCAGCCACATCCTTTGGTTTCACTCTGAAGACGTAAATAAGAGTCCTAAAATTTGTTGTGAGTTATAGAACTTCGTCTTCCATGTGTACTTAGAAATGGACACTTATTTAAGTATGTAGCAATTAAATATTCAAAGGCCTGGATTTAAACTTGAGAGTTCCTGTGGCTAAGTAGCATTGCCAGTCCAAAGGCAAGTGGTTCGAACCCTCCAGCTTTTCCTTGGAAGAAAGACAGGCATTCTGCTGCCATGTGACTCAGAACCTCTGAAGACCAGCTGGAGGGTCAGCTGAAAGCCAGTTCTGACAGGCTGCTGTATGTTGAATCTAGCTCTAACAACAATAGTTCTCTAAATTTACTCAGTATCTAAGAGTTGGGTTTATACAAACACAGTTTAACACTGGTGTTTCCATTTGCTTTCTTCAGGAAATTGAAAGAGCAAGGCTGGATGCTGAAAATGACAAGGAGTGGCTGTCGTACATTCAGAAGCTTCTCGAAGGACAGGTATTTTTTTTTTCTGTCTAGCTTGTATATTAAAACTTCCAGATAAAAAGTCCAAGCCTTCTAGTTTTACTAGTGTCTAATGTTTTTGTAACTATTTCTGCATTGTTTCTATTGGGCAGGCAGCTCTGTAGCATATAGTCTGTAGAGAGTTGTGCTGCAGACTTGAGAGTTGACTGTCTGTGTAGGTTGGAATCCAGAAGACTCCACAGGAGAAAGTGGGCAGTCTCCCCCCATGTGGTCCACAGCCTCCAGAAGCCCAGCGGAGTGTCAGCTAGTCAGGCTCAAAGGCAGTGAGTTTTCTGATGGAGAAAGAAGTATTTCAAGAGGTAGACAGGGAAGTTAACCCTCTATTTGTACTTTTGGACTTAGCAAATGAAGCACATGCCTTGAGAAGGAGCCCACACGGGCCTTAGCAAATGCATTAATTAAATTATCGAGTCAGCCTCTATGCTTGCTAGGTGGAAAAGGATCCATCCTCTCATACCTCTTAGGAGAAGAGAGTCTTTATTATGTGTCTTTAAAGTCAGTAGTTGATATGGACACCTGAGGAGTTCATGGGTTTCTGTGACCTTTTACTGTGGACCTGTTTCCAGTCAATTCATGTTTTCCTCACAGCCAGACAGCTGTTTATTACTGTGTCTTCCCGCATTCTCTACAATATTTTCTACTGAGACCTCGAGCAGCTTGTTAGTGGGAAGTAAATATTGATTTGGCATCCTGTCAATGCAGAAAGAATGAAAAAATTTCCACCAGAGGCCCCTCAAACATTTTCCTATCGACATTTTCCGGGCCGAGTGGAGAGCTGCGTGGAGGATGACAAGGCCCAGACGAGTGCAGCTCCCGGAGGGCTCTGTTGAGACTGCTGCTGTGACCCGGGTGATGCGCTCTCTTCCCTTTCAAGTGTGTTTTTAATCCACATGCCGTCTGCTGGGAGGTGCCCCTGTTGTAAGTGATCAAGGGAAGTTTATTGGCAGGCGAGAGCCCTGCTTTGCTCGTCATCGCAGGCTTTTGTTTTGACATCACTGACAGCATGGAGTGTATTCTAAAACTTTTTCATTACTGTGCTTTTTTGCTCATCCCTATGGTTTATTTTTAAACACGAACTGGAAAAAAGGTGAAAGGTGTTTGTCAAAAGAATGGGAATGACATAAAAAAAAATCTATTACCCACCTGTGATTTTTGGAAAGTCCTCCTAAGTGTTTCTGTAGAAGATGATAAGGGGAAGCAGATGTATTAATGTGATTATTTTACATTTACATGAACGAGGAGAAGTTTCTCGGCTTTTTTTGGAAAGGCGTGGATAAGTAACTTGTAAGCTAGTCCTGTCAGGAGCTGCCCGTATTCTTAGTGTAGGTTTTATGTCTTTTTGAAACATCCCTTCAGGATCACTTCAATAGTAACAGAAGGCCATTGGCGAACTTTTGCTTACAAAGTGCAGGGTACAGGTGCACACAAAAGCCATTCCAGGTGACACCTAGCTTCAAAAGAAAGCAATGTATAAGGGAGCTCTGGTGGCCTAGTGGCAAGAAGCTGCACTGCAATCCCAGAGGTGTGTGGTTTGAATCCACCAGATCTGATTTGACAGTATACACACACAAAAAAAAATTAATAAAATTTTTTTTAAAAAAGAAAGCAATGTATATGGACTTTGTAAGTAAGTAAACCAGTATAAAATTAAAAATTAAAGAGGCCATTTCTTAATCATGAATGTGCCCCCTGTCCAGCCAGTGCTGGGCACAACAGGACAGACAACCTCTGTAATGATTAAGTTTAGAGGTTTGGTCAGCTTGAAAATGATATATATTAAAAAAAAAACCCTACCCCCAAAATACCCACCACTTTTTAAGCAATGTAAATATCCTGTAAATAGTACCCTCTAGTTTCACTTAATTGACAGTTTCATCATCAGTGGCAAACATAGAAAATAATCTCCATCTGTGTAAATCTGTATTGAATTTTGCTGCTTCCACCCTGACCCCGGAGCGGTTGTGCTGTTAACACGGTGGAGGGGCCCGACCCTCTCTGCCCTCTGGACACATGCACACACTCCAGTTCGTGTGAAGAAAAAAAAATCCTGTTGCAAATGACATCAGACCACTTAATACTGCAGGTTGATATAGTGCCTTTTTGTGCCACTGAGCCTGGACTCTGGAATATAATTGCCTGGCAGTATTGATTTAATTGCCCAAGTTTATTTGTGGACTCCTAATTATTGACTGGAGGGAAATTTAATGGAGCAGCCTTTATGAACACTGGGAAGGCTCTGCTGTTGCTGTTACACATGATGAACTGCGTCATGTGCCTTTAGATCATTTTTCAAGCTAATTTTATTCCACTGTGACAGTATGATAACATTTAAAAAGTCAAAGACTTTTTATTTTTATTATTGGCATAGGTGGTTTTGCTGATGTCTTTGAATTTTGTGAGGGGAGAAAAAAAATCAGGACTTCATTGGTTGCACTTGAATGTCACTTTATAATTATGCCCAAGAGAAAAATCTATACAATAGAAAACATCTTTTCTTTTTAAGCCTACATTTCTTCTCTTTCAATTCCCACAATTACAGTTGTCTTGAATTTTAGAAAAGGTTTTTGTTGCTGTGTGTGAGGTGTGTGTGTTTGTGTGTGTCGAAGTTATGCTTACAGGACTGCATGAGCAGAAATGTAAAAACTTCCATGAATTCACTTTGCTTCATTTATGGTGCACAGGTCTTAGTATCTGGACATACCTCTTGTCTGCAAGATCCAACTGTGGAATAGTTGAGTCTACTCCCTAAAAGAACGTACTAATTATTTTAATAGGGAGCTTTAGTAGCCTAATGGTAAGGAACTAAGCTGCCAGTCTAGTGGTAAGTGGTTCAAATCCACCAGCTGCTCCACAGGAGAAAGATGGGCAGTCTCTTCTCTTGTGATTTATAGCCTCACCTTGAAAACCTGCTGGAGGCTCAGCGATGAGATGATTCTGACTGGAATGTACATATCAACACAACAATTCATTTAATATTGGTTTTGGTGATCAAATACTTTGAACATCAAATCCCAGGGTCACATTCCTCCAGTGTCAACCTTTGGCACTGAGTGTCAGGTGTGACAGGTCCTGGGATTGTCACACTGACTCTGGCCCTGTGCTTTTGACTCCCATCACAAGGTTATTTTCCATTAAAGACAATTTTCTCCACATTTCACTTTGCTGCCATTCTTTATTGATCACATATTCATTATAATCTACAAAGCTCTTCTACTGTGGGGCTATATAGGTCTACATATATCCTGGAGACGGTGAAACCAGGCTACTCCTTGGAGGCAAGGATTTTGGATCTCCATCTCACATACTTTGGGCATCTTACCAGGAGGGACCAATCCTTGGAGAGGGACATTATGCTTGAGAGGGTGGAGGGACAAGGTCAGAGAGGAAGACCCTGGATGAGATGGATTGACTCAATGACTCGGGTAATGAGAGGAGGTGTGTCATAGAAAATGAAATTGACTCAGGATAGAGCAGGGTTCAGAGCTGTTTGTTGTTCATAGGGTGGCTGTGAGTCACAATACTCAACAGTACATATGACAACAACAGTCTGCTACTGCTGTTAGCAAGAAGAGCGTGAGAACAAACAGCTCTAAAATTTTAACTTCCATGCTTTTAATACAATATGCAAATGTATATCATTTCATGTAGTTCAGAGGCAATAGGTAATTTTATATGTCCTTTGTTCCTAAAAATTTCTACTAATAAAAACCATCCTGGGTGAGGAAGGAATCTAAGATCTACTTTCTTTTTTCTAAAAGCATAGCTGTCTTTTCATTTCTGTGAACATTTTCCCTTGCATCAGTTCACTCACGTGAGTAAGGAACCCCCTGGTGACATAGTGGTTAAGTGCTTGGCTGATAACTGAAAGGCCAGCTGTTCAAAGCTAACAGCTGATCTCCAGGAGGCTATGTGACTGTCTGCTTCCACACAGGCGTGAGCCTCAGAAACGCCCTGGCCAGTTCTCAGTTCTGCATGGTGGCTGAGTTGGAGTCAACTCCCTGGTAGTGGATTTTCACATTAATAACATTGTAAATTTTTGTAATTTTGTGGAAATGTAAATAAGCAAATTAATGATTGTAGGAGGATATTGGAAACCTTTCAAATGAATTTTTCAGTAGTTTAGGGAGGGGGTGGGGGGAAGAGATAAAAAAACCTCCACTAGCCTGGAAGTACACTACTGAGGCTCTTTAATTAGGGAAAGGATGTGTTGTCTTTTAAGAAGATGCTCCAGAGGTCCAGATGGGTTAGAGAGAGAAGACTGAGGTCCAGAAGGCCATCCAGAGGCAGGGAGAGGGGTTCAGGGAGAAAAGTACAACAATGAATGATTGGAAATCCTAAGACTCTGTAAACTTTCATTAAAATTATTATTAATAATAATAATAAAGGCCATCCAAGTGAGGGGCATTGAGAGCCTGGATATACCCTGACCATAGGCAGTTGTTGATGTTGATTGCCTTCAAGTCAAGCACAACTCATAGTGACCCTATCTATGAACAAAAGGCTAGAAGCCCCTCTACAACTATCGACATTTATAGAATTCATAGAGTTTCTGAAGGGAGGAAATCGATGCAGTCGCAGTCCATATGATCGTGATTGCATCTATCATAATAATGAGATTAGTCAAAAGTGATGAGAAAACAGAAAAAAACCCAAAAAAAGGACAAATTTAATACCCCACATGACGAGAAAGGTCCAGAGTTGAGAGTGGTACAGGTAGCCTACTGGGTGAGGAGTTGCACTGCCAACCCAAAGGCAGACAGTTGGAATCCACCAGCTGCTTCTCTCATGTGATTTACGGGCCTCCAAAAACTCCCTGGAGGGTCACTGTGAGCCAGTTCTGACTCAGAAGCAATGAGGTCTGGAGTTTTCAGTTCCAGGGGTAGAGAACAAGGAACTGGTTAAAATATATAAACTAAGTTGAACAGAAGATATCCACCAGCTGCTCTGTTGGAGAAAGATGGGCACTCTCATCTCGTGCAATTTATTGCCTCTGAAAACCTGCTAGAGAGTACGCTATGAGTCATTCCAACTTGACCATCTTCAGGAGAAGGACAGCCGGTCTCCTCCCATGCAGTTAATTTGGGTCAGCTAGGAATTGGTTCCGACTCTATAGTACTCAACAACAAATATATACACACACATACACACATACATATATATACATATACACACACATATACACACTATGTATGCATATTAAAATATGCATCATGTTTAACATGGATACTACGCAATCTTCACTACATATGCTATGCTGTTTCAATCACTCCCTGCTGACCTGTGGCGTCTGTTTCAGCTCAGAGCAACCCTCCTGAGGTTCTGCTGGTGGATTTGAACTGCGAGAAATGCACAGCGTTTAGGCTCACACCACAACACCCTGTAGACTGTGCCACCATACCTCGCCTCCGAGTTATTGCTGCCATTGTGTGCTGTTGAGTTGAAACAAACTCACAGCTGCCTCTCCAGTGGATTTTCAGAAGCTGTGAATTGTACATGAGATTTCTTTTCTTTCTTCCACAGAGTAGCTGTTGTTGTTGTTGTTTTTGTGTGCCTTCAAGTTGGAACCAACCCATAGCTGATGTTCCAGCAGGTCTTCAGGGCCTGTAAATCAGATGGGAGGAGATTACCCATCCTTCTGCCACAGAACAGCCGGTAAATTCGAACTTGTGTCTTTGGTATTGCAACATAGGTTCTTAACCACTAGGCCATCAGAGCTCCCTCTGCAAAGTAGCTAGTGGGTTCCAACTGCCTGCCTGAGAGGGTTTGAAGTAAAGAGTGGCTGAAGACGTTTTGTTGTCTTTTTTCCTTATTTGCTACTCTGTTTCCAGGTCAGTTCTCATTTACTCCACCTTGGTGCACTTTGCCTACGTTATTTTTCTTGTATGAAGACCATATTGTTGTTGTTCTGTGCCATCATGTCAGAATACAATCTCCAGCATGTTTTCAGAGGCAGTAAATTGCTCGTGAGGAGACTGCCCACCTTTTTTGCTATGGAGAAGCTAGTGGATTTGAACCATACGCCTTCGAGTTTGGCAGCAAAACTCCTGACCACTAAGGCCATCAGAGGTCCAGATCATAAAATAGCTCTTTCTGCCTTCAGTTGTTTAAAATGTACAGACTGAGGTCAGCGATTTTTCTTTAAATATTTGTATGGCCCATTAGTTGCTTCAGATCTTACAAATGATGAAATTTAAAATGATTCCCTTTCCCCAGTGTCCTCTCTGCAAAATATGCTTACTTTCTAGAGAATATTTGGCAGCATGGCAGTGGGTGAGTTTTCTAAATCTCTCTGGCTTCTGTAATGGAGTAACCTCTAGCTTGGTGGTTAAGTGACTGTTTCTCCTCAGCCCTCTGGTTGCTTTCCAGGTTGCACTTACAGCATTACACACAGACACTACCTACACTCGTGCGGCGCACACTCACACGTTCACGCACTGCCATAAAACAACACCCTTCTCTCTCACATCCCAGGCGAATGGAGTTGGGAGGCCTCCATATTCAGAACCTTGCTAGGATTGTTCAAATGAAAGATGTCACGCCTCCTTGAACGCCACCAGAAAGAAATCACCGGGGTAGGGGGAAAGCCCTAGCTTATGATAAAGTGTTAATGACCTTGAAAATTCTTATGCACATGTTTCTGATGTTGTTGTTGTTATGTGCCATCTAATTAACTATGACTCATAGGGACCTCTGAACAACACGGGATCTGAGCCTTTGAAGCCCTAGCTTGTACCATTCTCATCTTCTCTGATATACTTGAGCCCATTATTATTGTGACTGTGTCAGTCCATCCTATTGGGAGTTTACCTCTCTTGTGTTAACCCTCCACATTTCCAAGCAGGACGTCACGTTCCGAGGACTAGCCCCTCCTAACGACATCCCCAAAGCACATGAGACAAAGCTTTATCATCTCTGCTTCCAGTTTCTTCATCATCTTTCGGAATTGCCTGTTAAAGTCGGCAAGGGGAGATAACGAGTGATGGCTGAGTGATAAGGCGTTGTGCTGTCAGGGTAAAGGCTTGCTGGTCAAACACACGAGCTGCTCCGAGGGAGAAACGTGGACTGTTTCCTCTAGTGCAGTTGAAAGCCTCTGGAAACTCACTCAAGGGTCTGCAGTGGGCCTGTTCTGACTTGATAGCTCTTAACAATTAAAGTTAAAAGGATGGTTTTGTTAGATCCTGTCATATAATAACATATGAAACCATTAGCTTAAGGCAGCTCACCCAAAAGTCTTTCTCACTCGTCTTAAAGTAGGAATTAGGGAAATGCATATCACAGACTTGGAAGGAAAATTAATCTATCTAAAAATATTTTCTGATAAGTCAAAGAGTCATCATTCTTAAAAAAGGTAACAGTAGTTTAGAGCAAGAAAAGTATATTCAAATTATTCAGATTACATCTTCTGACAAATATTTAAATGAATTGCTAATTTTGTTTAGAAGTATTCTTTTTTACAAGATTTAGGGCTAAAATGATTCAGAAATGACCAAGCCCATTGCCTGGCACATAATAAGCATGCAATAAATAAACGTTCCCTGATGAAATTCATTAATATAATGGTCTCAGTAAGCAAGCTCATGACGTCATCTGCATTTGCCTAGATTTTTGGGAAGATGCCATTTAAGTCAGCACTTAGTGACATACTGACAAGCAGAGTAGTGACTAATTAAAACTCCTTTTGTAATCTTTCTCAGTAACTCCATCCCCTCCCTGTACCATTGAAGTTCTGCCTGCTCTGTCTTTTCATATCCACTAAGCTGTTTATTTTCTTGAATTCAGAGCTTCCACTGCTGTGATCCTCATTGGTATTCATATTACACCCCTCGGAGACGCATAATAGTATCTTGAACGCACAGCAGAGGCTTCAGTAGACCATACGTGTGAAAGATTCTTCACGTAATGTGTATCACCCTTAGTCATGAAGGAACATGTAAAGAACAGTCCTAACCTCTTAGTACTTGTAGACCTACACAACCTGGCATTTTGATGGGAGAGCTAGTCACATTAGGATAGATTAGATGCCAATATAGAGATAAATGTTATTTGTCGTAATATGTATGGAGCCTAACTTCCCCTAGAATCGTTTCTGTTAGTAACATCAGTTTGACTCCAGCTCAGTTACTCTGTGTTCCGCAGAAGGAAGCCCTGAGTGACCCCGTTTCATCCTCACAGTCTCTGCTGTGCGTGTGCCAGTCGTTAGTCTCTTTGTCAATCCACCTTTACTGACTCTTGCATTTCTGAGCATGATGTCCTTTCCCAAGGACTGGCCCTTCCTGGTAACGTGCCTAAAGTATGTGAGATCAAGTCCCCACCATCCCTGCCTCTAAGGCGCATGCTGACAGCACTTCTCAAAGGACAGAATTCTTTATTATGGACCGGGCCCCCATGGTACATCAGTGTGCTTCACCAGTACCACAACTCAAAGGCATTAGTCCTTCTTTCCCGTTCTTTGTCATTTTCCAACTTTGACAAGCATATGAAGCTATTAAAATTGTCATGACTTGCATCAAGTGCACCTTAGTCTTTAAACTGACATTTTTGCTCTTCAGCACTTTGAAGAGGTCCTTGGCAGCAGGCTTGCCCAGTGCAATATATTTTTAATTTTTATAGTGCTTTGTAGGGAAAAAGAAGGTAGTAATATATCAGGCCTCTTGGAAAGACTGATGTCCAATAAAAAGAGACAGGAGCCTAAGTAGCCCCTCAAGGAAACTTGGAGAAATCAGCTTGTTTCTAGGTGGTATCTGTCTTAAATCCTTTTCTCAAAGTGGAGAAGGGCATGGCAGTGGTAGCTCGTCTATGAGGTCACTGGTTCTCAGGTAGAGGTGGCAGGACTAAACAAAGCAAACCCATTGTCATCAAGTGGATTCTCACTTCTAGCAACACTCCAGGACAAGGCAGAACTGCTCTATCTCATTTCCAAGACTGGAATTGTTTTAGAAGTGGTAGTGGCTTTCAACCTTTGGTCATTTGGTTACCGTCTTACCTCAAAAGGTCTCATTGTTCTCAAGTTGGAACTGACTCATAGTTGACCGCCACTGGATTTCTGAGGCTGTAAATCATGTGGGAGGCGTTTGCCTGGCTTTTCCCTGAAGACTGGCTGGATTTGAACTGACGGAGAGGTGCAGCAGGCCTGGGGCTAAAGCCACAAATCTACAGATATGGTGACAAGGGGTTGGCTTCCTCAGAGCAGGTCATCAAGGCAGAGAAATTAGAGTAGCAATCAAGAACCAGTGAGGATGCTCAATGTCCTCTTGGTGGTCCTGCCATTTCTGTCCCCAGCGTGAGGAGACCGCAGGCTCTCGGCACTCCTGCCGGTGGCACATCACCCTGGGCACTTTAGAGTGGGGTCACCAGCTGCCTGGTCCCTCCAGACCCCTGCTGCCCGCTTCCCACCGCGGGGTGACTCTCAGGACCAAAAGGAGTCTGTTTGGAACATCAGGCTTTGCAGCTGGTGGGACCAGCATGTTTGGCAGCACAACCCCAGACAATCACAACCCTATGAAGGACAGGGAAGTCACATCTTCTCCTGATTGCAGCATTGGCTGCCTCTGTTTTAGCCCACTACCTTGCAGGGGAACTTTCTTATCTTTAACCCAGGATCATGGGCTAAAGATGTTCGCTGTTGGGAGGTTCAAGACAGTTGACAGACAATCCCAAAAGCTCAGCAGATGCATACAGGGCCCGTGCTTGATGTCTGCTGGAGAGATGATGGGAGCAAAGTATTTACAGCATCGTGTGACCAAACCGCCAAAATGTGGGACCTCAACAGCACGCAGGCAGGCAATACAGATCACGCAGCAGGATGCTCCTGTTAAAACCAGCCCTTGGGCCAAAGCACCAGATTACAGCTGCGTGATGTGACGACAGACAGCTGGGACAAGACGCTCAAGTTTTGTGACACACGGTCATCAAATCCTATGATGGTTTTGCAGCTCCCAGAAAGATGATGTTGCGTGGACATGATTTACGCCATGGCTGTGGTGGTGACGGTGGAGAGGGGCTTGATCGTCTACCAGCTGGAGAAGCAGCCCTCTGAGGTCCAGAGGATAGAGTCGCCACTGGAGCACCAGCATTGGGGTGTGGCTGTTTTCCTAGACAAACAGAACAAGACAACTGGCCCTGCCCTGAGCAGTATGAAGGCAGAGTTGCTCTCCACTACATCACCTCCCCAAATCCTGCCAAAGATAACTTTACCTTCAAATGTCCCCGATCCAATAGAACCAGTACTTCAGTAACAAAGGATATCTGTGTGGTCAATGGCCTCGTGTTCCACCCTGTCCACGGCACTCTGGCTACAGATGGGTCTGATGGCAGCTTCAGCCTTTGGGACAAAGATGCCAGGACAAAGCTAAAGATGTCATAAGAGTTAGACCAGCCCATATCAACCGGCTGCTTCAATCACAATGGAAACATATTTGCCTAAGCATCTAGCTATGATGGGTCCAAGGGACATGAGTTCTACAACCCCCAAAAGAAGAACATTTTCCTGCAGGATGCCCTGAAGAGCTGATGCCCGGGAGTAAGAAGGATTGGCCTGCGCCTTCAAGCTGGTGGCCTGCACCGCTCTCTTCACGCTGCCTGTCTCTGGGCTTGTGGTCTCAACCTGTGGGGCTTCAGCCATGAACTTCACCCCTGGAGGGAGCACTGGGCTGGCACAGTCATCCCTGACAGCTCACCGGTTCCATTCCACTGTCCAGGACGAGTTACCTCCACAACTTTTGAGGTTTGAAGTGGGTGTCAGTGCTTCGTTCAGCAGTGTATGTGTTAGAGACGGTTGGAAAACGTCCTTCGAACCCTGTACTGTGTTCTGTAAGAAAATATTGTGTAGACAAAAATTTAAAAAAAGAACCAGTGAGAAAAATAGCCACTGGCTTGGAGCTTCAGTCTGGTTCAGAAGAAACTGCCTTCATTCAGATGTTAATTTCTATCCTAAAATCACTAACCACAGCCACAAAGGACTTACTGGCAGTTAGTTTTTCTAAGGACTGAAGTGTCTTAATGAGTAGGACAGATAATCTATTTTTTCAAATGGTACAGAAACACACCTTGAGGCAAAAAACAAAAAAGAAAAAAAAAAGAAATAACTTCTATTCTTTCAACTTTTCCCCTCAATTCTCTCATCATATCTAGAACCAGGCTCAAAACTGCGTCTACTAGAGTTTAAAACAAGTTTTCATAACTACAAATGATACAAAGATTAGGATGAATAAATAAGCAAAATCACCTGTTTATGATATTTTAGTGCAGCAGCTCAAAACTCAGGACAAAATTAAAATCATTAATAAATTGAATTCTTCTTTTGATGGCATTTTAGGTTGCTGTGATGAGTTCAGTCTTCTAGTTCGATCCTACCCACCCCAGTATATGTGTGTGCAAGGGTGTGTGTGTGTGTGTGTGTGTGTGTGTGTGTGTGTGTGTGTGTGTGTGTTTATTGATACCAAAATTCACACCTTTAGATTTTTCAAAATCACACTACATTTGGGCTTTTTTACAAACGTCTGCATGCCTTATTAGACCCAGTCATAATTTAACAACAGAGATAATACTTGAGATTTAGATCTTGATTCTCAATATGAGTTATGATAGAGAAAAGAGAACTTTTTAAAAAAATTATTTTATACTGATGTACATACAAAGTATGTAAAGTTTATATGCATTGTTTTTCACGCTGGACCTTGCCCCTTTCCTTCACCAGTCCCTCCCTCCACCCATCAAATTGTGTGACCCCTGGAGATAAATTTATTTTCAGGAAGTATCTATTTGGTACTAATCTTTGAACCAAAAAAACCTAAGCTCTTAATTTTTCTTTTCATCCATGGTAATTTAAAAAGTTACCCTGATTTCATTTCCCCCCCCCATCAACACTTAACTCTTCAATTTTGTATCACTAGGAACATACATATTTCATCTTTCATAGATTTTTGTTTAATAACTTTAAATTTATTAACGTAATGAATTAAGCTCTTCTCATTGAAACAGTATGATTTGTAAACTTCTATTCAGATGGCATTTTTAAAAAGAAGTCAAGAAGGCCTTGTGGTGATGCTGTGAGTCGCCTGATGGTTTGCCCTCAGGGGGTTGGGTCCTGTTACCTTTCCCAGGGAGGCTCAGACATCTGCAGCCATCATTCATCTCTCTCACCTTTGCACAGAAATGCTTGTAAGTGAGGCCAGCGTTTTGAAATGTGATAGATTTGAGATTGTGACAGGAGCATGCCAGATCTTAAAGGCAAACACCTGCAGGTGTTCACACGTGAAATGAGGGAAATTCCTCCCCACCTTTTACAGCAGGGACAGCCAGTGACAAGGAAGACCTGCTTCAGCATTTCCATAGAAACCCAGCAAAGCACTTTGTTGGCCAGATAGCCCGGATAAATGGTCAGGCCAAGAAAACTCACTCGCTAGCAAATCTTCACCTGTCTGTTTTCCTTCTTACATGGAAGACCTCAAACTTATGTTCCATCTGACTTTTCCAGGATCTCACGTCTTATTTTTAGGAAGAGAAAGCAATGCTGACTCTCTGGACTTTGGTTCCACCATCTGAGAGAAAACCCATTTGTTTGTTGTTTCCAGTATACATGATGGGGCCAGCAAGAAAGGAGCTTGGCTGTGGATGAGAGAGGTTCCCATATCCAGGGCAGTTGTTCTGCCCAACACCACAAAAGGGCAGTTTTTGAACTTTTGACCCTTTTAGGGAAGGTTCAAGGCTAGCCTTCTCTGGGATGTATAGAAACCAGTTAGCATTGAATCGATTCCAACTCAAGTGAATCCATGTGGGTCAGAGTACAGCTGTACAGTAGGGTGTGCAGCAGCAGATTTGTTGTAAAAGATCACCTGACCCTTCCTTCAAGGTGCCTCTGTGTGGGCTTAAATTAGCAGCCTTTTGGTTTGGAGCCAAGCATGCTTGCACCACCCAGGGACTCAGGAATGCACAAAGAATTTAATTGATTCTAAAGTGCTTGAGTGATGGAAACCTGAACTTAATCTTGTAAAGTAGCAAAAGTTCAGGTCTTCTGATCTTCTGAATGTTTTTAAAGATTTTGCAGTTTGAAAATATGGCAAATAACCCAAATACAACACGCTCCCACGTTTTTTAAAGCAATGTGGATGTGTGCTATAAATAAGCTCTAGTTCTAACTGCAAAATTGACCATTACAGGCTGAAAGTGGATATGAGTGTGGTGGTACGAGATTTTTGAAGAGCTTTGTAATATCACCAGCAATGAAATTATGTTTTCATCTAGCCTTCAAATTAACTACAGTTTATGAGACTAAAGATTTGGGTCATCCATATGTGATAGGAATGATAATTCTCAACCAAAACCGTTAACTTGAAAATGTCATTCTTAACTATTCTTCACAACAACTTTTTGGTTAATTCTTCCTGGATGTTGCACATATTTTTATTTGTGCAGTGTAGAAAAGAGGGTTTACTAAATAAGTGCATAGTGCATACTTGGCAGGAGAGGCTATTTTTTAAATTAAGGCTGTTGGTGCCTTCATTGCTTGAATAAGCGTTAAGCCTCCTTGCTCCCTGAAGTAGGAATTAGTTCTAAAATAGGAGGGAGGGTCACCTAAAATTGCATCATCAATGTTATTTTGTTTACTTGAAAGTAATATGTGTCTCTAAAGATTTTGGTAATTCTGACTTTTCTCTACCTCTAAATTTCAATTAATAACTGTTTTTTAATGAAAAGTACCATTTCTCTCTCATAAAATTTACATTAGCTGTAATTTATCCTTCAAGCAAAAATGTAGAAGACACCTGTGAAAGTTGGATTTATAATACAAGTCATAAATAAGTAAGCATTGGATTTGTAGGGGGAAATTAGGTTTATAAGAAAGGAAAACAGAAATATTAAGATCAGGACATTTCACGCTACCTTGTAAAATGCTTGTAAGATGAATTTGGTTATGAAACAATAGAGAGAGAGCAGTATTTTCCTGGGTGGCCTAATCCACAGGGACTTGTTCTGCTAACCCAAAGGTGGTCGTTTTCTGACCAGCAGCTCCTTGTGAGAAAGGTGGGCAGTCTCCTCTCCTGGGGGTCTCCTGGAGGACAGGTTCTTTCCTACAGATTTTCGGAAGGAAAAGGAAATGCCCATGTGTATGGTCAAAGTGGCCCAGACCACATGATAGTAAGAGTAGATTCAGATTTTAGCTGGAAAATGGAATTTTCATAAAGAGATTGTGTCCTGGGAACAGGACAGTGAACTTTTATTACATTGGCGAGTACTACCAGCCTGTTCTCCAGAGGTGGGTGTGGACTGTCTGTGGTCACATGCTGACCAGTGATGACATTCAGTGGTCAGCCCCTCACACAGGCAGCTTGACGCTGCTTCCCCGTTGACAAGAGGGCAGGGGCTAGGGGGAATTCTCATCCACAGATCCAGGGCGTCAACATTTGCAATTTTCTTGTTTAATCAAAAAGATAAATCCAAGAAATTGTTGAATTCTTTTTTTGGTTTGTTGGCAACATGCATGATGGTTTATTCACAGTAATTCTTGGAACAGTCAGGAGGAAAGGTGGGTTCATACAGATCAGGTGTGCACATAAGAAAAATTAAAGATGAATTCTATTGCTAAGACTTTTTTATTATTTTATTCATTTTAAAGAACGTTTACAGAGATTTTGGATTTCCATTCATTCATTGTTGCGTTTTTTTCTCCCTGCCCACCCCTCCCTCCTCCCCAGTTCACTCATCTCTGAAAAGTAAAAGAAATCTGCTTTCATTGGTATACCCCCTCCCCCAGTACACTCCACTAAATGGGTGACCCTGGAGGACATGCTGAAATATCTCAGCCACAAAAGGAGAAATACTGCATAATGCCACTGTTGTAAAACAGGACTGACATCGGGGTTGGGGTGACTGAGAAAAATTGGATAAATTACATATACTGCATTGAAACAGATGAGGGAGAGAACAGTTTAAAAGCGATATAAGATTTGGAATTCTTAATGGTGATAAAGCTCTGGGCTGAGATTAGAGAGCTGGAGGCTAAACCAGGAGGAAGTAGTGGTGGTAAAGCAGGTGATTAAGGGACTAATTCACCTTTTCTTCTGCCCGCAGCTCCTAATCTATGTGTAGACAAGCCGGTGAAGCTGAGCCCAATCAAACTTTACCAGAAAAAAGATAAAAATTAGGAAATTTTAAAGTGTGTTACATTCCATCAGCTTAGCAGTTTGGAACACTTTGATAAGCCAAACAAACTTTTCTGTAACAATTTAATCAATGGGTATACTTTTGCCATTTTTTTCCTTCCTTCCGAAATTCTACCATGAAACTCTTGAGATATGCAGCTCCAGCAGACGAGGGTATTGATAGTTCTCATTCTTTTATGAGTGATGACCATACAGTACTACTCCTGGGGGCCTGTGTGCCCGAGAGATGACTGTAACCCGCTATTGATCAGCTGATTGAAGATAAATGACTTAGCTGCTTGTATTGCAGATTACATCATTAACATGGTCAGTAAACCATGAATTGTTCAATAAGGCGTTTATCTTTTCTCATTTGACTTCTGCTCTTTTATCATTTTTATTATAAAGGGCAAAATTACCCACACCAACCAGCAAGATCGGTAGAAAAGAGATCCAGTAAGAAACCATTATGGGTGCAAATTGGCGGAAAGCAGAGTTCTGATGCTTTAATGATATTTAGTACGTACATGCCTTTGAACTGAAGGAAATGCTGTTTTGATTATTTTTTCCCCCTATGTTTTTCTTTCAGCTTCCTTTTGCCTCCTATTTACTGGAAGCAGTCCTGGGGAAAATAAATGGAAAACAGAAACTAATGGAAGAGTACTTTGCAATGGCGAAAGATGCTAGATGATATTACAATGAAGAGCTGGGTTTTTCCCCAACATGAAAACTTTTTATGTCATGTGCCTTGTAATCCCGATAAAGAATCTACTCCAAATATCAATAGTCAGGTTCAATACCAAAGAAAGAAGTCTCTGAAACTAATTAATTGCCGAGCAAGTGAAACTAATTAAGTGCACAGCCATTTAAAAGAAGTAGTGTAGCATTTGATTGTTGCATATAAATATTGCCATAAATTAATGCAAATTTAAACATGATTTTCCTTCTTCATGCATCAGAAGTAGCTGGGACAGTCTAGACACACACAAACTAGTCTGAGCCTAAAAAGAAAAAGTGCCAACTGAGGAGGTAATGTTTTACAAAGAAACCCCGTCGTATGTAACACAGCTATAATTTCCCTTAGATGATCCTGTTAGCAACACCACTGTATGAAAGACATAAAAGGAAGCATCATATTTAAGGATGAACAGTTAATACTTCGTGTGATCCAATTTTATCTGTCCTTATTAATATGCAGGATTATTTAAGAAAAGCTGTATTTTCCTACAACTGTTTGGCCAAAATAAAAATGTTACCCCTCCTTTTTTTTTTTTTTTTCCTCAATACTTTGTGTGGTCCCGTAAATTAGTGAAGAACTGCAAAGGGATTTTATAAAATTAGGCTAGAACTAAAAGAATGCCTACGTGGGCCAACTAATTCCATTTTATCAGTATGTCATAGCTATTTAGATTCTTGAACAGAGTTTCCTGTTGAATTTTATTTTCACTTCTCCCTTTTCATTATGTTTCTGCCACATCTGCTTTTTTCTTGACCCTCCAATCCACCAAGATTAATCTTGCCTCTAACCTTACCCTTTCTAGAATATTCCACACTTATTTATTTCCCTGCAAAAAAAAGCTATTTTTTTTTCTCATCATTCACTCTCCATTTATAAATCCCTTCCCTGAGTATCAATCTCCCTCGCTATCTTACTGTTTTATGCCTTGAAACAATATTATTTTGGCTGTTTTTCTCTCCACTTTCTTTACTTATTTACCATCTCTTCTCCATTCCTGCCCTTTAGACTCTAGAAAACACAAGATTAAAGCAAACTAATGAGAAAACCCATTGCTGTCAAATGGATTCCAACTCCTTGTGACCTTTATGGCCTGCCACCTGTTTGGGATGGCCAAGTTTAGAATGGCTTTTACGTGTATTCAGTGGTTGAGAAATTAAAAGTATTATTATCTTGTAATGTCTGAAAATGACCAGAAATTCTGATTTCAGTGTTTATAAATAAAGTTTTATTGGAACACGGCCACGCTTATTCACTTATGTATTGTTTATGGCTCATACTGTGGTGGCAGGGTCGAGCAGTTGAAACAAAGACCATATATGTAGTACTCTTAACTACTGTGCTCTGCTGTTGGGTCTGCTGCAGATTGCCATGGCACAGCTACAAGTTACATCGTTTCAAGTGCCACACATTTTCTGTAATACAGTATAAAATACACGTACCCAGTGCATAACCGTCACACCCAGGCAAGAGAAGAAGAAAATGCTCACCATACTAGCAAGGCAGTGTGGACTATTTTGCTATTAAATTAATTGGCGGAGCTCCGTACTTTACGAGGCTAGGACACTAGACCCACATTAACAGTTACAGTCAATGTTGTCACACTAAAAATATATTCCGTTTGGAAGTATATTTAGGAATTACAGTGGTCCATATTCAAGTTATATGCGTCTGCTTAAAGAGTCCAAGTCTATAATCTGTTCATTTAAAAATTGTCTTAGGAGTGAGCCCACCAGCACTGAAGGCTTACTCTGATGGCAAAGCTGTCCTTCATCCCAGAGACGGATTGGTGATCTCAGGAAAGTGCAAGGTCCTCGAAGTACCCACAGGGACCAACTCCTTGTTCTATCAAGCAGAGTGTGATCAAAGTCCCTGACACTGGCCACCAGGGTCAGCTACATGCACTTTGGTGGCCATGGTCTCAGTTCCTTTTTTTCAGTTGACCATGTAAAGGCGCTTGACTTGTGTGTGTGTGTCATAATAAACTATGACTAACATTAAGAAGAAAGGGAATGCCAAAACACATAAGTGTGTTCATGAGAAACCTATAAATAGACCAAGAAGCTGTTGTCCAAACAGAGCACAAGAACAGTGCATGGTTTAAAATCAGGAAGGGTGTTTGTCAGGTATGTACTCTTTCTCCATATCTATTCCGTCTGCTGAGCAAATAATTCATGAAGCTGGACTATATGAAGAATGTGCCATCATCAGGTTTTGAGGAAGACTCATCAACAACCTGTGTTATGCAAACAACACAACCTTGCTTGCTAAAGGTGAAGACAACATGAAATGCTTGCTGCAGAAGATCAAAGGCTGCAGCTTTTGGTTCCCTCCAGTGAAATATGAATGATTATTCTGGGCACCGCATTCTGGCCACTGGGGCTTCTTCAAACACACACAGCTCAGGGCCTTTGTGTTGCAGTTCTCTCTTCTCTCCACTCACTTGCGTTTCTCTCTCTCTCTCTCTCTCTCTCTCTCTCTCTCTCTCTCATCTATCTCTCTCTCTATCTCCTCATCAGGCTTTTACTCAGTTTGCAGCCTTATCAGACTTGATTCCCACCTCCCTCTCCTCCATGTCACACTCCACTCACATCACCATCTTACCCTGCCTTCTTTCTTCATTAAAAATATTTCAAAAATAAACCACCACTGCCAGCAGTCAGCTGCCCTTTGTTGGGTTTCCAAGGCTGAAAATATTTTTTCTCTTTTTTTTTTTTATTAATTTCAGTGAACATTTGCAGAGATTTTGTATTTTCATTCATTCATTGTTGGAAGGCTGAAAATATTTTTTCTTTTTTTAATTGTTTTTTTATTGGGGAAAAACATACTGGGGGTACAAGGAGGTGAGGGTTGGGGGCAGAAGGGTGAGGATGGGCCAGGATGCAGTTGCAGAGCTGCACAGTTTGG
>NW_006399764.1:14785665-14819819 GCF_000299155.1 Elephantulus edwardii | reverse complement strand
TAGGTAATCGTCCTCTTTGGTCTGTCCAATGCATAGGTAATTGTCCTCTTTGGCCTTTCCAATGCATAGGTAATCGTCCTCTTTGGCCTTTCCAATGCATAGGTAATCATCTTCTTTGGCTTGTCCAAGGAAACCCAAACCTGCAGATGGCGGGCATGCATCCCATCCCCCACCTCCTACGCAGGGGGCCAGCAGGGTGCACCCCCCCCAGCGCGGGAGGAATGCAGGAGGCACGCGGCCCCCCCCCAGTGTGGGCAGCCGTTGGAGGTGCACCCCCCCACCCCTCTGCACAGGCGCTCGGCGGGTGTGCGGCCCCTCTTGTGCAGGCGGCCGGAGGCACCGGCTTCCCCCACAGCCGCCATCCTGGCTCCAAGAATTCTCTCCAGTACAAGACCACCTTGCGGCAGTGTGGTGGCTTCACTGTACCAGTCTTGAGGAGGGCCGGTGCCCAGCATCCATCCTGGGTGAGGGAATCCATTCGTTCAGGCTGTGGAAGCCTCATGGAGTTGCAGCAGCTGTTCGGCAGGCACGGGCTCTGGGAGGGGGGGGTGGGAGCCACGAGACTCACCCATTTCGCCTTGGGAATCCTTGAATTCCTGTTGTTGAGCCTCGATCTTCACTGAGGGCCAGTCATCAACTGTTTTAAGTGTTCAGTTATCAATAAGCCGAAGTCTGTGGAAGGTCATAATGGCCCTGCTTTAAGTGGTTCGCTAGTACCGCAGCTCACCACGCTGTCTCTGCCTCCACCGCCATCTTGGATCTGACCGAAGGCTGAAAATCTTAATGAGGCCAGCTCCTCCCCAGGAGCACCTGGTGGATTTGAACCACGTATCTTATGCTTAGCTTCCCAATACATTGCACACTGTATTGTATGTATCTATTTTTTTATCTCTTATGTTTGTAAACATCATGACAGCAAAACTTGGTGCTTTTTTTGTTTGTTTGTTTTGGCAGCTGCAGTTGCAGTGCTTAAAATCTTCCCTGGCCCATAACTGTTGACATAAAGTTGATTGCAACTCATAGTGACCCTACAAGATGGGGTTAGGTGCCCCATAGTATCCCCAAGGCTGTATATGTATATTTTACATTTATGTGTTTGATGGTTTAGCAACCACTTTATGGTGCTTGCTTATTTTTGTAATGAACAAGCAACATACATCGTAACTTTCCAACATTCATAGTAACGCAATCATAACATAATATTTAAACTGGAAACTGCATTAAATACTGATTTAATTAGGAATAATAACTATCATAAATATGTTATTTTCCTAACAAACTTTGTTAGAGAAACTGAACAGAAACAGATTTTCTTAAGATTTGAGTCATGGCACAGTGGTAGTTCATGGAGATGTGAGAGATATATTAGCAAAACTCTGGATACAGCCTACCCTCGCCAAAAATCCTGGGGGGAATAGTGTCTTATTAAATCGAGGGATAAGAGAACACTGACTAAAAGAAGACTTGTTCAAGTCTAAAGTCACCTGAGAATCGGGCCCACAGAACCAAGGGAATGCAATGGTGGCAGATAAATAATTCTGCACTGGACTGACCAACTGCATATTTTATCAAATAGCTTTGAATAAAAAAGTGAAATGTTTTATTGTGTTTTCTCAGAAACTAAGCAAAAGATGGATTTCCAATGTGGACAGTGTTTGGTGGAGCTCCCAGATGTAAAACAGGTTTGGAAGCAGGAGTGTCATCCGATTCCTAAACCATGTGCCTCTAGAAACTGTATGAACTTGGTGAAATGACGATAGTTATAGAAAGGCATTAGGTCTTTTGTTCATAGAGTCACTATGAGTTGTGCTTGACGGCAATCAACAAACCCCAAAGATTACAGAATCCTACACAAATTAGAGACACAATGTGGGTGCTGAGTGGCTAGAGATCAGCCTGGGTGTGTAATTTTAGAAAGTTAGTCCTTGGAGCAATGGCACTGTGGCTCTGGCAGCAGATACAAAGGAATGATGCTCTGGAGAGGAGGTAGGGGACACTCTGCAGTTGGCCAGTGGATAGATGAGGGTCCCATCCTGGAGTGGGATCTTCTCATAATGGGTTTCCATGCATAAAAAAGACGGTGGATGCCGTTAAACAAGCCAAACAGCCTTCAACATATGATGGGCCCCCAAGCTTCTCTGCTTCTGCATAAAGGTTGTTTATAGAGGTCAAACTGTTTCTTCAAGCTGCTGTCTACGGATTCGGTTCTCCAGCTCTGGGGGAGACTTAGTCTCACGGAATGAAACCCGTCCAGGGCCGGCGCCTGCTGCAACCTCATGGCGAGGACAGGGTGGGCCTCACCGCCTCCTCTGCCCTCCAGCCACTGTCGCGCTGCCTTTCCTGTCACTCACATCCTACAGCTGTAGACTTTTATGGACAGAGTCTGGCACACCTGTCTCCTGTGAAGCCGCTGACTGGTGTGTTTCAACTCTTGCACCCCCCAATATTATTTTTATATATTTTACCTTTTGAAATTATTTTTATTGTCTATTAGTTGGCACACACAATTCATATACATTGTGTTTTACATATTCTTTGATTAACATGGAGTTTCATGTGATCATTTTCATATGTTGTGTTTTATAACATGAATCACCATTGATCTCTGCCCACTATTACCCTGTCTTTTCAGGTCCCATTGGCTCTTTTCTAATTCCTTCAACCCCTCCCTCTGCCCAACCAAACTCTGCGACCCTGTGATTTCCTCCCCTCTCCACTCTCAACCCGCCTCCTTCCTCCTCTTTGCTCTTTGGACTTTTGTACACATCTTAGTAGTTACCCTTCTGTTTTTTTACAGTAATAGTGCTATGAAGTATTTGTCCTTATGAGACTGAGTTAAGTCACTCAGCAAATACTCTCCAGCCCCTCCCAGATATGTTTTTAAAAGTATTTCTATATCTGCAAACGTACAGTCATACTTTTCCATTCAGTAATCATACAAACTTGGGTTTATGGTATTAATTACATGTCCCACCATGCAGCACCCTTCCCACTTCCTCCCTGTGATTCCTGTGTCCCTTCATCCTCCTATCAATCACTTCCTGCCTGCTGAGCTTTCTTCCTAGGCAGCCATTGTCCTTATGATCTTGTATGACTGAGTGCTTTAAGGAGGGAATACCTCCCTGGTGTTATGTTCACCTGATAAACGTACCTATTGTTTGAGTGAAAGTTGAACCAGTGGGTGAATTGAGTCTAAGGCTCAAAGCGTTAGTGACGGCCTTGGGCTCAGGGCTTCTACCAGTCTCTGTTAGATCAGTGAAGCTGGTCATTTTTGCGATTTTGCCTTTTGTTCCACTTTCCCCTCCCCAACCATTCTGTTCAGGACCCTCCACAGTGACCTCCTTTCAAGCAGTCAAGGACCCTCTACAGTGACCCCCTTTCAAGCAGTCAGAACTGCTGATCTTTCAGTTAGCAGCTGAGCACTTCTTCACTGCGCTACCAGGGCTCCCTGTCTGGCTCATGTTGTTGTTGATTGCCTTCGAGTTGAACACGACTCCATAGCGACCCTGTGAACAAAAGGCCCGAAGCCCCCTACAACTGTTGATGTTTATAGGGACTAAGGAAGTATGCATCGTTGCTGTCATGTGCCGCCGAATCGCCTGTGACTCATAGCGACCCTCTGTACAACAGACCTAAACCCTGCTCTGTCCTGTGCTAGTCTCATTGTCTCAGACACAGCCACCCCCATTACTCTAGTCACTGAGTCAGTCCATCTCATAGAGGGCCTTCCTCTCCTGCGCTGTCCCTCCACCCTCCCAAGCATCACGTCCTTCTCCAAGAACTGGTCCCTCCTTGCAACCTGTCCAAAGTATGTCAGACAAAGCCTCAGAATCCTTGCCTCCAAGGAGCAGCCTGATTTAACCCTCTCCAGGACGAACCTGTTCGTTTTCTTAACAGTCCGTGGTATATTCAATTCTCCAACACCACAGCTCAAAGGCATCAATTCTCCTTCTATCCTTCCTAGTCATTGTCCATCTCTCTGATGCATAGGAAGTGATTGCAAAGACCATGGCCTGTATCAGGCACACCCTTAGTCTCACATTAAAAAAAACAAGTAATTGTATCTTGACTGCTTTGTCTGAAATACAGTGGGTACCACAAAAATATCATAACAATAGAGTTATAGAATCAAAGAGTGAGATGAATTAATCATTTGAGGGTGATTGATTCACTTGTCCACTTACATACATAGGGTCGCTATGAGTCGCAAGCAACTCAACGGCACATAACAACAACTTACATACCAGAATTAGAACTGGTGTCTCCTGGTTCAGTTCACTGTTCTTACCACCGGGCCGTAATTTCTCACCTTTATTCTCATCATTGCTTCCTCTCAAATGTATTTTCAGAATCACTTGCCCTTCCCTAAAAGTTTTACTGTCACAGATACACAGTGTATTTTTGTACTGTGTTCCTTGGGGGGGGCCACAGATGGCTGCAATAGTCAAAGTTTTTGTCGCCAAGAACGCGTTGTGTTTCCTGGGGGCAAAGTTGTCTCCACTGATAACACTGCATAGCCATGCAATCCATTACCTGAAAAGAATGTTTGTCGTAGCTCAAACATATATATGCCGGTTATGCCTGAGGCCCCGTCATAATTCTCCACACACTTTCTGGTTAAGCAAAGTCAGGTGACTTGCTTTGGGCAATGACACATGAATACCTGCAGAGGGATGTGCATGTTCAGGGGGAGGGAGAGTAATCATTGGGTTGTACAATTTGATGGAGGGGGGCATGAGGGAAATGGAAAGAATTTGTTGAAATTTGTATTTGAATTTTATAAATAAACTAGTAGAAAAATAAAAAATAAATTAAAAAATTTAAAAATAAAGATCCAGTATCCGCCTTCTGGTGGCCTAGTGTCAAGGAGCTGCCAACGCAAAGGGATGCAATTAGAATCTACCAGCTGCTCCAAAGAAGACAAATGGGCAATCTCGTCCCCTGTGATTAACTGCCTCTAAAAACCCACTGAGGGTCAGCTATGGGTCGGTTCCTACTCAATGGTACACAGCATCCACTTCCTCCTCCTGTGATTATGGAGCCCAAGCGGACAGGAACTCTGTACTCACCGGGATCCCTCAGTGACAGTGACCAGCAAACCTGCCCTGATAGCTAACAGTGGACCATGTACATGAGCAAAATGCTCTTTCCTTCTGCTGGGAACAGTCACTCTGGTTTGAGGGTTGTTGCACAGACACATCTAGTCAACTCATTGACACAGTATGTTGTCGTTGTTTTGTACCGTTAAATCGGAACCGACCCACCTTACCTTCTTATAGGTTTTCAGGGGCAGTTAATAGCAAGGGAGGAGCAGCTGGTGGATTTGAACCACAAGCCTTCAGGATTGTAGTGCAGCTTCTTGCCACTAGGCCACCAATTCTCCCTTGATAAAGTATAATCTGAGTAAAAAATTGAGGCACAAAATTTTAATTTGACGAATTCCTCCTGAGAGGAAAAAAAAACAAGTGAAAAAACTCCAGTCTTAAAAATTAATTCCTTAACACTTACTCTTTAAAATTTCACTTCTTACTGGCTTACTTTATTAAACATAAAAATATGTGTCAAAGAGGAGTTAGTTTCTTCAGACTGCTGAGGTCGAACTTATTAAAATACAGAGTGGCAGGTGGGTAAATATATGGAGGAAAGGGAGACATCACTGGGACTCTAGAAGCCTCGATGCCTTCTCTGGTTCCCTTTGCAAAGTAGTGTACAGAGCGGGCGTTTCCTCACCGATGGGGGGAAAATGTATGTGTTTATTGGATTTGTGTGACCTTTTCCTCCAACGATCTCAAGGCACCGAACTTTTAGCACCTCCATTCCTTAAGTAATTTCAACATGCAGAGAGGATGAGAAGGTCAGACAATTACAAGAAGTCTGTTAGCATTGTCAGCAGGATGCATTAGGCGTCAGTGCAGCTTCCAGCTCGAAACAGGACAGAAAGCTCCCGTGGAGCAGGGCTGAGGCGGGAGGCATGCTGGGAAGTGCAGAATGGCCTTGGGGAAGCAGGCAGTGCAGCCAGCCTTCCGGACACAAGAGGCGAGAAAGCAGCCAAGGACAGTGTCTCTAACAGAGAAAAGCCAGCTACATCATCAGCCTGGCTTCCCACCACGCGACCCTCACCAGCATCCAAGTGTTTCCTTTTCGTGCGTGATTTCAACCATCATATTTGTAAAGGAAGAAAAGTCACCTTTTCTTCTGCTGACTCCTATTATTTGCCTTCACTCATCAAACAAACCTTAAGAAAACACAGTGAAATGTTTTCTTTGTCTGATCTTCTAAAACACTTAAAAGTTCATTTTTCAGACAGGAGCTAGGTGGAGTAACAGTTAAGTACATGAAAGTGAAAAATCAGTGGTTTGACCTCAGCCTTTCTGCAGAAGACCAGGTGATTAGCTCCTATTAAGAGTGGAGCTGAGATAACCCTGCACTGTAGCTATATTCTGCCACATGCAGTCCCTAGGGACACCAAAAACACTAACCACAAAACAACAGCACGGTTTTGGGTACTAGAAATGGGTCCCGTCCACCAGAATACAATGGAAGGACGTGTGTAAAGTTTGGCTTCTATTACCTGCTCTGGCTTCTCCAGCCACTTGTCCACGGTTGGATGACTGGCACTCAGAGAGGAGTGTGCATTGTCTCTGAAATTTGTTAGACTAGTTGCTAGTATCCCGTGGGAGGCTTTGGTCATTTTCCTCTTTCTGATCAAAAGGGGGGGGGGGGATCTTGTAAAAAAAAAAAAAACCCAGACAGTACAAATTTAAAGAATGGGAAGACAGCAGAGAAGTACAGAAGAATTAAAAGATACCAGAATTACAGGGAGGAAGTGGCGAAAGTACAATTACAGTGTGGGTATTGATATTTCTGTACAGAACAAAATGTATGTAAGTGGTTGAATGGGGGGAGAGGGGCAGAAGAAATGGGTCCATTACAGAAAATGGAGCCACAGAAAGTGTTATGGTCTAGAGGAGTTAAGTACGGGGAGGAGCTGTGGAGGGGAAGGTCTGAGGGCCAGGTTCTCCACAGGGACGCCCTCTGCATAGTTTTGTCAACCAGAGGAACTTGCTGGAGTTTGTAAAGCTAAATCATTAATCCCAGCAGTGAATGGGGGCCGCCCAGGCTGGCTTCTGAGCCTCTGTGCTCAGGCGGGCTCCTCACTCAGCTCTCTGCCTGGGCTGCTTCTAAGAGCCCTAGGCTAAACACTCGACTAACTGGCTACGCTGATGGAAACATCCCAAGGAAGCAGCTACTGGATGGTTTGATTAGACCATGACTCCTACACCCATGTTAAACCACTGGTTAGCCCATCACATCAACAGGGACTTCTACAAAAATTTCCTCTGGTTCGCCATTCCCAGGAATCATTACCAGGACAGAGCACTCGCCTTCTACCTCCATAGCTCAGTGGGTGAGACGAGTCAGAGAGTGTGCCCTCCATGGGCTCGATCTCACCTTCGCTGGTGGACACCTTCATGCGAGTTCCTAACTCACACACAGTGGCTTTTCTGTGATTTCCGGACTCTCACATAAGATTCAAACCCCTCATCTGCTCCATGGAAGAAAGGTTACATAAAAATTACAGCCTTGGAAACCCTAGGCGGGGAGGGGCATTTCTACTGTGTTTCTATGACACCACTTTGAATCAGAATCAAATTAACAGCAATGGAGGCGTGAGGACCAGCTAGAGACTCGCTCAATTACCTAATTCCCTTTTCTCCCTTTACTCTCACTTTTGCATATTTTGGTGTGGATAATACCAGTTGGATTTAATAACAACCTAGCTTTTAACTATTTGGTAATAGAAGAACTCTATGCTTTGAACTGCAACCAGCCAGCATTGCTGTGGCCTCGTTCTTCTCAGAGCCCTTTCTCCTCTTGAATGATGTGGAACTCTACTATCACCAGGTGGCAAGTCACAACCTTGCAGGTGAGAGAACTAGAAGACAAAGCCGTTCATTTCAAACACCAAACAACGCTGCTATTATGCTAGACTTTGACATTATGAGACATCATTTCCAGGACAAAATGCATTTCAGGGTTTGGACTGCAAAGGCCTGAGAAATTATCACTGACAGTTTCTTCCATGTGTAAAAAATTTGCAAGTGTCTAATCACTTGTAGCTGTGTCATTTCATAGGTTTTTCTCCCCAGCTCTCCCCTTTAAAACGTCTGTGCACATTGAGGAACTTGACTAGAATTCAGACTGTTTGGCCACCTCTATCTTACTGGATCACGAGATTGTGACCTGTTAGTTGAAAGAAGAATTAGCAACCATCTGTTGCCAAGAAGATGCCCAAGCCCTGCCCATCCAGTGCCCTTCTTCCTTGTTTACCTCTTAGCGTGGTGTCCACCACAAAATCACCGTGTTCTCTGTCCATTTCTTCAAGCACCATTACATTCTGGTCTTAGCTTCCACATCCAGCCTCACCTAAACACTTTCTCCTGATTTGCTAGCTTTTTTTTTAATTTCCAAATAAAGTCATGTTTTTCATCTTTTGAAATAACAGTACAGACACTAATCTCTGGACACATAGAGGAGTTGTAAAACTTTAAAATACAAGTGTCTCAAAGCAGCTGACGAGGGGCCCAACTTAGTCACGCAAACACCCCCACATGACCCAATGCCTAATTTAAATTGTCTAGGGGCTGTTTCATCGAAGAACTTTATAAATTTAATTAAGGTCAGTTCTAGGACAGGAAAAGGTGTTAAAGGTGCCTTGTAGTTAACATCTGAAAATGTAATCATTGCACCACCAGGCTCTTTCACCTCATACCATCTATTTTCATAATTATTTAATATCTCTGAAATTTCAACATTTTCCACTTTTGTCTCTGGAATGAAATGTTTAGTGTCTTTTTTTTATCTCTTAAGACTACTCTTATGAATAAACCTGCACCAAAAATGGTGGTTGTTGTTGTTGTATATACCATCAAGCTGAGCCTCCAGTGGGTTTTCAGAAGCAGTTAATTGCACAGGAGGAGATTGCCCATCCTTCACCCACAAGAAGCTGTTGGACTCAAACCATGTACCTTCGAGATTGCAGCACAGCTGCTTGCCACTAGGCCAGTAGGGATCCCTAGAATAATAGCAGAATAAATTACCACTTGTATTAATGGGGATCCATCAACTGAACAGGCCCCACTCCTGCAGGTCTCACCTGTGCGGACTGGGAGCCCCTTCTTTGGTCAGAGAAAATGAAGAAAGCTTTCCTCATAAATCCTGTACTTTTTCTCTTGAAACGATGTCTGTCTACATATTTTAAATGTATGAAATGCTTCCTTAAATAGAAAAGTGAGTTCTCATTTGTCAGTGACATCGCTGTGGTTGTTCAGATGCCATGAAGTCAGCTCCAACTCAGAGACTGTTAGGAGAGTCATTGTGTGTCAGCCAGATGAAGTCTACTAAAATGGAAACATCTTCAAATTTATCTTTCTTGATTTATTTTTATAAGATAGATTTTTTAAAAAAATCCAGTACCAACCAAAACCCAGGCCCAGTGCTGTCACATCGATTGTGACACATGGCAGCCCACTGTTCGGTCCCCAGGGATCTCAATCGTGAAGGACAGGGACTGCCCATCTTCCTTCCTCCAAGCAACTAATGGATTCAAACCACTGACCCCTTCAGTTATCAGCCCAACATGTAATGAGCTACACTCTCAGAACTCCTTGTAAGTTAACTACACTAACAGAAGTGATTGTCAATCACTGAATACCTTTAAGTAAAAAGAGCATCTACAAGACTGGTACAGTAACTGGCTCTCGGATTTTTTAGGACTCTAAGCTCACAAACGTCCCCTCCATTTGTTCGCAAGTGCCAGGAGCAAACCCACTGCGTTGAGTTGGTCATGAGCTACAGCAATCCTGAAGACAGATTGGAACTCTTCCAGGGTGTTTCTAAGGCTCTGGTGGGAGAGGGATTAAAATGCTGAGCTGCTAACCAAAAGGTCAGCAGTTCAAACCTGCCAGCTTCTCTGCAAGAGACAAATAGAGCTGTTGGCCTCCATCAAGAGTTACAGCCTTGGAACCTGTACAGGGTGGGCCTCCTCTGAAGAGTCACCGTGAATTGGAATCTACTTGATGGCAATAGATATGACTTTGGAAACTTTCTAGAAGCTCAGTGTCATGTCTCTCCCCGAGAGGCCTGTGGGTGGGTTCAAACCAACAAACTTTTGGTTATCAGGTGAGCTCTGAACCACTCAGTATCAGGGCTCCTAGAGAAAGACTCCAGCAACAATGGCTCAGCTACTTGGGATTCACAGAAACCTAGTGCTTACACTACCTCTCATTAAGTCCAATAGCCATGTCATGCGCACCTTACCTAAGATCAAGATGCAACAAATTGTAAAAGTTCCAGTTAATTTCGTCCCAGAGACTTTCAATTATTCTCACTCTGTACAAACTCTTCCATTGGCACTTTTCAGATAGTGGCTTGATGTCTCATAAAATATGGTTCTCTCCTTTCTTTCTCCCATCACGACCCATTCTTGTGACACTTCAAACACAACCACTGTCCCTTCTTTACCTGAAGGAGGGGGAACATGCCATTTACATCTTATTGCAGGGTGTGGACAATCCCATACCTCCCACACACACACACCGTGACATTCTACACATTTCTCTAAGATAACTTTGCTCTACTAAGGTTTGTTAGTCGTTCGTACTTGAAAAAACGGAAACTTAAGATTTGCTAACCACGCTTAACTACTGCATAGTTAAATTGACCTTTAAATATGAGCTCTCGCTGTACTCAAAGGTGCGGGGGCGATTTGCCAGAGTGCTTGGGGGTGATGACTGAGACAATGACAAGCGTGGGCTGCACTCAAGTAGGAGCACAGTCCCTGATTTGCAAGAGGATTCAACTCTGACAATTCTGCTCTACGTTGATTTATATGTAAATCAAGTATCTTTTTGTTAAAAACCAGCTTTATTATTATTGCTTTTCTTTCTCAGTATCTTTATATATCAGATCTTTGAACACAAGTGAACCTCTGAGAATGAGAACAGCAGCAGATTATGTGCTTTGACATTGTATGTAGTACAGAGAACTACTATCAGAAGAACAACGATATGGATAGATGGTCTGAGTCCAGGTCATGATATCTTAAATGTCATAAATTCAGAATGCCTGTGATTTGACCAAGTTGCACTGCTTGAATGGGAATATAAAGAGAGGTTAGAAACAACATTGTGGATACATGCTTAATACAGATAAAATGGTTATTTATGAAAAATGTATAGAAATGTGTATTTGAGTGATACAAATAGTTTGCACTTGAATGGGTAACCTAAAAGTTGGCAGTTCAAACCCACCTATCTGTGCCTTTGGGCAAAAGTCTTGCAAGTTTATTTCTGTGAAGGTTCAGTTAAAAAAACCCCCAAAACCCAATCTACTGGAGCTTTGAGGAGACAGGACAATAGTAGGACTAGATCAATGGTGATTAATTTTATAAGATGTAATATAGGGAATTGATCATTAGAAGCCTAATGTGAATGGAAAAAAATGGAAATTAAAAATAAAAACAAGCAAATCAACCAAAGCAAATGTCATCTGAAGCAGTTCTGCTCTGTAACATATGAGGTCACCCTGATTCAGAACTGATTCAACAGGGAATTTTAGATTACACATGTGTAATCGTTGGCACGTCAAGGGATCCTCCCTAGGTCAGGATTGCGAAAGGTATGTAGAAGGGCTGTGTGTATCCTTTTACCTCTCACTGTAGGGTAATGTGACTGGATACCACCAGAGGCTCACATCACAATTTGAGTTTGTTCCTATCTCAACAGCCTCTCTGCATGCTCTGGAGCCTAGAGGTTTGGTTTTCCAGGAAAGACATAAAAAAAAATCTTCCCTTGATTTTTACTAAATAAAAGAACTCATCAGATACTGTTAGTAAATGTGAATCTAAAGATGTTTATTCTTGAATTCCTGCTTTTCAACTTAAAACACGCATATCACTTTGTCCTGACAACTAAATAAGCCTTGTAAGGAGAGATGTTAACTTGACTATTCTGCTTAATGCGCTTGAAGCTGCTGTCTAAGAAATTAACAGCTTCCAATTTATGACCATAAGATAAACTCCTGACTTCTAAAGTGAAAGCTCTGACCCAAACAATGGAATAAGATAAATGATCAGATTCTGACACCCTTATCTGTCCCTTTACTCTTTGATTAATAGAATCTATTGTTACACCTTCATATGCTTTTTCTTATGATCATTCTTATATTTATTTGTTTACGTTTTACTACTGGCAATATCCATTTCCCACGTAGGATGCTTTTCCCACCTTTAACTATGGCTCTGAATTAGCAGGTTATTCAATCTGCTGTCACTAACATGACCTTGCTGACAAAAATTGATAACTATCCCATCAAATATTCCTTTAAGTACTTTAAAAGATAGGGTTCTTTTTAATAAACAATCTCTTTTATAGACAACTCCTTTTTTCACTTAAGTTTCTTACATATCATTAATCCTAATTTTTAGTCTTGTAAAAAATCAAACCTTGATAGCATGTTACTGAAATGATTCCAAAAATAAAAATTAAAAAACCCCTGCCCAATTAGGAACAGCCACTTACATTGGGACTATCCTGGCAGTGACATGGTTCTATTCAGAATCTTCTCCAGCCTGTTTTACAGGAATGCCTTACTTGCCCTCAAGGAATTTTTACAACATGTTAGGTTTCCGTCACCTCTCACCTAGAAGGAGCCTCTGAACAGCATATCACAACCTTTCCTTCTCATCCTCACATCTTCACCGTGCTCATGTCTTTGGTACAGGCTTTGTGTTAGTCCGTCTCTTTGAGGGTCATTCTCTCCTTCTCTGACCGTCTGTGTCTGCGAGCATAATGATTTATTTATCCAAGGACTGGGGCCTCCTCACAAAATGCCCCAAGTGTAGAAGATGAGGCGACACCATTCGTGCCTCTAAGGAACAATCTCTAAGACGTACTTCTATATTCTTTCAGCAGTCGATGGGACAGTCAACACTCTTGTCAGCAGCACATTTCAGTTCTTTGATCTTCCTCTTTCATTATCCAATGGTCACATTCATATGTGGTTGTTGTTGTTGTTGTTATGTGCCACTGAGTCACCTGAGACTCACAGTGACACTCTGTACAACAGCCCTAAACTCTGCCCTAGCCTGTGCCAATCTCACCATCTCTGACACACCTACCCCAGTACCCCAGTCATGGAATCAATCCATCTCATAGAGGGTCTTCCTCTCCTGCACTGTTCCTCCACCCTCCCAAGCATTTTGTCCCTCTCCAAGGACTGGTCCCTCCTTACAACATGTCCAAAGTATGTCAGACAAAGCCTCAGAATCCTTGCCTCCAAGGAGCAGCCCGGCTTCACCCTCTCCATGACAAACCTGTTTGTTTTCCTAGCAGTCCATGGTATATTCGATACTGTTCTCCAACACCACAGCTCAAAGGCATCAATTCTCCTTCTTTCATCCCTAGTCATTGTCCAGCTCTCTGATGCATAGCAAGTGATTGTAAAGACCATGGCCTGTATCAGATGCACCTTAGTCTCCAGACTGACACCTCAGCACTTTAGAGATGTCTCTAATTGCAGACTTTCCCATCACAATACGTCTTTTAACTTCCTGGCTGCTGGTGCCAAGAGTGTTGACTATGGATCCAAGCAAACCAAAACTGTGAAAATCTCAGTCTCTTCACCATCCATTATGATGCTGCCAATCGGCCCAGTGGTGAGGATCTTTGTTTTCTTGATATTGAGTCTCAATCCATACTGAAGACTGCAGTCCCTTCCACAGCAAGCGCTTCAGGTCCTCCTCAGTTTCAGCAAGCAGGGTTGTGTCATCTGTATAACACAGATTGTTTATGAGTCTTCCTCCAAAACACTATGGTCAGGCATGTCATAGTCTTTTCTTTAAACTGAAGCATTTCTTAGCACCTTCAAGAGTTCCTTGACTTCAGATTTGCCAAATGCAATACATCTTTTGATTTCTTGGATGTTATTTCAATGATTGTTGATTGTGGATCCTAGTAAAATGAAATCATTGACAACATCAATAGTTTCCTCCTGTTAGATATCCTGTTTCCTATGGTCCATTGGTGAGGAATTTTGTTATCTTGATGTTGAGATGTGATCTGTTGTCTGTGTTCTTCTTCAGGAGGTTTCTTAAGTCTTCTTCATTTTCTGGAAGCAAGATTGTGTCATCTGCATAACATAGACTCACTCCCCCTGTAGTACATTTGCCTCATTTTCTACACAGTCTGTGACCCAATAGGTCAGCACTCATTATGTGGACATCCACTACCCCTCACCAGTCCTATTTCTTTCCTATTTAGAAATTATCTCATGATAATTCCTAGAAAGCTTCAAACACTTAAAACTAGTGTCCTACCATTGGTACTACCCTCTCACTCTCAACCATGGGAGATAAGTTTCCCAGAAATATGCAAGATGAGGCAAATATAGGCTACCTTGGAGAATAATACATTCTTCATGTATATCTACGACCTGTATTCCCTGCCTTAAAATAGTTCAAAACTTTAATCTTAGTAAGTATAAATCACACAACTTCTGTTCTCAAAGTCCAAGAACCTAGGCTAAATTCTTTAGCCAGGCTCATCATGGAAATTGATATGCTGGTGTTATTGTTATGTGCTATGGAGTTGTCTGTGACTCATAGTGGCCCTATGTACATTAGCTCTGAGCCCTGCTCTATCCTGAGTCAAACTCATTGTCCTTGACAGACTTAATCCCATTTCTCCAGTCACTGAGTCAATCTATCTCATCCTGGGTCTTCCTCTCTTGTGCTGTCCTTCCACCCTTCCAAACATGATGTCCCTCTCCAAGAACTGGTCCCTCCAGGCCACGTGCCAGAAGTATATGAGGCAGAGTTTCAAAATTCTTGCCCCCAGAGAGCAGCTTGCCTTCATCCTCTCTTGGACACACCTGTTTGTTCTCCCTGGCAGACCATAGTAGGTTCAACACTCTTCTTTTTCATCACAACTCAAAGACATCAATCTTCTACCCATCTTTAATTATTTTCCAGCTTTATGATGCATAACAAGTAATTGCACAGACCATGGCCTGTATCAGGAGAACCTTAGTCTCCAGACTGACATCGTTGCTCTTCAGTATTCTAGAAAGGTACTTGACAGCTGACTTTCCCAATGCAGCTCATTTTTTGATTTCCTGACTGTTGTTACCAAGAGTGTCGGTTGTGAACTGAGGAAGCAGAAATTGTTAACAGTCTGATAATCTCTTAGCTAGTCAAGGACATCTGTGTTACTACAAATAGATCTTGTTATTGTTGTTGTGGTGGTGGTTGATTGCCTTTGAGTCGAGCATAACTCATAGTGACCTCATGAACAAAAGGCCTGAAGCACCTCTACAACCATCGACATTTATCAGTTTATAGAGTTTCCGGAGGCATGTTATTCAGGAAGTGGATGCCATTCCTGCTTCCAAACCTGTCACAGTATGCTATTGTTTTTATATGCCATTTAATTGCTTGCAATGTATAGTGACCCTGTGTACAGCAGCTCTGAACCCTTCCCTGTCCTGAGCCAGTCTCACTAACTCTGACACACCAACCCCCATCACCCCAGTTACTCTATCAATCCATCTCATCTGGCGTCTCCATCTCCTGTGCTGTCCGTCCACCCTTCTGAGCAAGGACTGATCTCTCCTGGCAGAGCTTCAAATTCCTAGCCTCTGTGGAGAGACTTGGTTTCACCCTCTCTAAGACAGACTGATTTGTTTTCTTGACAGTCCATGGTATATTCAAGACTCTTTTCCAGCACCACAACTCGAAAACATCTCTTACAGATCCAGCTAGATTCACATGCCTGGATTTAATAATCTAATCCCTAGCTTCAAGATTTGTTTAATTACTACTGCACGTTATTTAAACTCACTTGTGTTGAAGTTGGCCAGTAAATTTTGTTCAGAATCCTTAATGTTACATAAGGTGATTCAAACATTCATCTTGCGTTTCTAGAACTACCTCGTTTCTAAACAACTTCCTTTACTACCACCATCAGAATCCTTAATAATGATGAACACCTGTGGCCTGACTTAGTCGGCCCTCGAGTAAAGGGGGGATCCTGGTGGTGTAGTGGTTAAAGTATTTGGCTTCTAACTGAAAGGTTGGTGGTTCGAACTCACCAGTGGCCTTGCAGGAGAAAGATAAAGCAGTGTGCATCCACCCAGATTAATAGCCTTGGAAACCCAGTGGGCAGCTCGACTCCATCTTACACGGTCACTATGAGTCAGGGCAACTTGAGGGCAGTGAGTTTGGTTTGGGGTTAAAAGGGGATTTGGGTACAAGCATTCCTTAACCCTCAGGAGCTGGCCACACCTGTCATCTCAGTCTCAATGCTACTTGTAGCAAGCTGGACATTCCAGCTTCATCTTCTTGTTCTCTCGTTAATGGATTTCACAGAATACCAGTAGTCAACAGGTCGCTCCAAGCCCACATGAATCGAAAGAGAAATGGAACCGCTCTAAATCGTAACGCCCTCTCACTGCAGTGGGCCCCAGGACGTGTGGTCTTTCTTGCTTCAACATATAATAATCCGGTTTATTCAATGCCTGCATCCTCCTGGTGGTCACTGGCTGACAGAGCATCGGCAAAGCTGTGATTCCAACGCATGGTAACAGCGACCCTCTTTAGAGGAGTATTTCCTGAGAACACTTCATGGTTTGTGCTTATGATTCCAGGGGGTTTTGGTTATTTGCCTTTTATTTTATTTTTTGTTTTCCTTTAATTTTTTTTTTTTTTTACATGGGAGGTTGTTGTTAGGTGCCATCAAGTAGAGTGTGACTCATAGCGACCCTTTGAACAACACATCCGAGCCCTGCCCTATCCTGTGCCACGGTCTCTGACACACTCACACTCATTGCTGCCATCACTGTGTCAATCACCTGGTTGAGGGTTTTCCTCTCCTTTACCGTCCCCTCCCCCTTTCTAAGCATGATGGTCTCTCCAAGGAATAACCAACCTCTCCTAGCAACGTGTCAAGTATGTGAGAGGACGCTTCTCCACCTTTGCCTCCAAGGAGCACTCTGGCTGCACCTCCAGACAGATCTGTTTGTTCCTTTGGCCGCCCACGGGGTATTCAGTGCTCTTCTTCAACATTACAGCTCAGAGGCATCAGTTCTGTCATCCTACTCAATGCCCAGCTCTCAAATGCATAGCAAGTGATGTTCCCCCAAAAGAACAAGTATTTCTCTAGTTGACCTCAAGATGGCAGGCTTGAATAAAAATACGTTTTCATCTTAAACTACTGCTTGAAAGCTCTCATTGAAGTTGCCATTTTCAATGTCCATTTCCTCCATTCACTCTTTATAGGCCCTTAAAAATAATTGTGCCCAAGTCTTTTCTAGCCTTTTGTTCTCTATGGCACCTTTAAAATTTTAAATAGCAAAACTGTTTCTTTGAGGACTACAGCGTACCTGACCAGTGTTTTTTACGTGCCTCTAGACATGTGAAAGTTGGACAGCATATAAGGAAGACTAAAGAACATATGCCTTTGAGTTACTGTATTGGAGCACAATATTAAACATACCACGGCCTGCCAGAATGAGTACTTCTAACCTGGAAGAGGTGCAGTCCGAATGCTCCTGGGCAGTGAGGAAGACGAGGACCTCTTTCACACACTTCTCACACCCTTTGGACAAGTTCTCAGCAGGGACTAGAGAAGACATCATGCTGAGTAAAGCAGAGAGTCCTCAGGTGACAGGAGGTTCCCCAGAGAGAGGGATTGCTGGAGGGATTTCCAATAATGGTCTCAAACATGGAGCAGTTGTGAGGTTGGTGTAGGGCGGGGCCGCGTTTAGTCCTTTTCCTCACAGGGTTGTGATAAGTCAGAACCAACGTGCTGGCACCAAATTACAACAAGAAGCAGGCAGGAGCTTTCCTTCTCATTTTCCTCTGGATGATTTCATGGATCCTGTCACGAAAATCTGGAAGCCTCTGCCAACGGAGAGAAATGCAAGAGGAAGAATGTTTTAAGTAAGCAGAACCCTATAAAGAGGTCAAGCAAGGATGGGATCTCCACACTGCCCTGCAAGAGGGTAAATTATGATCGACATTACCATTTGCAATGAAATAAAAACCCTCAGTATTATTTCTAAGGTATCATAGTGCATTTGCAGTGATGTTATACTTGGATATTTCTGGATGAATTTCTACTTTACCATTATATTATTTATTTTTAAAAAAGGTAAATACTAATATGGGAATTCTTGCAAGTGGCTTTGGAACGTTCTAACATTTAAAAGTCTCCAAAGTGAACAGATAAGAGTGTTGACTGAACAGCCCTATAGATCTAAGCCAATGTCACTGCACTGTCCACGTGAGACTGGGGAAATGTCAAATGTTCTACTATAGGTATATTTACTACCAAAAAGAGTTCTTCCAAAATATGCAAAGAATGTTGAATTAACATTAAGTCTTTTATAAACATGTTGTATAACATCTATTCCTCTTTTCCTTCCAATTTTACTGGAAAAGGTACAGATTTTAGAACTACGTAAATGAAAATTAAAAAGTACCAGTGTTTCTCAAAAAATGTGAGATCGTCCTCCGTTTGCCCTCTTCGCCGTGTGGTCTTGATCATCTTGCTTAACTCCTCCAATGCTCATCTGGAAAATGGGTGTGATTAGACACAGGATTGACATGAGGGTCAAAATATATCACGAATGGAAATCACTTATCACGGCTTAATAAATAATAGCAGATAGTATTTTGGGGGAAAAGAGGGAAATGTGAGAGGAAGAAGATCACAAAGCCCCCTATGAATTAGGAGTCACAACCCCAAAGGGATTAATAAAAAGTCCTGCTAGTGAACTTCCGTGGGAGATCAGAAGACCCAGGCTTTAGTGAAGACTCCTTTAAGGATTTTCTGTGACACTTAAAGTAAATTATCTGACTTTATGACTCCATTTCTTCATCCATCTGTGACCAGAATTGTGGACCTGAGACCAGAAAGCCCTTGATGAACGTTCTTTTCTCCTTCAGACTCCTCAGACGCTCAATTCTGGGCTTGGGCTGGCAGTAGCCATACTGGGAAACCAATTAAAAACTTTCATTTAAATCCTCACCAGCCTGCAGGGCAGGTGCTCAGCAAGAAGGAATATAATTTATAAAGTGAAGGTGTATAGCTGATCCTGGTTATTTGCAGGAGTTATTTGCACAGTTATTTGCAGGAACACCAAATGAGACTATCCTGGGTCAGCGTGCTTGGATCTCAATCGGAACTCTTCACCCTTCCGCGCATGAGCTTGTCTGTGGATGACCAGGAAATTGCAGAAGTTATTGTTACCTAGTAGTCTAAAACATTAGACTACAGCATATCAAAGGGATGGAGAATTGACGAGCCTTCTACAACTAATGACTGAAAGTTCATATTCAAGAATTCCTTTTGCTCTTCTTTTCATTGCCTCCCTTCTAGGGCCTTGTGTTAAAAGGACCTGCAAGGAATAAGGGAAGACATTGACTTGTTCTGTGCAGTTGGGATTCGGCAAAGCTTATGGGGTGTGTGTGACAAAGTGAGATATTCATAAACCAAACCTTTGCCAACAATCAGAGGCAGAAAGTAAACCCAAATTGCACAGGAGTCCCACGCAACACCCAAAACCATTCAGAGTCATCAGATATATTTATGTGAAATAGATCCTGCGGATGACGTCAACCGATACTCTGTCCCCACCAATCCTCTAAGCAAAGCTGGGAGCTTGATACCAGCTGGTGAACCAGCAGTGAATTCTCACTGACTCATTTTCCTGGAGAAGCTATGATGGCATAGTGCTTTATGTGTTGAGCTAGTAACCAAGAGGTCAGCAGTTTGAATCCACCACCTGCACCACAGAGAGACATGGGCAATCTCCTCTGATGAAGAGTCACAGCTTGGAAAGCCCAGTGGAGAGCTGCTTTAAAGTAGAATCTACTTCTCAGGAGTGTGGTTAATTTATGGGATTTGCCTAGACAGAAAATACTGGGTTTTTTTTTAAAAAAGCCAGCAGCCCTGAAGCTGGGGGAGAAGTAAATTGTTGTTGTGGGCCTTTAAGTTGGAAGTGACCTACAGTTGACCCTCCAGCAGGTTTTCAGAGGCAGTTAATTGCACAGGAGAAGACAGTCCATCCATCTCTCACAGAGCTGCTGGTGGATGTCTTGTCTCTGGGATTGTGGTGCAGCTTCTTAGTATCAGAGCTCCCAAAGTTAGTACTTTGTTATTGAAAGTTGTCTGAAATCTTCTACTGGACACTTGAGAAATGTTCTTTTCTTCGAGTGATATTAACTGTACACAGGGTCACCATGAGGGAGAAACCACTTGGAGGCACTCAATGCCACATTTTCATTTACAACGTGCAACCAATTATCCTAAGAACTGAGTTCACAGATTGGGCCAGATTGTCCTGTTCACCTAAAAGCAGCCCAAAGGGCTCACACCTTCATTCTCCACTCTGTTATGTTTTGTTTCTTGATTTGTAGGTTCACCTTTCTCCATGTTGAATTTGTTGTTGTTGTTATTGTGTATTGTAAAGTCAGAATCAACCCATGGCTGACCCTCTAGCTGGTTTTCAGAGGCAGTTAGTTGCACAAGAAGAGATTGCCCGTCTTTCTCCTGTAGAGCAGCTGGTGACCTCGAACCGCATGCCTTCAGCATTGCAGCACAACTTATTGTCACTAGGCCACCAGAGATACTGTGTACCAGAGAAATGTCTATCTGTGTTTCATTGACTATGCCAAAGGCGTTTTAGTGTATGGATGACAACAAACTGTGGCTTCACTGAGAAGAATGGGAATCCCAGAACATTTGATTGTACTTCTGTGAAACGTATACTTGCATCAGGAGGCAGTCGTCAGAACAGAGCAAGGAGACACTGCATGGTAAAAATCTGGAAGGGTGTATGCCAGGGATATATTCTGTCTCATACCTTCTCAATCTGTATGCAGAACTGATTATCCGGAAGGCTAGGCTCTATGAGGAGAAGTGTGGTGTCAGGATTCGTGGAAGATCTATCAACAATCTGCGTTATGCAGATAACACAAACCTGCTTGCTGAAGCTGAGGAGGACCTAAAGCACTTGCTGCAGAGCGTCAAGGACTGCAGCCTTCAATATGGATTGAAGCTCCATATTGAAGAAAACAAAGATTCTCACCACTGGGTCAATTTGGCAGCTTTAAAATAGATGATGAGGAGATTAAGATTGTTAACAGCTTTAGTTTGCTTGACTCCACAATCAACACTCTTAGTACTAGCAGCTAGGAAATCAAGAGGTGAATTTCATTAGGAAAGTCAGCTGTCAGGGACCTCTCCAGACTGCTGAAGAGCAACAACGCCAGTCTGGAGACTAAGGTGTGCCTGATCCAGGCGGTAGTCTTCTCAATTGCTAGCTATGTGTCAAAGAGCTGGATAATGACTAGGGATGATAGAAAGAGAATTGATGCCTTTGAGCTGTGGTGCTGGAGAAGAGTGTTGAATATAACATGGACTGCCAGGAGAACAAACAGGTTCATCCTGGAGAGGGTGAAGGCAGGCTGCTTCTTGGAGACAAGGATTCTGAGGCTTCGTCTGACATACTTTGCGCATTTTCAAGGAAGTATCAGTCCTTGGAAAGGGACTTCATGCTTGAAAGGGTGGAGGGACTGAGAAAGGAGACCATTGATGAGATGGATTGATACAATGACTGGGGTAATGGGGGTAGGTGTGTCAGAGAGAGTCAAGTTGGCACAGGATGAAGCAGGTTTCAGGGTTGCTATGAGTTGCAAGTGACTCGATAACAATGTTGAAGTTATAGTTCAAGAAGACCATGAGAATCCTCGAATGCCGGGCAAAACAAGGCATCCTCAGCAAAAGCTGGAAAACCTCCCAGTATACGTGTCGTTTATAAAAGTGGACGCAAGAGGGCAGTAACACACAGCACATGCAACATTTCTCCTTTCCAACACTTAATCTGTTTGCCTGGGAATTAATTGATCCCTCAGCTGTCACTTTGAAAAGTAATTTCCTCATAGCTTCTCTTATTCCCTAAGTGATACACCATATGTGGACGTTAAACCTGATTTGGTTATGAATTCAATGGCTCCTAGCTGTGGATGGGGCAAAACTGGCACAAATGATTTTTTATTATAATGAAAGCTTATCATTTTGCCTCAAGGTGGAGGTGGTTGTGTGCCGTCAACCCGAACTAACTCCTAATGACCCAAATTGTCTTCAGTTGCTTCTATGTGTTCTTAAGTCAGCCCACCTGAAATAGCATAGCCTGGTCAGCCCATCTGAACTATCATAGCCTGGTCGGCATTTAGGCCATCTTGCTGACCACCATCGCCGCTACAACAGAAGACTGCTTACTCATGCAAGCAGGTGTGGTGAAGGCAACACGCAAAGGAGAGGTGACGAGATCCCGGGGCGCCTGTGGGAACAGATGGAGATGGGAGCGAGCCCAGAGCCCCCCTCCCTGAAGTCTTGGAAAAGGGTGTGGAGTCAGACTGAGCCCCCGGACGGAGTAGCTGTGGCAGAGCCGGTGACAGCACCTGATGTCCTGGCGTCCTGACATCACTACTCCTGGGGCTTGTTTGTTCTGTGTTCCTCAGCAAGATGCCATCTCCATCACTCAGCCGACTGTTCCTGGCTTAACTTCTCTGTCTCTGTGGACCCCAAGCACGGAAGATCACCAAAGTAGCAGAAATGGGGGAATCCCAAGGACTCACCCTTTAGTGCTCCTAGTCTGACTTACAGAGAACGGAGAATAAAAAGAAGACGCTGAGTATGCAAGATACTGCTTATTTGGAAGTAAGTGTATACTAATTTATCTTGGAAAGTAGCAAGATCATGATGATACATTTATAGTGCTTATTATGGGCCAGGGACTACACAAATAGTTCATTTTCATAATGATCTTGTTAGGGAATTGTCGTGGCTCTGTGGTAAGGAAGGAGGAGTGCTACCTACCCAAATGCACACAATTTGAATCTTCCAGAAGGAGAAAGAGGAAACTCTCTTCCCATGAGATTTACTGCCTCTGAAAATCTGCTGGAGGGTCTGCTATGAGTGGGTTCCTACTCAACAGCACATTATTACAGCACTGATCTTATGAGATTGTTGTCAGATGCCATAGCTTGACTGTGACTCACAGAAACCTATGAACAACAGATTGAAACCTTGGCCTAGTCAGAGCCATTCTCACAATCTCTTCGAGAGCAGTAGTTAAATGACCAAGCGGCCTATGGCTCAGTGCTGTGGGGTTATGGGAACCACATTTTCCTTTTCTGATTGGGTTTTCAGTCAGCCTTAAAAAACGCTTCAGAGTCAGAAGGCTTAGCTCCTGATCTAAGCGTATCACCAACTGGAAAGCTTGCATAAGACTATGAGTCTCATGCTTTTATGTGTGTGAAGCCACAGCAAAAACAAACCCACCTCGACTGCATCAGTCCAACTCAGGGAGCTTTTAGAACGGAGTAGATGGGTTGCCCAAGACTACTTCCTACACCAGCAGAATGTCTCTTCTTTCTCAACACCTTCTCACTTGAAATGTCTCTGTAGTCCACGTCTAGGATGTTCAGTGGCTGAGATAAAGTATTGAACAAAATATTGCAAATTAGCTGCTTGCTTCTTGCTATGACACTCTAGTTTCATAAAGGAAGGTTTATGTTCCCTGATGGGTTGTGTTCCGACGCAGAAATTGGACCAATTCCCTGGGATGGGTTCATTTTACCTTATGTAGCCCGTGCCTGTGTGGCTTTGACCTTTTGTAATCAAACATTACCAGCAGCCAACTGAGGCGTGTGTAGTTTATCAACAGACTAATGGATTAGACACTGATAATACCGCTTCAAATGAGGCGCTGAAGAATGTTGCCATCAGGCTGACCTGGGACTCCTTTTCACTCTCTTTGTCACATTGCTTCTGTATACTTTTTCTTTTTCTAATAACTGTATTGAGATCTGGGGTCCCTGGGTGGCACACACATTAGCTGTTGACTAAAGAATGCAAGTCCCCTCATTAGAAGAATGGCCTGGCAACCCACTCGCAATAGCTCACCCTTTGAAAGCCCAATGGACCCCAGTTATACACATGGTGAATTGTCAGGAGGTGGAATGAACTTGACCACAAATGGTCAGTTCATTGGTACCGAACTATAGCTTAGATGTCTTCTAATGAATCGTTTCACATGCACAGTGGCTTTTAGTACAGTTAGAGTTGTGTTAACTATCACTACAATCAATTTTAGAACATTTTCATTACTCCCACACTTACCTGCCCCCCCCGACAATCATACCACTTCTTTTTACCCCCTTCCCCCCGCAGGACTCTAGGCAACATAATCGACTTTCTGTTTCTTCAGATTCGCTTCTTGCTGCCATTTTATATCAAAAGAGTTATATGATATGTGGTATTTTGTGATGGGGTTTATTCAATTAGGAAAATATTTTCAAGGTTCATCCCTGATATAGCATTTATTAACATTTCATTCCTATTTATGGCAGAGTAATATTCCATTATATGGATATATCAAGTTTTGGGTTATTCAGTCATCTGTTAATAGATACTTGCTTGGATTGTTTTTACGTTTTTGTTATTATGAATAATGATGCCATATACATTTGTGTACAGGTTTTTTCATGGACACGTTTTCCTATCCCTTGGATTTATACCCAGGAATAGAGTTGCTAGACCATATGATAACTGGGTCTAACCTTTTGATCAATTGCCAGGTTATTTCCTTAAGCAGATCTATAACTGGATGGCCATTTTATTTTCTTTTTTAACTTGGTGGGATAATTTTTTTTTTTAACTTGGTGGGATAATTAAAGAGATGGGTATTTAAAGTGAGAGTGCTGACAGATTTAAGATTATTTTAGTGTTAAGTCCTGTGCATTTGATGTTCCTAATGTACAAGTTGTTAAGAATATGGCTTCTAACCAAAAGGTTGATAGTTTGAGCCCACCCAGCGGGTTCTAGATGAAAGCCCTAGCAGCCTTCTGAGAAAGCAGCCTTTGAAGAGTCCTTCAGCACACGGTTCTACTCTGACAACACATTGGGGTCACCGGGGACTGGAATGGATTCAATGGCAACTTTTTAAACTCTGCACTGAGAACTTTCTTCCAAGGCTGCATCAGCAGATCTTCCAGGAAACAGGGTTACATTGTGCCATTTGGCTGTGTGCAGCCGAGAAGCAATAGCTAGCTAAAACTCCTTAAATTTCAAGTCACCTTCCCTGGCCAAGGTCCTGAGCCAGCCTCCTTCTCTGCATCCCTTTGTGCTCCTCGGTTAAACACACAGACATGGGTTGTGTTAGCCCACCCGCCGGCGAGGCCCTCCAACGCCTTTCTGTCTTTGGAGCCAAGCCGCAATAAAATCTTTTGCTCGTGGGTTTTTTTCCACAGTGGGTGGCTGTGTGAGAAAATGATGTCACAGAGACAGCAACGTGACCTCTCTGCAGAATGAGACAGAGGAGAGGGAGGGGAAGGGGGAGGGAGGAGGAGAGAAGGACTTGGCAGCAAGCAAACGGTACTTGGCTGGGAAGAAGGCTCGGCCCGAGAGTGGTAAAGGGGTGATGGAGGAGGAGAAAAATCCATTTTCATGAGTTAAAATGCTCTTTTTCAGAACCCTGAATACATAACCTGTGAATGCCGTACTCTGAGTGTTATTATGCTGGCCTGCTGTCATGAGTATATGGAAAAAATAAAAGGAAAGAAAACATACCACTGTCAGTTTGATTTAGACTTTATGTCTCACCTCTGGGTGGACCGAAGTCAGCTGAATTTCCTATTTTAGCAAAGAGAAGACAAAATGTTTCTCTAATAGATCTGAAAGTCTCCTTCAAATAACATTGACCATTACTTCTGTTCCTTTTCATGATACATATTGGGCTTCAATGGGCACAGTTTTACAAGAGTGCTAAAGAGCAAGGCTGTCACTTTAAAAACTAAGATGTGCCTGATGCAAACCATACCATTTTAAAATATCCTCATGTAAAAACTAGACAATGAATAAAGAAAACTGAAGAAAAGTAGATGATTCTGGGTTTTGGCGAAAGCAAAGAAATTGGAATATACTATGAATTGTCAAAAGAACAAACAAATCTGTTTATGGACAAAGTGCAGCCATAGTGGTCAATGGCGACGAGAATGAAGAGACGTTGTCTCACATACTTGGATGTGTTGTCAGAAGGGCCAACCCTGGAGGACACCAGCCTGTTAAAACAGAGGGTAAGTGCCTAAGCGCAACCCATGCTTCGATGAGATGGACAACAAGGGGCTTTGTGAGGACGGTGCAGGGCCAGGCAGTGTTCCTGGTTTGGGTAGGGTTGCTATTAGTTGGAACTGACTCATCGGCACCTACTCACAGCACCATGTGTAAGAATTAAAACATACAGCATGTCAGAAGTACAGGTAAGATGGCCAGAGATACAGCTACTCAGAAAACTCAACCGTGCATCTCAAAGTTGGAAGGTCAGTAGCAAAAAAGCTTTCTTTTTTCTATAATTATATTTTATTAATTTTCATAAACATTTACAGAGATTTGGGGTTTCCATTCATTCATTGTTGCACTATTCTCTCTACCCTCTTCCCAGTTTGTTCTTGTCCAAATGCCACAGTGCTTGTCAAAGCCAGTTCTGATTAATCTTCTTTGTCAATGTGTCCTTTGCCATTCCCTATCACTCCTCCCTGAGAGAGACTTCACCCTGAGTCATAAGGAAAAGGGGATGGCGTATTCTCTTAGCTACTTCCTGCTGAAAAGGGATGCTGTGGGTTTCAGGGTGAAGATCTTCTCTCACTACTCTAAAGGGCCCCTTTGGCAGTAGGAAACACATAGACTATTATGGAGATTGATTTTGGAATTTAGATGCACTTGATTGCGCTTGGCCGTACATGTTCATATCCTTGAAGATGTATCATGGGGGTGTTTCAACCTAGAAGACACAAATTTGACTAACAAGTTATAAGTACATGAGTCAAAAATTATGGATAAGTAAAAGAAAAGATTCTTTCATTGTTTTACAAACCCTCCCCCAGGTCCCCTCCACCATGTAGCCCTCGCTCTAGACTCCTGTGATGACAGAAATAACTAGTTATATATCTCTTTTAAACAGTTTTCTCCCTCCTCTGTTTCAGTGCAGTATACGTTATTGAACCCATCTTATTCAATCTCTCCCTAACCCTGAGGTTAGTCCCATTCTATAACAGTGGCATCATGTAATATTTGTCCTTTTGTGACTGGGATATTTCACTCAGCATAATGTTCTCCAGAGTCAACCATTTTGAATAATATTGCATGAGTTCCTTGTTTTTTAATGCAGCATAGTATTCCATTGTGCGAATATACCACAGCTTCTCTAGCCATTCGTTTGTTGATGGGCACTTAGGTTGTTTCCAACTCCTTGCTATTGTGAACAAAGCTGCAATAAACATGGGTGTGCATATATCTGCTTGGATGTCAGCTATGGTCTCTTCAGGGTATATTCCCAGTAGTGGAATTGCTGGGTCAAATGGTATCTCTATTTGCAACTTTTTGAGAAAGCGCCATACTGCTTTCCACAGGGGTTGCACCATTTTACACTCCCACCAACAGTGAATCAGGGTTCCAGTTTCTCCACAACCTCGCCAGCATTTATTGCTTGCTGTCTGTTAAATTTTGCTATTTTGACTGGGGTGAGATGATATCTCATAGTTGTTTTAATTTGCATCTCTCTTAGGGCTAGGGATTTTGAGCATTTCTTCATGTGCTTGTTAGCCATCTGAATGTCAAAAAGCTTTCTGATGCTCACACCAGTGTTCTTCACACATGCCTGTGGGCTATTCTGAGTGTCCTTGACCTTGACTGTATATAAGGAAGTAGCACTTGCATCTCAGAGCTGTGCTCTGAGTCCACACGCAGTGGAGCTCAATGATGTTCATCCAAGGACAGAGTATACCCACCAAGGTATGGTTAGTGCAGCCTCTCCTGTCTCCACAGGAATGCTGCTGACCCAGCCGATACCTTTATGAAAGTTATAAAAATCTGCTATTGCTCAGAACAGGTGAAACCGTGTCTGGGTGCTGGAGCATGGCACATAGATTCTGATTCCATCTCATCTCCACTTGTGCCTTGTCTGGAAGATTTCATGCAGGGCCCACCCCCTATAACCGCGCAGGATGATTCCATTAACCTTTCAGTGTGGCTTACTTTCCTTGTCTATAAATTTGGGACCATGTGAATAGGCAGCTTTCTGGGAAGTCTTCTAGGGACAGTTCATGATGATTAAATGAGACCGTCAGTAAAAGTGCCTCCTCAATCAGAAGGGGATACCACAAGGTAACTGTGAGAAACGCCTGTGGGTCTGTGCACACGTGAGTTCCTGTCTACAAGAAGAGTATGCTAAGTGGGCCTAGGTAGCCTTTGCAGCTGTGAAAGGGCTTTATTCTCAGTATCTAAGAGATTCAGAGATGATGTCTCAGCAAAAGGTAAAGAACAAAATAACAGCTATCCCATACACATATTTCGCAGACCTGAGTGCATGTCGGAATGAACAGAGAAACTTGGAAACTACAGATACTCAGCACCCACATGCCTGACAGTTTGCCATACTGTAATGGTTTGCTTGTTGCTGTAATGCTGCAAGCTGTTGTTGTTGTTGCTAAGTGCCATCGAGTCACAGGCGACTCATAGCGACCCTATGAAGGAGAGTCCTCGATGCTTTGGTACCTTTCATCTTCTCTCCAGGTTCATAGGGTTCCCGGAGGCAAGCTATTATGGATGTGGATGCCACTCCTCCTTCCAAGCTTGTTTTAATAGGGGAGCTTAACCGCACTCTCTGTCCACATTGGGTAGCCAACCATTAACGCATCTGACACAACAGTGTCATGGTGTTCAGCCTCACAGCATCCAAAAGTGAAGGTGGGATGGCAACTTGTACACCAGGGCTTTATGACCTAGAGGAATGTCTGAACAAAAACAATGAAAGTGGCCCTCGGGCCCTTTTGGGCTTGAAGCCCTGTGCTGCTACCTTAAACCCTAGGTCAAGCGTGGCTTGCATGGCTCTTGGAGGCAGAGTAGTCCTTTGCATCTGAAAACTGCCACAACTCCCGCCCAAGCAGCACCATGCTCTCTCTGCTTCCTGGGCCATAGCAACCCTGGGCGAAGCAAACCTGGGAGAATATGGCCACCAACTCTCCCCTCTTCTCCTTCCAGGCTTGAAGCCCTGTGCATGCTGCAAGTTAGGCCGCTGATATTTCAAACATCAGCAGAGCGGCCCCTGGTGGGCAGGCTTCAGTGGACCTTCCAGACTAAGATGGGCTGAAAGGAAAGACTGGTTACCTACCTTTGAAGTAAAGCAACCAGCCCTTGAAAATTCTATGAATAACAGCAGAATGTTGTTGAAGATAATGCCAAAAGCAGAGGCCTTCAGAACGGAAGACATTCAGAACATGATTAGGAAAGAGCTGCCTCCTCAGAGAACAGTCGACCTTAATGATGGAGTAAACTTTCACCTAATGAAGGCTCTTTCTTTGCTGCTATGGTAAGACTTGTGTGAGGAGAAACAGCTACAAAGACCCATTAAAATTTAGAGCTTGGGGAGCTCTGGTGGCCTAGTGGCAAGGAGCTGCAACTACAATCCCAGAGGTGCATGGTTTGAATCCACCAGATGCTCTGCTGAGGAAGGAAGGACAATCTCTTCCTGTACCAGACAGATCTGATTTGATGGTACACTCACACAAAAATAATAAAATTAAAAAAACAATTCTTAAAAAAAATTAGAGCTTGGAATGTATGAAATATGAATCCAGGAAGATTGGAAGTAAAAAAAATTAAATGGAATACATAGCATACAGATTGGCCTTCTGGGCATTACAGAGCTGAAATGGACGGCTATTGGCCGTTTTGAGTCAGATAATCAGATATCTATAATCTACTATACTGGAAATGGTAAACTGAAGAGGAACGGTGTCACATTCATCATCTAAAATAACATTTCAAGGACAGTCCTGAAGGACAGTGTTGTCAGTGATAAAAAAATGGCCATGAGAATACAAGGAAGTTAAAAAAAAATAAGAATGCAAGGTAGTCCTATTAATACAACTATTATTCAAATATATGCACCAGCCATTAAAGTAAAAGATGAACAGTGATGAGGATCTCCACCTACTTCTGTGGCTTTAGGCTGTGTCTTCCCAGCTCCCCTTCCATGTTCCTGAGCTGCTTTCTCCTGTTCTCTGGGCTCTGCTCATCACTTGACAGAACACAGGAGGTATTGCCATTGAAATCAGGTTGGCCTAGGAAATGTCACTAGAAGTCCTTCCTGTAGTTATGCAAGAAAAAATGAAGACGAAAGCAGGAGTGAGGAAGCAGAGGTCACAGAGGAGTTGAGTGAGAGGTGGGGAACGCATTTAAACTTGCAAATGTTGTGCCGCGTTGTAGATTACTTGTGCGCATGGCCTCTGTCATGTCTCAGATTCAGATTATTTAAAGAATCTTTCTGAGCCTTTCTACGAAGATCGAGCCAAAAGCAAAGAAGGAAGCCTCTGCCCTTCCCAAAACTGGAGCCAAAGCAAAGACATTAAAGGTCAAGAAAGCGTCCTGAAGGGCATCCACAGCCAAAAAAAAAAAAAAGATCCGCACGTCACCCACCTTCCAGCGGCCTAAGACGCTGAGACTCCGAAGGCAGCCCAAATATCCCCAGAAGAGTGCCCCCAGGAGAAACAAGCTTGACCACTATGTCAGCTATGAAGATAGACCATAACAACACACTTGTGTCCATTGTGGATGTCCAGGCCAACAAGCACCAAATTGAACAAGCTGTAAAGAAGCTCTATGACATTGATGTGGCCAAGGTCAACACTTTAATTAGGCCTGATGGAGAGAGGAAGGCCTATGTTCAACTTGCTCCTGACTATGATGCTTTGGATGTTGCCAACAAAATTGGAATCATCTTAACTGAGTCTAGCGGGCTAATTCTAAATACAAATTTTTCTCACCATAAAAGAAAAAGAATGTTTCTGAGCCAGACAGCCCCCTCCCAAAGTCTCCTTTGTCAGTGGTAATTTGCTTTATCAGGTGCCGTATCAGTGTAACTTTCCCTTCTTCTGGGGCCCTAGTCCTATTTTATTTATTGAAAAACCCTTTCAGAATTTGTTGTTGGTTTAATTTTCCCGATCCCAGACCATGACTGTTTGTATGGTCAAGTCCATCGTTGCAATCACCGTGTGTTTTGAGTGGCTTCCAACCTAGGGGACTCGTCCTCCAGCACGGTCATGGACAATCTTCTGCTGTGACCCATAGAGTTTTCCTTGACAAGTTTTTGGAACTAGAACAGAAGGCCTTTCTTTACAGCCTGGAAGCTCCCTGTAACGTGTTGACTGTGGGTGGTCCTGCTGGTGTTGGAAATACCAGTGTTATCGTTCCCAGAAGCATGGCACCGTGCTAGCCACCCCAGAGCAATGAGCTGGCAGATAAGAAGTGGGCAGCTGGTTGACACGGACTTCTTACTAAATAAAACGTGATCGCTACATTTAAGGAGATCAATTTTTGAGGAAAGAAGGTGTGCACACAAATGACGCCCCAACTATGTTTACTGATTGTGAGGAGGACAGTCTTCAGGTTTAGAGATGAGATTCATCCTGAATTTTTGCCCCTGGGATGCATACATTGATTTTTTTATCACAAAAAGATACAGAAGCAATGTCAGTTTAACAAAAAATATGTGAATCAGAGCACTAAGGTATTAGCGTCCTGAATGAGCGTTTTGTTATACACATAAAGCAGGCCTTGGGTTTTCAGGACATTTCGTCTGTTAAGTGTCAACAGAATACAGCTGAGCTTGCAGATGTGCCAACACAGATGTCGAGGAAGGCCTGGCAGGGTCAGGGCAGCTGCGACACTTGGCTGGCCCAGCTTTCAGTGTTCAAGGTGTCAGCTGGCTCAGGCAGGTGGGAGAGCCATTCAGTCCCAGAAGCAGAAGAATGCAGGGGAGAGAGAATGCGATGAATGCCTGGAAATCAAAACACTAATGCTTTCTAAAAATAGCGGTTCAGATAATGGAAGCTTCCATGCGCTCTCTTTCCATAAGCAGCTAGGTTTTTTTTAAGTATAACCCTCCAGTGGTTCTCAAATGTCATTTTGCCTAAGACTCACTTGGGTGCTCTTTAGAATGCCTATCTCTGAGTCTCATTCACACAGATTCAGGTACTAGGTTGGGGCTGGATCCAGAAATCCCGAGATTCCAGAGTCAGGTGTGTGGGGACCAGGTTTTCAGAATTTGCTGCCCAGAATCTTACAGACCTTAGTTCTCTGATCTGTGTGGGAGGGGCCAAGATTTAATCTATTTCCAAAGGGAAGGGTCTGGAAGAATTCTTTCTCTTCCCACATTCCATCTGTCCTCTCCTTCTGCTACTCTCTACTAGCATTTCCCTTGTGTTGGTACCTTTCCTTCAAGCTCCTCACCCCAAATCATTAAGCTCAAGGCATCTCCCGCTTGGGTTTCTGCAGAGACTGCTTCTTCAGTTAAGTCTGCATCCACTGGCAGGGACACTGCAGGGAGGTGGGGCTGGTTAATTTGGACAACATCCTTGCTTTGATCTCCCTGGCCTGCCAAACCCAACTTGCCAGAGGTGATAAAGTCAAATTTGAGAGGTGAATCTTAACCAAGTTGTTTGGTTTATTTCTGAAAATTTGGAATTTTCAATCGTTAAAAGCAGGGACATTTTCACATGACAAATTACAGATTTCAGGCTATTGTTGCAGTACCAGGAGTTTTGACCTCCTTGGTTCATATTTCATATGACAGTTGTCAACTGAGGTCCGCTGAGCAAGGTACCACCTCCACCATGCAAAGGTACGTATCTTAACATGTATGTAGCTACAGTATCAGGCTCTACTCTTCCAAGTCCCTCTCTCTAATTGAGTAAGATTATAGTTTTGTGTGTATTCCAAGTTCTGCGTCTTAACCACAGAATCTAAGCCTGCCTCTGCCTCTGTCACTTGGCCCTACGAACTACCAATTGTTGTTGTTGTTATGTGCCATTGAGTCGTTTGCGACTCATAGTGACCCTATGTACAAGAGCCCTAAATGCTGTTCTATCCTGTGCCAACCTCGCTGTCTCAAACACATTCATTCCCACCACTCCACTCACAGAATCCATCCATCTCATCGAGGGTCTTCCTCTCCTGCGCTGTCCCTCCACTCTCCCAAACATGATGTCCCTCTCTAAGGACCAGTCCCTCCTTGCAACATGCCCAAAGTATGTCAGACGAAGCTTCAGAATCCTTGACTCCAGGGAACATTCTGGCTTCACCCTCTCCAGGACAAACCTGTTTGGTTTCCTAACAGTCCATGGTATATTCAACTCTCTTCTCCAGCACCACAGCTCAAAGGTATCAATTCTCTTTCTATCATCCCTATTCACTGTCCAACTCTCCAATGCATAGCATGTAATTGCAAAGACTATAGCCTGGATTGGGCACACTTTAGTATCCAGCCTGACGTTGTTGCACTTCAGTACTCTTGAGAGGTCCCTCACAGCTGACTTTCCCAATGCAATTCATCTCCTGATTTCCTGGCTTCTGTTACCAAGAGTGTTGACTGTGGAACCAAGTAAACGAAAACTATTAACTATCTCAATCTCTTCACCATCCATACTGATGCTGCCAATTGGCCCAGTGGTGAGAATCTTTGTTTTCTTGATATTGAGCTCCAATCCATATTGAAGACTTCAGTCCTTGACCTTCTGCAGCAAACGCTTCAGGTCCTCCTCAGTTTCATCTGCATAATGCAGGTTGTTGATGATTCTTCCATCAATCCTGATGCCACATTCCTCCTCGTACATCCCAGCGTCTCGGATGATCTGTTCTGCATTCAGATTGAAAATGTATGGAGACAAAATACATCCCTGACAGACCCCGAACCATCCAGTGTCTCCCTGCTCTGTTCTGACGACTGCCTCTTGATCCAAGTATAGGTTTCGCATTAGCACAATAAAATGTTTTGGGATTCCCATTCTTCTCAAGAAAACCATCCATGAAGAATGCAAAAGGTCATTACAAAGGCTAAAGAAGAAGAAAAGACCAAGATGGATGTCAGATGAGACTCTGAGTATTGCATTAGAGTGCTGAGAAACCAAAGCTAAAGGAAGAAATCAAGAAATCAAAGAGCTGAACAGAAAATTACAAAAGGCAGCTCAGGAC
>NW_006399764.1:14780583-14785005 GCF_000299155.1 Elephantulus edwardii | reverse complement strand
GATTTAGAAGAGGTCATGGTACTAGGGATATTATAGCTAATGTAAAATGGATCTTGGCAGAAAGCAGAGAATACCAGAAGAATGTCTATCTGTGCTTCATTGACTATGCAAAGGCTTTTGACTGTGTGGATACAACAAGCTATGGCTGACTCTGAGAAGAATGGGAATCCCAGAACAAACTCCCAATGCTGAAGTCAAATATTGACTGTCATGTGCTGTCAACCTCGTGCTTCCCCAAACCTCACTGTCATCAGACCCATCCTGATTCATTATGACCTTGTAAGATGGAGTAGAGCTGCCCCATCAGGCATCTAAGTCTTCACCTGAGCAGACAACCTTCGTATTCTCTCAAAAAGAAACTGGTTGATTTGAACTGTTGACCTTCTTGTTAGTAGCCCAATACTTCACCAGGGTTCCTTCAACTTGGCTATAGATGTTCTTAAAACAAGTATTTTCATGGCCTCATTGGTCTATAAAACAAAAGACACACCAAGAAGGCCTCATATTTTGGGCAGAGGCAGAGCTTACTTCCTCCGGGATTTGATGGGGCCGCTTCACTCACAGGCACTGCTGGCCTCATGTGGCCAGCATTTGCCTTTGCCTTCTTCATGTTTTAGTTGTATAAAGCTCTATTCTTCAGTTCATGGTTTCTTAACATTTTCTATAATTGGGACTTTTTTTTTAACCTTGTGGATCAAGTTGTGTCCCTCAAAAAGCAGATGTAGAATGTTAAAAATACTAAACTGTGAAATATTTTTGAGATGGAACTTTCAGCTTCTAGAACTATGGAAAGAGAAATATATTCTTTGTCTCAGTCACATAAGGATAAATGTTGCCTGAAGCCACCACTGTGAAAATAAGATAACTGAGTAAGGTAAATATAAATGTTCCAAAAGAAAAGTAGGGAAGGTGGAGAGGCAGAGAAAGGAGAAAGAAAAAAGTTACAGAGAGAGCAGAAATGAGTGGAGGGAGGAGGTGAAGTAATGGGAAAGGTTCAGTGGGAGCTTGAAAAGATGGAGTGACAAGAGGCACAGAGCAATAGTGATTAATGATATAAATAGAATGCATATGAATGATTGTATAAAATACAAAGTACATGTGTAAAACATTATGTATATGAATAGGTATATGCAAATCAGCAAAACAACAAAATAAAAACCCACCGTGTGGTATTTCTGTTATGGTATCACAAGGAAATAAAAACATCTACATAATCATGATGTTTGCTTTCTTCTCCATTTCTAGAAATATGTTTTAATCTCAATTTAACTCTCTTTTGGAAGAGTGTGAATGCCAAGAATCCCCTAAGTCAGAGAAAGAAAAAAGAAGTAGCTTCCTACAAAAAAGAAAGGGGGAGCAATAAAAACATAAAATCACCATCTAGACATCTGATTCTTTTGGAGTGGAGTGTCCTAAGGGAAGAGTCTGAATCTTCCCCAAGTTGTATCTTTTAAAACAGAACAACCACCACTAAGGAGATGTCCAGTTGTTTCCAGGCATGGCTGATGCTCTCTGAGAATTCAATAACAGTTCACTGTCACTGATGATACAACATCTATAGAACAACGTTGAGGCGTGTTCTGCAGTTAGCATCTAGGTTTTCTTTTTAAGTATCAGTCACTGTTTGGAACAAATCCTCTCATCCCACAGTATTAGAGCTCTATGGAAATAAAAATATTTTTACTGTAACAACATACTGTCACAGAAAAAAATTTCACAATTGCATCCTTTTCTCCCAAGATAGCAGATAGCGTTGCCTCCCTACAATATATTATGTATTGTCCTTAATGCTATTTGAAAGCCTTATTTTTCACTTTTCAGGATTGTTAAGGATTTGGTACTGTCTTCTGTGAATTTCTTTTCACGCAGAAAGAGTCATGTTCCGGCTCCTCCACAGGAATAGATGGGAAGTGGCAAGCATCGTAGATCATCTGCAAGGGAGTCGTCTCTTGGATGATTCAGGAAAGGTTCAGTTTAATAAGTTTTTTGCACAGATTGCCACCCTCCCCTTTTCTTTACTGAAAAAAACCCACAAAAACCAACCCAAGACCCCTTGCATTTGAGTAGTAATCCATTCCTCACTGACCCTCCAGTGAGTATTTGAGAGGTTGTAAGTTCCTTAGAAGAGTGCCCATCTTTCTCCAGCAGAGCAGCTCACTGATGGATTCAAATCACCACCGGGGCTTGACCTGTGGGTTAGCAGCAGAACTCTCCACACCTGAAGCCGCCAGAACTTCCTACACCTGAGCCAACAGAGGTCCCATTTTTTTCTCTGACAGCATCTTACCAAAATGAAACGTTTGATAATGGAGATAGACAGCTAAATATACATAAATGTTATTTGATTGAACATTATTATTTGCCTTATCTATTTTCTCATTCCCTACCTCCAACCCTCAGAGGGGAAGAAGAAGTTATTTACTGAGCCATTAACTTTTTTTTTTTTTTTACAAAGGAATAGGTTGACAAATCTGACAAACAGGTGAAGGACCTCTCCAGAGTACCAAAAACTAAGGATGTGCCAGATACAAGCCCTGGAGACCATTACTTGCTATACACCTGAAAGCTGGGCAATGGCTAAAGATGACAGAAGAAGAATTGAAGCCTTTGAGTTGTGATGCTGGAGAAGAGTATTGAATACTTCATGGACGAGCATGAGAACAAACAGGGAAAACAAAATCATGTGCTTCTTGTTAAGGTAACAGACTTAAGGAAGAAGTCAGAGAGAATGAGATAAAGCTTAACACAGTTTTATTAAAGGGGCGGGGGTATATGGGAGCTCCCAGGTGAAGTTCCTCATTCTGGAGATGCAAAATGGGGAAGTCACCCTGTGAACTTATTGGGGAGGGTTTTTATAACAGAGTCTTTGGGGAGGGACTTTCCACTCTGATTACGATCCACCTGCTAGCTCAGCCAGGCAGGCAAGGCCATTTACTCTTCTTATCAGCAGCAGGCAAGGTCATCAGCATTTGAACTCTGAATTTTTCATTCTTTCCTTTGGCCTTCTTTGTCCAGACTTAACACTTCTGGGAAGCCAGGAAGATGAAACTGTCTCATGTCTCACGTACTGTGAGCACTTGTAAGGAGGCCCTAGGATAAGGACATCATGCTTGGAAAGATGGAGGGTCAGTGTAAAAGAGGAAGACCGTCAACAAGGTGGATTGACCCAGAGACTTTAACAACGCACTGAAGTGTGTCAGAAATGGTGAGGCTGGGGCAGGATACGGCATTCAGAGCTGTTGCTCAGAGGGCCTCGGTAAGTCATAATCAACTCAATAATGCTTAACAACAGGATGCGAGTCAGTGTTCATCAGGCTAGCATGGACATCTGTTGAATTTTGACAGTATTAATTTAAGAAGATGGCTATTTTAATGAAGTTATCATTGTTGTTTACTGTAGAGTCAGACCCGTCCCATAGCTGACTTTCTAGTGGGTATTCAGAGACAGTATATTACACAGAAGGAGATTGGCCATCCTTCTCCCATGGAGCAACTGGTGGATTCCAACCACATGCCTTTGAGATTGCAGCTCAGTTTCTTTCCACTAGGCCACCAGAGCTCTCCAAGGATGTTAATAATGGTACCAATTATTCAGTAATTCCCAGTCTTGGTTATTTTTGTCTTCCTGAATGACAAGCGAATGTGCATTTCCCCCATTTTTTAAAGGTCTAAATCTTCAATACTGTTGCTAAGCACTATAAATATATTTCCTGATGTCTCTCCAGATAGGAATAAAGTTAAGATAACTTTTATTTCCTGGTAGTTACTGAACAAAATTTGAATTCTTATTTAGCCATCACTAATGCATAGTGGTTAGATGGAGAAAAGTCTGTGCTTTTGGTGAGTAACCAGAATGGCTGAACCTAAATGCAACACAAAGTGGCCTTGCCTTTTCAGAGCTCAGTTTAGGTTCATCTCAGTCCTTGAAATCATATTAAAGGAATTACAGATCACCTGTGCTCTCAGATGTCTGAAAGAATCCAAGGGGAATTCTGAAAAAGATATTACAAGAATGGGCAAGTATAAATCAATCACTCTTCTGAGCATATATGCAAAATCTTAAACCAGTATTACCAAATCTAATATGGCAGTATCTAAAAAGTATACATACAAGGAGACCAAGTTGTGCCATTTATCCAAAGAGTACAAAGTTAGCAGGCGTTTGAAATAAAAATGTGTCCTTCACAATACCATAATAGACGATAAAAACAATGTGATTGTCTCAATGGACATTGTAAAAACACTTTCTAAAATTCGACCATGTTCATAATAAGTTCATAATAAAATAATATTGATGGGAATATCTGAAATAGAATTGGGGTGGGGTAAGACTGAGAAAAACTGGATGAAATATGTTTACGGCATTGAAGTCTATGGGGGAGAGAATAGTCTAAAAGTATTATATTTTAGGGCATTATTTTT
>NW_006399764.1:14776097-14779618 GCF_000299155.1 Elephantulus edwardii | reverse complement strand
GAAAAGGAAGAAAAGTTATTTTCTTGATATATTTTATGAATAACATTTGTTATTAATATAATTGGTAACCATAGTATATGTTATTAAAGATACAAAATATTGGGGGGGCAATTTAAAGCCCACCGCCCTTCCTGTACCCTCACCCATTCCTCAGACCTTCTTGCCCCTGTCCTCCCGGTCTGTGGAACTCCTTCAGCTTGTGTCCAGGGAGGGAGAGGGAGCCAGAGGGTGGGGTGTCCCTGGGAGCCTGCCTCAAAGTCCCCACCTTCTTTCCAAGTGTCAGGCGGGGTGGGCTGTCAGGTTTATTTATGTTTCTCTCGCACACTCATCAACCTATGCAAGTCGCCCACCCTGGCTGCTCCATGTTTCTGTGCCTTCACTCATTCCCCCCAAGCTCCCAGCTCTTGCCTCTCTTTGAGTAACTGGTATAGTTATTCACAGAGTCGCTAACAATCATATTGGACTCAATGGCATAACAATAACAATTGCAAAAAACTTCAGAAAATGGATGAAGTTCTAACAATAAGGAGGATAACCAAAAAAATATATGTATTGATATGCATCAAAGTTTAACTGCTGAAAAATAAAATATTTAAAAATTAACTGAAGAGATATTAAGGAAAACAAAACTGAGTTTCACTCTCTCTCTCTCTCCCTCCCTCCCTCTCCTTCTCTCTCTCCCTCTCTCCCTCTTTCTTCATGTGTGCACGTGTGTAAAGTACTGAAAGAAAGTGACTGAAAATAAAATTCAATTTTAATCCATAAATAATTGAAGTAAAATGAAGACATTTTCAGATTAATAAAACTGAGGGTGACTCATGCCAGTACACATTTTCTTAAGGAAAGAAAAAGGGTATTTTTCAGGCAGAATAAAAATATTCCCAGATGGAAGGTAGGAGAAGCAGAAAGAAGGGCATTGGGAAGGATATTTGTGAATAAATCTAAGAGGAAATTGGTTGCATAAGACAACAGTAAAAGAATCTCCTAAACATAATCCAAGAGACAGATCAAAGGAGTTAAAGTACCCTCTAACTCCAGGTTCCAGATTGGTGGGTTCATGGCCCTCTGGATCTCCAGGGTCTACATTCAGGGGTTCAGGGCCCTTGGGATCTCCAGGTTCCATATTCATGGGTTCAACCAACCATGGAATGAAAATATTAAAATCAAAACCAAAAAGACAAATTTGCTAGTAATTAAGTGGTCAGAACAATTCTTTAAAGGCTGAGAGACGGTACAAAGTGTTACTTATTTAGCACTGACATTGAATTAGGTTTTATAAGTAACCTAGACATGGTTTAAGGGATACAGGTGACATGTTTCCGTGTAGACCAACACTCTACCATTGTACGTATGGGGCTTGTACACCCTCAAATGTTGGCATCCTCAGGGATTCTGGGACCAGTCTTACATAGACAGTGAGGAATCCCTGTGTTCTAGCCTCTTTAGATTGCTTAAGAGAAAGGGAAATTTATTTGCCAATACATTTTACATCTAATAAACCAGGAATGCATTCTGTAATCTGAATTATAATCATTAAAATAATAGCAAGGAATTTATAATTTTAAAGAAAGTTAGCATTATGAAAATGTAGAATGATAAAAACCATCCCAATCTCAAGAAAAATTAGAAAAAAAGGCACCAAAATTATATATATATACAGAGTTAAGATTCCCTCACTCACTTTGTGGTCAAGTGGAGACCAATGCTTAGCTCCCTCCAGCAGATTTTCAAAGGCTGTAAATCTTATGGGAAGACATTACCTGTCTTCCTTCTCTGGGGCCAATGGTGGATTATAGTAGTGAAGTAAAATACATCAGCAGTTAAATTAAATGTAAAGAGACTAAACGCTCCATATAAAATTGAGGCAAGATAAAAAGTTATATGACATTTATGAGAGACTTATTAAAATATAAAGATACAGAAAGTTGAAGTGCTAAAGTTAAGCAACAGAAAGCTGGTGAAAATAGCCCTTTTGTATCTCTATTAATATGCGATTAAATTTATTTAAAATTTATTACAAATAAAGGTCCACTTAATATGATAAAATTTTTAATTCACCATATTTTATACACATACAAGCGATATCTGTAAACCCTTACAATACAGCCTTCAAGTAGATAAGGCAAAAATTGACAGAAATGTAAGAAACTGATTCATGTTCAGACTGAGAAATTTCAACACTTTTAGTTATTAATAACATAGAAATCAGTTATTGACAAAAAGCAATATTGTTGTCGTCGTGTATTTGTCGTTGTCGTAGAGTCTGAACCAACCTATAGCTGACCCTCCAGCGGCTTATGTTATTTAGGTTTATGATATCATACTGTGGTGACTACCTTGCTGTGGTAACTTTTTCCTAAATTTCCATTTTTATGACAAACGTAAGCTATACCTCACATGCTGTAAAAGGTCCTCATTTAAGGTGTACATTGGATACGTTCACAGAGTTACACATCCACCACAAAGATCAAGTTTAGCACATCATCAGTTCCTACTCATAGGGACCTCACCGAACAGAGCTGACGAGCTGCACAGGATTCCCAAGTCTGTAACCCTCATGGGCTTAGGAAGCTCTGATGGTGTGGTCCATAGGGAGGAGGGAGAGGAACTTCTCATCGAAAAGGTAGTGCTCCTCATGGGTTCAAATCCATCAGCAACTCTGTGGGAGAAAGATGGGCACTCTCCTCCCAGATAATTTACAGCCTCTGAAAACTCCCTGAATAACAGTTGCTGAGATAGTTCATGCTCAAGGGCACCAAGGCTTACAGAATCTCGCGGGACTGGACTCCTCTTTCTCCTCCCATGGATAGCTGGTAGGCGTGAAATGCCGGCCTTTCAGTTGCTAGTTGAACACTTAACTAATGCCCCCCAGAGCTCCTTATTTGATTGTTTATAAAATTAAAAAACATTAGGCAAGCGGAGACTAAATGAGAGAGAACATTTTTATTACATGAGACATATTAATATTTCTCCTTGAATCTAATTTAAAAATGAAAGTAGTTTATGCCAGGAAATGCAGGGAATTAAAAGTAGTAATCATCTTGGGTTTTATCCATTTCATTTAATTTCATGGGCACTTAAATTACATTTATGCAAATAACTTGAGTTGTATTTTTTTTTCCTAGTGCCCACACAGGCCCCTCAATGTTTACTCGTGTTTAAAAGTTTTTCATAACAAAATGTAGCTCTGGGCTCTCTACCACTTTGTAGCTAGCAAAATTCTAAAGTAGAAATTACTGGAGGATCAAATAGATGGCTGGCTAGCTGGGCTCCCAGAAGACTGGGTGTGTGAGGTGTGAGGGGTGGAGACTGACTTACCAGGCTCTCCTCTTTGAAGTGTCTAGTGCTTATAGGTCAGAAGTGCTTTATAAATAAGTGGGTGAGTATCCATTCCCAGCTTTACTTAGGAAGGTCTGAAAGCACAGCATAATTTATTCAAAATTACAGAGTAGTACTGAATACATAGTTTTCGGAATTGAAATTGTCTTTCCAAGCATAAGGAGTTTCCACTTCTTTTTTTT
>NW_006399764.1:14763960-14774237 GCF_000299155.1 Elephantulus edwardii | reverse complement strand
ACCGTTCTTCTATTCTTAAGGAGTGCTTTGCTTATTCGGGGCTTTTTTCCATTCCATACGAAATTGGAGATTGCCTTTTCCATCTCGTTGAAGAAAGGAGTTTCCACTTCTATGCAGCATAGATGGTTTTGTGTAGCTGAAATCCCAGGAAGCAGAGAATCATATGGAATGAAGATGACAAATATTTCTTGAAACAATGTCAAGGAAGAGGGAGCTCTGGTGGCCTAGTGGTAAGGAGCAGTGCTGTTGTCCTAAAGGTTCAAATCTACTAGGTGCTCTGTGGGAGAAAAATGGGCAATCTCTTCCTGTGCAATTAAATTGCCTCTGAAAACCCACTGGAGGGTCAGTTACAATTTGCTTCCAACTTGAGGATACACAACAGCAACAACATGGGAGCAACAGTTAAGGATGTGTCAGTCCTTGGAAAAAATGCATGGAAAAACAGGCTAAGCCACAGAGAGAGAGACCTCCGATAAGATGGGCAAATACAGTGACAGCAACAATGGCTTAAGGACAGCTGAGATATGAGGATGACAGGGGATCAGACGAGGTTTCAACCTGCTGTATGTAGGGTCACCATGGGTCAGAGGCCACTCCATGGCACTTAACAACATGCCTTAAATGGCTGTGATCTTACAATAAGTAGATCTTCAGGGCTTTATTCCTTTGTGCTGTTAGATGACTTTGAACTGCTAACCTTTAGGTTAGTAATTGAGCACAATTGTTTCAGCTTACATAGACCTAGACACAAGGAGTCACCATGAATTAGAAGTGACTAATGGTTAGATGAAACCAAGTCTCTCCTTGGAGGCTAGGATTTTGAAGCTCAGCCTCATATACTTTGGGCATGTGGCCAGGAGTCCTTGGAGAAGGACATCATGCTCAGAAGGGTGGACAGACAGTGTAGGAAGGAGAGACCTTGGATGAGATGGATTATACAGTAACTGGGGCGGTGGGGGTTGCTGTGTCAGAATAAATGAGGCTGGCTCAGGACAGGGAAGGGTTCAGAGCTGCTATATATGCATAGAGTTGCATGTACATACATGGGTCGCAGGCCACTCGAGGGCACATAACAACAACAACTTGGTTATATATTGATCAAGAGATATCTATTTGGGAATTTCTGTTCCAAATGCAGAATGAGAAAATGTCCAATGTTGTTTGGAGATGCACATTGAGAGAGGGGATGACTTTACCCCTCCTGGTGGTTTTTTCTGTGCTGGTGACACTAAATATTAACTTTGCCACACATACCTGTCACTGGAGTTGGGGAAGAAGACTGGACTGGGTAAGAAATGAAATGTGCCTTCACAAGAGGTCTAGAGTTGTGACCCAAATCTCTGGCCAATTTGCTTGGGAGACAAATAAAAATGCTTTCCCATTGGGAAGATCCAACAAGCTTCTTCTGCACTTGAGGTTTTAGGTCTTACAATGAAGTCACAGGACTTTCTTCCCCCACCCCTCCACCCCTGAGCACAGCCATTGTGGTTTAGAAGTTAGAATGCAAATTCATTGCTGTTGGGTAGAAATGAATTCATACCTGACTCTCCATTGGGCTTCCAAGGCTATAAATGGCAGAAGAGATCACCTTCTTTCTCTGTTGGAGCCAGGGGTAAGTTTGAACTGCTGAATGCCTTCAGTCTTGAGCACGCAACAAGGAAGATAGTGTAGGGAGTTATGTTCCTAACAGAAAGGCCTTGCCTCTCTGACAGATTCCTCAGGAGAAAGATGAGTTAGGGATGCTCACTGTCCTTGTTGTTGTGTGCGTTGGTCAGAACCAACCCATAGATGATCTTCCAGTGGACTTTCAGAGGCAATAAATTACATGAGAGAATTTTGCCTATCCTTCTCCCGCAGAGCGCCTGTAGGATTCAGACCTTGCGCCTTTGAGATTATATTGCAGCTTCTTATCACTAGGCTACCAGAGCTTCCTCTAGGATATTGTTCTAGAGGGTCAATATGAGTAAAAATTTCCTTGCTGACAGTGAGTTCAGTTTGCATTGGGGGAAGGGGTGGGATGAGATCAGCCTTGGAGGAAGTCCTGAAAGATCATACATCCATTGTTGTTATCAGGTATCGTCACACTGAGTATAACCCGTAGTGACTCTATGAACGACAGAAGTGAGCCCTGTCCTGTCCTGGGCCATCCTCACCTTTCCTGACACATTACAGCTCACATTGTGGCAGTCAGCGTGTCAATCCATCTGGTCAAGGGTCTTCCTCTCCTGTACCGACCCTCCACTTTTCCAAGCAGCATGGCCCTCTCCAAGAAATAGCCTCTCCTAGCAACATGCCTGAAGTATGTGAGACGAAGCCTCCTCGTTTTTGCCCCCAAAGAGCACTGTGGCTACATTCTCTCCAAGACATATCTGTTTGTTCTTTTGACCATTTGTGGGATGTTCAGTGCCCTTCAGAGGTAAACATACATGCGTAAGTAAGCCTTAAATCATATCATTAATGTGTGTAAATTACCCTGCCTCTCCATCCTGATTTAAGACCTGTAGGTTTTATACTATGTTCTTGGCAACAAGATCTTCCCCCTGCCCCAATAATTTGGAAGTTATATTCTGGTATATTCTGTGATTGAGCGTGCATGTCTGCTGAGAGTTCCATTTTTTATCATCCCTGAATAAGGAGATTTAACAGAAAGTTTCGAGATGCCTTGTCTCACTTCCCTTACAAAACCTTTTCATCATGACCTCTCCCTTTCTGGGGTTCGTAACATATTTCCCACATGACTTCTCATCTGCCTGGTTATACATGCACCAGTGCAACCAGTTTTCACTGTTGACTTTAGCATTGAGTTTTGAGGTCCAAGGTCATACTTAGCTGTGCTTAGGAAGCTAGGCCATCACTGTTCCTCAGAAACACGTTTCTTTGGTTCAGCCTTATTAAATCTCCCAGAGCGCTCACACGCATCCATTCATTCAAGAGGCACCCTCTGAGCACCTGCTGTGTCTGGAACCCATAATGTTCGAGGCTCCAGGGCTGAGGAAAACCCATCCCCTTGTTGAGCTTGAGAGGAATGAATAGCAAGACAGGGAGGCAGACAGAAAGATGTCACCTTAATCCCTACAAACTGCAGTTGTGACAAATGCTCCAAATGGGCATGGGGTTGGGGTGACATGGAGGCAGAAAATGGAGCCGTAGTGACAGATGTAGAAAACACAGCCTTGTCACCAGGATTGGTTGTGTCACTTGTTCCCAGAGCTCAGCACAAGAACTAGTAACAACAAGGGTCTTTTCTACATCAAAGAGTGAAAACTGTGTCTGACAAAAGACAGGGCCTGACAACAGGTTGATTTGGATTTTAGTGTCTTCTTCCAAGGCAGAGGAATGAGTGGCAGGAGGTGAAGAGTATCTATTATGTGGTGAAGAGGCAAAGACACTCCCACAGCTTTAAAGAAAAAAATATGGGGTGTTGCCTTTTAACAACGAATGTCTCCTGCAAACCCTGGACATCCACTGACTTCCACTGACTTTCCAGTAGGGCTGTAGAGAGAGGTGACACATGGTAACCAAAGCCAGCTGACCCAAGTCCCAGGATGGAACCAACTGCCTCTTCTCCTAATCTCCAAGAGGCTGCAATGGGATGGGTGGGTCAGGGCGTGGGATAGGTGGGTCAGGGCATGACCCAGGTGGTGTGCTGAGGTGCAGCTGTACACTGAGAGTGCTGAGAGCCAGGTGGGAACGATCAGTGGAAACAAGGACCCCTGAAGGTACTCCAGGTAGCCTCTGAAGAGAAAAGCCTGGAACCTGAAGTGATCCAACCTCTCCTATGGCTCTTTAGCTTCTCGGAGGAATTGTGTGCTGGGGACTTGAAAGTCCTGGTGTGACTCTGGGGAGGAATGACTGAGGACAGACAACCTGCAAAGCCTCCCAGCATTTAGCAACCTCAGACGGGGAGCAAAGGACCCCGGTCCTGCATTAGTTTTCTATGGCTGCTAAAACAAATGACCACAGATTTGGTAGCTTAAAACAATATGAGCCTCACAGTTTTGTAGGTCAGAATTCTGGCCTGAGTCTCCTGGGGCTGCGTTCTGTTCTGGAGGCTGCCTGGAACTTCTAGGGGAGCCTTAGCTTCTCGGACATTTCTAGCTTCTGGAACCATCCACATTTTTGTGGTCTGTTTTGCAGTCTGCTATCCATTTTCATAAACCAGCCACATGGAGTCTCTGTGAAGATTCTACCTCACCTTCAACTCCCTCCTTCACTCTGAAGGTTTCATGTAGTTACATTGGGTTCACCTGGATAAAGTAGATTAATCTACCTATTTTAAAGTCAATTAATTAGCAGTCTTAATTCCACCTTTACCATATATGTTAGCATATTTTTAGGGTCCAGAATTTACAATATTGATGTTTTGTTGTTTGCTGCCCTCTGATTTATGTGAACCCAATATACAAAAGAAACTCTTCCTGATCTTGCACCATCCTCACAGTCCTTAATCCCCTCGTCACTATGTCAGTATCTTTTTTGAGCATCTTTCTCTTTCCCTGATCTACTTTGTCAAGTATGATGTCCTTCAGGTACTAAGTCCTCCTGACAACAAGCCCGAATTATGTAGGCTGAAGTCCTACCCTCCTCATTTCAAAGGAGTATTCTGGCTGCATTTCTAAGACCGCTTTGCCTGTGCTTTTGTCATTTTGTGGGATAGTCAATGGCATTCACCAACATAAAAATTCAAAAGTCTTCCTTTTTTTTTGTCAGTTTTCATCATTCATTGTGCTACTTCTATACATACAGAAAGCAGTTGAAAATCTTGTGACCTGGGTAGGCCACACCTCCTAAGTTTTTAAAGTGGCTTTTGTAAACACTTTGGAGAAGTCCTTGGCAATATCTTTGCCCAGTGCAATTTGTTGTTTCATTTCCTAACTATTCCTTCCATGAATGTTCCTTGTGGATCGAAGGAAAAGAAAACCCTTACAGCTTCAGTCTGTTCTCTATCATGATGTTGTTTATTGGTCCTTCGTGAGAGCTTGTGTTTGCTTTATGCTTACGGATCATCCGCATTGAAGGCTGGAGTCTTTGAACTGCAGCACTAAGTGCTTCAAGTCTCTGCTTTCTGCAAGTAAGCTTATGCTGCTGCATACGGCAGGCCAATTAGCAATTCTTCTTCCAATCTTGTTGCCACATTCTTCTTCATATAGTACGATTTCTTGGGTTATTTGCTCAGAATGAAGATGAATAGGTTTGGTGAAAGAATAGAATCTTGAAGGGCATCTTTTCTAATTTAAAAGTATTACATATCCTCTTGTTTCCTAACCCTAACTCGTTAGCTTACTTTGCCATGTGAATGGGCAGAAATATGTAAATAGGTGGTATTAGCCTATCCACAACGGGATTGACTAGTCTCACCATGAACTTGAGCAGATCCAGCAGCTGAATTAAAGGGTCTTCCCCATGAGCAGAAGAAGAAGCAAGGAATGTAGTGTGTCCTTTGGAGCCAAAGATTCTTGCGTAAGTCAGACCAGGGCCAATGTGAGCAGCAATCACAGCAACCTCAGCGGCGAACTGGAGACAGGAGACCTGATACGACGCGGAGCCTCGGGGCTCCCACACCACGGACCCAGAGCTAAGAGCCGTTGCTCGAGTTTGTTGGACAGAAGACAAAATGGGGGTTGAGGATGGGATAGCCATAACTGGTGGAACTCAGAGCTTTGTTAACACTCGTTTAAAGCTGCAAGGCTCAGGCTGAGGCACCTGTGAGCACATTTTGGAAGTTGTTTTGACTATATTCTGATACTAACCTGGATTATAGCTGTTCTACTTTTCCAGTATGGCTGTGTGCGGTCTGGGAGCTATCACATTGGATACTGGACCCAATACAGCAGTAAGATCAATGTTGGGAAGAGTAAAAAGAGATGCAGGTGCATGGGGAACATGTCTGACCTCATAGGAATTGGTGTTGTGTTTGTTTGTTGTTGATGGGGACAGTTTCCCTTTGTGAAGTGTAAAGGTTACATATCGTCATCCGCTGTGCTCTTTTTTTTGCAGGTTGCTATGGTTCATGCAAGTGTGAGTCAGATTTGACTCAATGGCACCTAACAACAACAACAACACAGGCTTATTGGGATAAAGAATTAAAAGAGATTGCTAAGAGTAGTGCAGGGTTGACATACAGAGACATAACCAAAATTTTTCTCAAAGGTGACATATTTATTTGTTGTTATTTATTTATGCTACATAAATATTCATTCTCATAGTCATGAGTCACACTTGATGCTAGGGCACCTAACGAAAGCAACAACAACAATAACAACAATTCTTTAAATGGATGTAATTGTTCTTTAGCACTTCGAAGGGATCCGCGACAATAGATTGTTTCCAATGCAGCACACCTTTTGATTTCTTGACTGTTGTTACCACTGATGTTGATTGTGGTTCCAAGTACAATGAAATTGTTGACTTCAATCTTTACTCCATCCCTAATGATATTGATGAGTGGTGAGATTTGTCTTCTTGATGTGGAGATGTAATCTTCATTGAAGGCTGTAGTCTTTGATCTTCTGCAAGTGCTTCAAGTCCTCATCCTTTTTGCAAGCATGGTTGTGTCATTGACATAAAGTAGGTGACCGATGACTCTTGCTCCAATCCTGATGTCACATTATTTTTCATAGTCCCTGTTTACTCAAATGTTAAATAAGTTTTTATTAAATGCTCTTGCTCTGTTATCTTTTTTACACATGACCTAAAGTTTGTTCTCTGAGTCAGAGCAGGGGTGATAGAAGTTGAAGAACAGAAAAAGACTTGTTGACTTACTTCTCCCTCGGTGGATCCCTGAACCCCTGAAAAGTACTAGTTTGTAGCAGCTTTATTCAAACAAGAGGTCTACTAGTTGCCAGCAGCTTTGGCATAATTCAAAGAGAAGCAATAAATGCAGTATGATGGAATTACTGACGTTAGGCTGGGCATACATTTAATTGAATTAAGTATTTCCTGGTGGGATCTAGGTTTATTTACCATTTGCCTTGATTTTATATCAGGAGACTATAGGGCAGCATGTTGATTACAACCTTATCAGACAGACAAAGTTCTTCCTCATTGACCTTTGCTTTCCCTGCTTGGGCTTTTGGATTTCTCAGCAGAGCCTAGTATCATTTCTTTGCCAAAGAAATTAATGTTTGGAAGTTTCAGCACTTGGTGCACTCCTTGTATTCTCATGGACGAATGTCTTTAAAAAGGGGTTTCTTAACCTCGAGTACCTTGTAGTTCTAGATCCTCTCCAAAGGCATGTTAACGTCTCTTGCTACCATCCTCTAGCACCTCATACTGTTTAAGCGTGCCTATATCTCTATCTATGTATGTGTGTGTTTAAGTGTGCAAGTGTTACCAACCTGTTAGAATACAGTGGAGTCAACCCAACATTTACCCCTAAATTGCTAACTTCACTATTCAAATAGGAAGTCCAAACCTTTGCAAAGTTTACTAGTATCAAAAATCAAGGAATCATCAAAGTGGGTTTTTCCTATGTAAATTAATGTACTTTAAGGGGCCCTGGTTGTACAATGGTAAAGGGGTCAGCTCTTAACCAAAAGTGAGTGACTTGAACCCCGCAGTTCATTTCTTAGGAGAACGGTATGGTGGTCTGCTTCCATAACAGTTGTCACTATGTTGAGCTGATTTTGAATCAACTGGGTTGGTTCTCACCTTAGACACTATATGAGGCCATTCTTCTGGCTCCTAAAGGGTCATTGAGGTTTAGGAGTCAGATGTGACAGTAATGAATTGCTTTGTTTATCTTAAACTTTAAAAAATAAACCACAAACAAACCCCAAACAACCAAAACCAACCCAAACCAAATGCCTTCTAAGAATAAGGACTTTTGGGTCCTCAGTAAGGTCACCTCAACGGTTGGTCCTCCAATGAGCAAATCAGCAGCCTACCTATCTCTGGTCAAGTCTTTTCCTGTCTGGTGTTTCTTGGAGACACAGATAACCTCATCCCCTGACATTCATTTGGAATTCCCTATGGATGTCAAGCATTGGCTATCCATGCCCCTGCCAAAGAAATGTAATAAGAGATGTTGGGAACAATCCATACACCTAGAACAACAACTATTCTGTGTGTCCCAGATCTTGGGACTGAGTCTCTTCCTGTTTAGTTAGGTATTCTGGGCTGCAAGAAATTAAGCATAACATCCTAAGTTGCTGTGAAGCTTATTATTAGAATAAAATAGGCAGTCTCATGGACAGTTGTTGCTAGCTGCTGCTGAAACCATGTCCAAGTCATAATGACCCCTTATAACTCCATAGGGTATCTAGGCTGTAATTTTGACAGGAGCACGTCACTACATCTTTCTCTATCGGAGCTCCTGAGAGGGTTCAAATCACAGACCTTTAACTTTGTAGCCATCAGAGTAAAATATGCTTAGGTCATGGGAGGAACAGAAATGCCTCCTTTCATCTTCTGTGGTAAGTGTGTAGATGTAGTTTGCCCAGTAATAACCCCAGACTCAATGTGTTGAAATGAACACAGTTCATCCACCTCTCCAGCTAGAGGTCTGACATTCCCCACTTAATCCTCACTCTAAGGGGGCACTGGTGGCAGAGTGGGAAGGACTTGACTGCCACCCCAAAGGCAAGTGGTTCAAAGTCACCAACTGTCTCTGTGGGGGAAAAATGAACAATCTCTTCATGTGCGATTTACTGCATCTGAAAAACCTTCTGGAGGGTCAGCTATGAGTTGCTTCTGACTTGATAGTAAAAATAACAATATCTTCATTCTGGATCCTGCCCAACACATCATTGTTTAAGGTGTTGTTGAAGATGGAAAAAGAGAACTTTTGCTTGCTTACTTGTTTTTGATGTTCAATTATAAATAACACTCGCCAGTTTATCATTTTAAAACATATTGTCAAATGATCACTTGTATCCATTGCCAAATTGTCCATCACCATTAACAGAGACTAACTGCTTCCCAAACACCCACTCCCCCATCCCCTTTGTAACCACCAATAAAATTTGAACTTGCTACATTTGCCTATTTGAGCTATTTTATATTGCTGTTGATTACCACTGAATTGAGCACAATTCACAGCGATGCTGTGAACAAAAGACCTGAAGCCTTCCTGTAACTACAGTCGTTTCTCCAAGCACCTAGAGTTTCTAGGGGCATGCTGTTTAGGAAATGGATGCTATTCTTGCTTCCAATTTTGTATTAGGAGGCTCATATAATATTTGTTATTAGAAAAGAGAGATTTGAAGCATCTCATAAAACCACTTCTATTTGTGTGTGTGTGTGTGTGTGTGTGTGTGTGCGCGCGCGCGGGCACATGCGTGGGCCAAGAAATTAATCTTTCCCCTCCTGATCCATGAAATAACACTTGTCAGAGTGTTCTACCTGACCATGAAGGATTTGGAAAGTGCCATTGTACCGTGCATCTGGAAGTCACATGAACATCACCATTCCTTGCTGTGGTTGTTTGTGGGACAACTTGGCTTCCCATGATTCTCTGGTTTGGCAGTTCTCTGACCTTCCACCTTGCCCATCATGATGTCTTTTTCAAGGACTGACGCCTCCTGAAAATATGCCCAAAGAAAGGGAGGCAAAGGCTCACCATGCTTGTCACCAAGGAGCACTCTGGTTCTAGTTCCTCAAAGATAGATCTGTTCTTTTGGCTGTTCAATGGGATATTCAAGACTCTTCGCCAACACCACCATTTAAGAGCATCGCTTCTTCTTTGGTCTTCCTTATTTATTGTCCAATTTCATATTTATAAGAAGAAACAATTAAAAAGACCATGGCATGTCACACCTTTGTTTTCAAACAGACATCCTTGCTCTGTGTATCTTTAAAAATGCCCTTGTCAGATTTCCCCAATGCAACACGTCTTCTGACTTTCACATTATGTAATCCTTACTTGAGATCTAAAACCCTAAATCCACTACCACTATTGCTTGAGTGCTAAATTTATATGGAGGTATTTCTACATAAAGGATTAAATGTTATTGTAGCAGTGCCTCATACAGTTCTGTTTCATTAAACAGCTTTAATTTTGTTTCCATTTTAAGCTATCAAATTGCATCAAATTAGAAAGGGGCCATAGGTGGTTTTAGGTTCAGGACATTTTGATGTCAGGATAAGAGAGGGAGATACATTTTCTGTGAACCACCCAGGACTGGCAAAACCGAGCCAACCAATGACTTATTCATCACCCTAATGGAATGCTCCTAGCCCTTCTCAGGCTGCAGAGCGCAGGGTCAAAGGACGCGGGACGGCTGCAGGCGGAGCCACTGCGGCCACCTGGCAGCCAGGGTCACCTGAGCCGGGCAGGC
>NW_006399764.1:14761960-14763345 GCF_000299155.1 Elephantulus edwardii | reverse complement strand
GGCGCCGCCTCCGCACTGCCGCGCGCGGACGCGCCGGGGAGGGGACCGCGGCTGCTCGGCCCCCGCGGCGCGCAAGTGCTGGGAGGCGCGGCTGAGATTATGTAAAGTCGCCGCTCGCCCGTGACCTTGCGGCGTCGGTGCCCCGGTGGCCCGGGATGTGCTGCTGGCAGGACGGGCGGGCGGGTGCGCTGGGGTGGCTGCGGAGAAGCGCGCCATCGCTCCCTGTCCCCGAGGTCCCCAGTCCCTGCCTCCGCGCTACCTCCCCAGACGGCCGCGGAGCGGGGGGTTCCTGCGGGGAAGCCCGGGAAGGCCAGCTTCTCCCGGGAAAACTCAGTCCCCAAACTCCTTGGAGGCCAGCGCCAGACCAGGGAACAATCTGCGTGCCTTTGCAGATGCCTCTGGGGTTTGCAGTCTGGATAGAACCGGAGTGTTAAAACCTGGTTAACATGGACTTAAACTTTAGAAAAACAAAAGGAAAAATTATGTTAGTGAACGTTTCCTATCTTCGTTATGCCTGATTACCTCTCTGAAGTGAAATAGATTGAGATTTTAATTCAAGTTATGCCATCCAGAATTTAATAATTTAAGTCTTTTTGAGCTAAGTTGAAGAATTTTACAAAGTGAAGAGTAAGCCAATTCTAATAATGCCATTTAATTAGAGAAGTATACTTTTTTAAAAGTAAAAAAGTTCTTCTGAAACTGGTTTTGTTCTAAGGGATGTTGTTAGTTGACCTTTTAACGATTTCCATAGTCTAGCTTTATATACTGTCTTTACTAGGTTGGTCTACTTAACCCTACTTAACCATTATCACACGTAGTGAGGTCTCCCTCTGGCAGCCCGCTTAAGAACCACATAGAAAGGTTGATTTTTGCAGAATCTTCGTTAAGATGACAGTTCCCCTGTCCCCCCCCCGGAAATCAAGCCATAAAAAAAACCCCTCAAACCTTTCACCAGGGAGTTAATTCCCTTCTCATGTAGATCCTGCTGGACAGAGAACTGTCCATAGGGTTTCCTAGGCTGTTGGCACGGAGGTTAAGTGCCCAGCTCCCAGCTGAAGGTCGGCAGTTCAAACCCATCAGCTGCTCCATCTGCATGGTTGGGTGAAGATTTACAGCCTTGGCAACCTGTGGGACAATTTCTTCTCTGTCCTGTGTGGCCACTGTGAGTTGGGACCAACCCAGTGGCAGCAGGAATCTTGATGGGAGCCCCCTTGTCCCATCTTTCTCAGGGGATCAGCTGAAAGGTTTGATCTGCCCACGCTTTAGTCAGTCGCTTTAACCCCAGCGTGTCTCCAAAGGCTTCTTAAATTAGGGTGGCGTGCGTGTGTTCATGTTGCTTAGATAGATCACCTTTGTGAGCATTCTTTTATTTATTTTTTTTTTTT
>NW_006399764.1:14736776-14760335 GCF_000299155.1 Elephantulus edwardii | reverse complement strand
CATCAATTCTCCTTCTATCCTCCTTGGTCATTGTCCAACTCTCTGATGCATAACAAGTGATTGCAAAGACCATGGCCTGTGTCAGACGCACCTTAGTCTCCAGAGAGACACTATTGCTCTTCAGTACTTTGGAGAGGTCCCTAACAGCAGACTTTCCCATGGCAATACACCTTTTAATTTCCTAATTAATTTTTAATTTATTACTAGTGTTCAGAATAAAAAGTTGAAGAACACTGAAGAACTTTGCAGATGGCTGGAGGAGGTGTGCGTGTGAAAGCATCTGATCTGATCACGCTGAACTCCTGATGCCAATTCACAGCATCTTATTCCTGCTTTTATGGAAAAGCATTTTTCATTTTGAAGTTGAAGCAACCCATACTTCACGTCCTCATGTTGGTGTAGCACAACAGTCTTAGGAAACCTCTGACAAAAGTCCGTACTCTTCTGGTGCATGTGTCTGCATTTTCGGTGATATGCACAGTTAGTGCAAAGCTCCTGTTTGCTTGTGACAAAGCTCTAAGGGGAAAGAGACTTGCCCTACTTTTGTCGCCATTTTTTGGCTCACTTAACTCTCTGAACCTGTTCTCATCTACAGATAATGCTTTAGATTTGAAACTGTAATTCCTCTTGAGAACTGATTAGTGGCTTGTTTTTTGTTTTTTTTTTAAAGGAAATCGTGAACATGCAGATTTATAACTTGTGTTTAAATTGAAAGCCCTTCATTAGGCAACTGTTTGTTAAGTTTCTACTTAATAGAGTTTTTTGTTTACTTACATTAGGATAGCCAACCTTCAGCATTTGGCACACTGATTGAAAATCTCTGCTTAAGACAGGCCATAACTGTTCTCTTATAATGAATTGTTTCTAGTTTCTCACAATTTTCTCTGTTCTTTAGACGAAAAAATGATTTTGCCAAATAAAATGTACGACAGTAGAAGCTTCTTGAGGCTTGGATATAGAAATTTTATCTTCTCGTTTTTATGTACTCGGTTAATTCCTCATTGCTATAGAGTCAGAAGTGAGTGTGGCAGACCCTCCAGTGGTTTCCCAAGGCTGCGGATTCCACCAGAGCAGCCGGTGGATTAGAACTGCCTGATAGTGTGACTTTGGGTTAGCAGGGCAACTACTTGTGGTGCACGCCACCAAAGCGCCCCGCTTGATGAAAGGAAATCTCTCCCCATGCATTTAGGATGCATAAGATAATCTAAAACAGGGCACATGACCATATAGTGTTCTACTTTTGGTGACTTTTATTGCTATTGTGATGTAATTTTCTTGAGAATACTATTGACCTTTTTTTTTTTTCCTCCAGCTTGGTCTAACCTGGCAGAGCTAACTCTATGGTTTATAATTGTTTGGTTTTAGTTAACACCCTGCTCTTAAAAATTGTACACTCTTTTTCTTTTAACTACCACTTGATGTGGGACTATATGGCTGTGTACTAAGATATGAGGATCTGTTTGTTACTTGTATAAAAATATTCACCATGGTATTTTTCTACATATTGTACTTGAATCCTTTAAAAAAAGTTGTTTTCCTTTAAATTAATTTTGTTGTTAGGTGCTGTCAAGTAAGAAGTAACTTGTACCTGACCCTCCATTGGGTTTCCAGAGGCTGTAAATCACATAAGAGGAGATTGCCCATCTTTCTTCCATGGAATAGCTGGTAGATTTGAACCCTGTGCTGTTGGGCTTGTAACATGACTTCTTATCCCTTAGGCCTAAAGGGCTCTCTCATGAAATCATAATATCACATGCAAGCAAGATTCTGCTGAAAATTATCCAAAAACAAACTGGAGCAACATGTCAACAAAGAACTGCCAGATGTGCAGGCTGGGTGGAGAAGAGGCCATGGTACTATGTTATAGCTAATGTTAGATGGATCTTGGCAGAAAGCAGAATACCAGAGGAATGTCTAGCTGTGCTTCATTGACTATGCAAAGGCTTTTGACTTTGTGGATCACAACAAGCTGTGACTGACTCTGAGCAGAATGGGAATCCCAGAACATTTGATTATGCTAATATGAAACCTATACTTGAACCAAGAGGCAATCGTCAGAACAAAGGAAAGAGACAGTGCATGGCTCAAAAATCGGGAAGGGTGTCTGCCAGAGATGTATTCTGTCTCCGTATCTTTTCAGTCTGTATGCAGAACAGATCATCTGGGATGCTGGGCTGTACGAGGAAGAATGTGGCATCAAGATTGGAGGAAGATTCATCAACAAACTGTGTTATGCAGCTGACACAACACTGCTTGCTGAAACTGTGGAGGACATGAAGCGCTTGCTGCAGAAGGTCAAGGACTGCAGCCTTCAATATAGATTTAAGCTCAACATCAAGAAAACAAAGATTCTTACCACTGGGCTGATTGGATGGAGAAGAGATTGAGATTGTTAACAGTTTTTGTTTGCTTGGCTCCACAATCAACCCTCTTGGCCCCAGAAGCCAGGAAATCAAGAGATGAATTGCATTGGGAAATTTGACTCTCAGGGACCTCTCCAGAGTACTGAAGAGCAACAGCATCAGGCTGGAGACTAAGGTGCATGTGATCCAGGCCATACTCTTCGCAATAGCGTGCTATGCATCAGAGAACTGGACAGTGACTAGGGATGACAGAGAATTGATGCCTTTGATCTGTGATGCTGGAGAAGAGTGTTGAATATACTATGGACTGCTGGGAGAACAAACAGGTTCATCCAGGAGAGGGTGAAACTGGGCTGCTCCTTGGAGGCAAGGATTCTGAGGCTTTGTCTGACATACTTTGGGTATGTTGCAAGGAGGGACCAGTCCTTAGAGAAGGACATCATGTTTGGGAGGGTAGAGGGATAGCACAGGAGAGGAAGACCCTCAAGGAGATGGATTGATTCAGTAATTGGGGTAATGGGTGTAGGTGTGTCAGAGACAGTGAAGTTGACACAGGATAGAGCAGGGTTTAGGTCTCTTGTACATAGGGTCACTATGAGTCGCAAATGACTCTGCAGCACATAACAATAACAACATACACCCAACAACAACATGTAAGTTACAGATTATCTCTTCTGATAGTTTAATGACAAAATTCGGATTTGGAGAGCCTGCTGTATAGAAGAAAATAGACATTCTCCTCTCCTGCATTTTGTAGCCACTGAAGACACTGAAGGAAGGTCAGTTGTGAATTAGATCTAGCTAAACAGCAGTGAATTGAGTTGAGTGCATTATGTTTGGTGTGTAATTATTGGCACATGCATATTCTTCAACCAGGAAAATTGAATTACCTTGGTATTTTGTACTGTATCTTTCTTGTTTTAACTAGTTTCTTTGTGTTTCTATCATGTGGAAAATACTGTTTTTACATTGATGTTTTGCTCAGCAGAATGTTATATAAATCTCATGTGTTGAATTTGTGAGACTTAAAATTTATTGAAGTATTTTATTAAATATAAAAATAATTAGGATTTTATCTGAATGACAGTTGAGGTTCCTTACTCATTTCTTTGCACTAAGTAATGTAATCTTGCCTGCCTTCAAAATCTCAGTATCTAACACATGGTTAACTCTCTCAAGTTGATAGACTGATTTTGGGAATAGATTGAAGGTTATGTTTCTCCATTAAACATTAAATGCTACCCTTTTTTGGAATAACAGTCTTTATATTGTCATCAGGTTCTCAAAGCAGTTCCTGAGCCTTGTCCCTTCCAGTCTGAAAACCAAAAGCATGACCAAAAACTTGATGTTGGCAGAAGAATGGAGTAATTAGTTAACTATCTTTTCAGCCATTCTGTTAATGGGCTTCAGAGAGATAGATGAAAAAAAAGCAACAACTCAACTTTCTCTGAGTCAATTTTAGGAACAATCAGATATTAAAAAAACACACACAAAAACCATACACCCAACCCACTAACACTTCAGAGGTGTCAAGATTGAATGAGGAAATGCTTATAAGGTTGCCACACTTGTATGATAAGGATAACATGATCGTGTGTGTGTGTGTGTGTGTGTGTGTGTGTGTATGTGTCTGTTTTGTTTTTTTAATGTTGTTAAGGGGCTCTAACCCACCAAAACATTTGGCACATGGACCAGGGAATGTGTGCAAGAAAGTCATAACTGAACAAATTTCCCTTTGAGGGGGCTGCTGCTTGATAAAAATTGTTGACAGTTATATTTTTGCAAACCTTTCTTCCCACAGAGTTTATGTATTGTTTTAAATGGAATTTATTAGAATTTTGATTGTAGCACATTTAGCACACTTTAACATAGCCTCAAGTTAATAAGAGGCCCCCTTTAAGGTAGCCAGCCTTGGTTGGGGAAAGAGAAACCACAGTAAGAGGAGGAGATTGTTGATTTAGGGGTGTCTCAGTGTTCCTCCCTTTACTCGCAAAGCAGGTTTCATTCCGCTTAGCTTCTTGGGCTGCTTATGATTTCTGGGCATCAGGTCCCCTAGACTTTTAGAATGCATATGTGGAGGGAGTATGAGGAAGAGAAAATGGTTAGTTGAGAGATTAGAACTAGGCTGGAATCAGGGTAGAATGGCTTCCAGGTGGGAGAGGGCATAAAGGATTTCTGTGAGCCTGGGGTGGGTTTTTTTTTTTTTTCGTGTTTCCCATCCTTCCCCCTACCCGACCTTTTAGTCCTTTGTACCTTTCCCATTTGTTATGTTTTGTTTTGCTATAGCTTTTCCTGTTTCTCTGATTACATTAGGAACCCAAAAGCAGAAGTGATTTGGCATGGTATTTAGTTGCTGATAATGACTAAGAGGGGAACTAGAGCTATGGCTGTTACCAAATAATGGTCATGAGACCCCATCAAGTTTTCTCCACAGACTATGAACACAGTGTTTCAAATGCTACGAATCCAGTCAAGGACACTCTGCTCATTCCTGAGCAGCCTCTTATCTTGATGGACTGGTAGTACAAAGATAGCGTCATAAACTTTGACATGGAGATACTGTGGCATGTGTGGGGTTCCCAACAACATAGCAGGACTTTGGCTTCTTAGATTTGAGTGCTCGAATGAGTGTTCACCATACATTTATTTTTGTATTTGTGGGATGATAATGCTGGCGTTAAAACAAACAAAATCCAAACTCATTGCCGTCAAATCATTTCTGACTCATGGTAGCCTTCAGAAATTGGGTTTCTGAGTATGTAAATATTTGTGGGAGGAGGCCATTCAGTCCTCTGCGGTGGAATGACTGGTGGATTTGAACCACTGACCTCTTGGCTAGAAGTCCAGCGTGTAACACAATCCTAGCAGTGACACAGTGAAATGCCATTACTTAGCAGGCGTGCATTCAGCTGCTGTTGAAGGTGCATGCAGCACACCTGTGCTGTGAGTGAGCAGTACAGGTGGTCGTGGCATGAACTCTAGCATGTAGGCTGTTACCTGTGATGGGCCAGGGCCATGCTGTTTGCCATTGAGGAACCATAACCCTGCATAGTTGTCTGGGTAAAGCTCAGGAACAGTGACACGGGTATTTTGTAATGAAGGAGATATGGCACCCTGCAAGGTCCACTGAAGACTTGGTTCTAAGACTTGAATACAGAAGCAGTTTCCCTGAGTAATGAAGTCGTTCCAGCATGAGCTGTTCTGTACCTGTTGCAGGGCAGGTAGTTTGACCTTTGTCATTTACTTGGTGTAGTGATCACTGAGGTGACCCTGATGTACCTACCTTGTTACGTTGATTGATGATCCATGTGGCTTGATGGCCTGTACAATATTGTTCACACACCCACTTGCATACATGTGAGCACACAAACAGCATTTATTTTGAAATGATAGGATGACTTCTAGGTGAGAGGAATCCACAGATCCAAACCCTTTGCTGTGACCATCCTCCATCTTCATTTGCCACGTAGAGGAAATATTTTTCTTTTTCTTTTCGTGGTACTCACCGTCATTGATGCTCGTCAGCACTCATGGTGCTTATAATATTCTCAGCAAGACTTCACTCGTGAACGTTAATAACCTCATTTAGAAATCCTCCTTGGTCTAATGCTCAACCTTGCACTTGCATTAATGAAGTTCAAATCACAGCACATTGTTTTTATTAAGTTCTTGTCTGCTCATTTCACTTGCTATTCCTTGTCCATTTTTGGGTTTCTTGAATCTCACAGATACAAGACCTTTGGGTTTAAGTCATTGCATTCTTGCAAAGCCACATCCAGATCTGATAGACACATACAGTTAATGCTCATCCTTCTTGTTTGCTTCAAACAGTACAAACATGGAAAACAATTTTTTCTTGTTCCAATTTGTTTCTCATTTTTACAAAACTTAAGTTGTGCAAGTATTTTGTACTCACTGAGAGAAGTGTTTAAAAGGGATATATGATTAGGTATTATTGTCATGACAGGAGTCCAGAACGAAGGCTGCATAGTGGAGTGGACTTGGGTGGAAGGATTGTATAACAATGAAAGAATTTTTCCTTTACTTTTCAAAGAGAAGAATGAACTTGCAGGGAGGGGTGGGCAGGGAGAAAAGTGCAATGATGAATAGATGGAAATCCAAAACCTCTGTAAATTTTCATTAAAATTAATAATAATAATAATAATAATAATAATAATTTTAAAAAAATGCATTTGTTTCTGAAACACTTGTTGAGCTACTCTCTGTGTCTTCCAGTGCACAGACTTAAAGCTTTTTGAATCATTTTCACCATGTTGTTGTTGCTATGTACCACTGAGTTGGAACTGATCCATAGCTGACCCTCCTGGGTGGTTTAGTCGCCCAGGAGGAGATTGTTGATCCTTCTATTCCCGTGGAGCAGCTGGTGGCCTCGAACCTTGTGCCTCTAGGATTGCAGCGCAGCTTCTTGCCACTAGGCCACTATAGCTACTTTATATTTAGAATGTGTCCAAGGCTGAAAGATGGCTACTTTGTATCAATGCTGTTGTCTAAATTTTGATACATGTCATCATCATCTCTACCTTTATGAGTCATTGGGATACTCTGGTACTATGTGTTAGATTCTAACTTACCTTTTATAACAACTAAATTATTGATATCTGATTATTTCAGACTTTGTGCTTGCTGATTGTTGTCCTAAGTGATTCATGTGAATTTACAGTTAACTTCTGTCAGCTCTTCTTTCCGAAATTTGTGTAGAAGTTATTTGGATTTTTCCCTCCCAAATTTTCACTGTGACTTTTGCAACTTTTATGTTTGCATTTGAGTCAACTCTCTTTAAAAATACGTCATCATATCCCTTTCATAGGTGTTAAAAGAAACATTTATCACTTACCATAAATAGAAGTACAGGACATTGTCGTGCAAAATCAAATGGTAATATCCTAGATTCCTTTAGTTGAGCATATTTTTTACTTTGATGTTTATTCTGTCTTTGTTAAAACAGGAGATTAATAGCTATTGAGCATGTGGTAGATGTGCCAAGAATAAACTGAGTCTCTCTCCTTCCCTGGATCAGAAAGAAGTAGGTAAAGTGAATGAGATGCTTATTCAGGAAGTTGATGTTACTGAGGCTGCGTCTGTGCCAGCTGTATTGTTAAAAACCTACCCAACCCCCCACTTCTCTTAATTTGACTTTGCAAATGTTTGACCAGTTTCTCATCACCAAGGAATCGTCTTCGTATAAGACCTAGGGGATTTGATGATACATTGTCCAAGGGAAGGTCGTTTATTTAGAGCAATTCTGAGTCATCTGTTTTGCATCTGATCCTCAGAAAGAAGGCAGAGGCGGACTTCAGGAGAAGCCCTGGATATTGTTTGGGAAATGGTGAAAGAGACCACCCATTGCCAGGCTCTGTGGGGCATCCTCAATTAGAACCCAGGGTTAGAAATGGAGACACTTCAGATCCCTTCTGGGTGTTCTCATTCTGAGGACCTGTGAGATCCCACACAGGCACGCACTTCCACTCCAGACCTCCTTTCTACAGCTGAGGTGACGTGGTCATGGGGATGATTTTAGGTCTGGCATTCTATGTTTTTGGTCTTTTTCGTCTCTGACTCATTATCCAAGTGTAGCTATGAGCTATGGCCATCTTTCTGAAGGGCACATCTAACCTGCTCCTCTCTATTCCCATGTGGCTCCCCATGGCCTAAGACATAAAGTTCTCATGAGCCCTGCTGGGGAGTTAGGAGTGTGAACTGAACTCTGTTTAGCAGCCTCATCTCATTTCTCACCGCTGTTCACACTAAGTCCTCTGCACAGTGGCTACTCGGACTGTCCATTACATCTTTCCATGTAGTGGTGCATGCGTCCCTGCTGCTGAGTCGTTGCACTGTGCTCGTTGCGAAATTGCCCTATTCCTCTCTTTTGCCTTGCATTTGACCCATCATCCTTTTTCTTTAAGGTTTCAGCTCGATGTTTTCTCAGTGATAGTCACTCTCTCCTCATTTGATGTGTGTTAAATGTCTTCTCACAGTCAATAGAAGTTGCCAGTTGCCCATTGTACTTATCATCGTGGTGTAGGGTGCAGCCCACAGCTTAGTATCCCCCCAGGATGGGGGTGCGGTTAAGAGACCTTTTCTGTCTGTCATTCGTTATATCCTCTGTGTCTGGCCCAGAGTGGATGCTCAGTTGATATTTATTGAATCACTACATCATTTCTATTTTCCATATTTGTATAGACGTGGATATGGTGTTGTGCTGCTGAAACAGTGGTAGGTGGTTCGAATCCACCAGTGGTTCCAGAGGAGAAAGATGGGAAGTCTCTTCCTGTGCAATTTACAGCCTCATAAAACCCAGTGGAGGATCAACTATGAGTCACTTCTGACTAACAGCAATGAGCCAGAGAGAGAAAAGACAGATTCTGTATGTGTATTTTTAATTTGTCATTTTGGCTAAAAAAAATCACATAAATGCTCATTTAGAAATTAAAGCATGTCTGCAGAAAGCATTTAGATTTCAAACTTCATTAGTAAAAAAAAAATAGGATAGCTTGGTACTATTTGTTCCCTATCACAAACCTGTCACAGTACTGTCTTCATATGATGAGGAAACAGAGACCAGAGAGATTAATTAACCAAAGTTTTTGTGTGTTTTGTTTTTAATTTTTATTTTATATTGGTTTGCTTATAAATTTCATGTAAATTATGTTTCACACTATTCTTCATTTACATTGTGTTTCATATAATCATTACCATTCATTATGTTTTATAAAATTAATCACCATTGATTGAACTATGCCCACCACTACTCTGTCTTTTCAGGTCCCTGCTGGATACTCCCCATTTCCTTTACCCCTCCCTCTGTGCAGCCCTGTGATTTTGTTCTTACCCATCCTCACCCCTCTGCTCCCTCCCCACCTCCCCCCGTTTTGGGTCCTCATGGATGTTTTACAAGTTATTCTTCTGTTTTTTTACACTAATGATCTTATGCATTATTTGTCCTTATGAGGCTGAGTTAGTCCACTCAGCATAATGTTCTCCAGTTTTGCACAAGTTATGTAGTTGTTATTGCTGTTGTTAGGTGCCATCATGTCACCTGTGACTCAGTGACCCTTTGTACAATAGCTTTGAAGCTTGCCCTGTCCTGAGCCTGTCTCACTTCAGTACACCTACCCTATACCCATTGCCCTAGTTACTGTATCAATACATCTCATCTGGGGTCTTCCTCTCCTGCGCTGTCCCTCCACCCTTCTGAGCATGCTGTCGTTTCTCTGGGACCAGTCCCTCCTGGCTGCATGCCCAGAGTATGTGAGATGGAGCTTCAGAATCCTAGCCTCCAAGGAGAAACTTGGTTTTACCCTCTTCAACACAGACCTATTTGTTTTCTTGGCAGTCCCTGGTATATTTAAGATTCTTTTCCAGCACCACGACTCAAAGGCATAAATAAATTCCTCGTCTATCCTCCTTAGTCATTATCCAGATCTCTGACACATAGTAAGTAATTGTGAAGTATTTTTTTTTAATTGTTGCTCCTGAATGCTGTGTAGTATTCCATTGAGTGAATGTACCACAGTTTCTCAGTCCATTCATTTGTGTGTGGATATTTGGGCTGTTTCCATGTTCTTGCAATGGTGAGTAATGCTGCTGTGAACATCTGTGTGCAAGTCTCCGTTTATTTCTCAGTTCTAATTTCCTTGGGGTATAGTCCTAGTAGTGGAATAAGTAGGTCATGTGGAGTTTCTATAAAGTTCATCTTTTGAGAACCCAGAAATGGGTATTTCACAAAGAAATAAAGCCTATCAAATGGGGAAACGACAGTCTCTTCAACAAAAGTTGATGGCAAAACTGGACTGCTACCTGTAGAAAGCTGAAACAGAATCCACATCTCACACTGTACGTAAAAATCAACTCAAGGTGCATCAGAGACCTGGGAGAAAAGCCAAAAACCATAAAGTTCCTAGGAGACAAACTGGGACTAAGTTTAGAAGGCCTAGTCTGTGGTATAAAGAGGCTGACAAATACAGCCAGAAATGCATAGTCTGGAGAGGATGAAATTGATAAATAAGACTTTATGAAGATTAAATCCCTATGCACATGGGAAACTTTCCCCAGTAGGGTAAAAACAAATGAACAAAAAACCCACAACACCCCTTCTAACTGGGGAAAAAACATTTGACTATGACCTTTCAGACAAGGGTCTCATACCGGAAGTTTCCAGAATACTATTGGATCTCCAGAAGACTGATAACCCAATTACAAAATGGGCAAAAAACATGCATAGATTTTTCACAGAGGAAGACATTTGGATGGCCAACGGACATATGAAGAAATGCTCAAAAATATTGGCAACAAGATAAATGCAACTCATAACCCTAGTGAGATACCATCCCACCCCAGTAACAGTGGCAAAGTTTAGCAGGGCAGCAAGCAATAAATGTTGGAGAGGATGTCATGAGTGGGAATTCTCTTACACTGTTGGTGGGAGTGTAAAATGGTAGCATTTCCTCAAAAAGCAAACCAAAGTTTTTTTTTATCACTGCAGTGACAGGGTCAGTGTGAATCTGAATCTGTGGACTGCAGAGCAGGTAACTACTCACTAACTCACTTCGAGGGGGTCCCCACCTACAGTGACAGGGTGTCTGATGTTATAAGTCTTAGTGCGAGGAGGCTGCCTATCTTTCTAACGCATAGCTGATGGTGAATTTGAACTGCTGGAGATAGTTGTGAAGCTTCTGGTTTAGGAGCATAGCTAGCTACAGACTGAAACAAGTGCCGCATTGGAACTACCAGTAATCTCCAAATCTGAGTCCTGTTATGAGTCCTAATTCAGCCTTTTTTTTTATTGATAGCTATTTTTGCTTATTTTTTTCTCTAGTTTATTTACAAAATTCTCATACAAATTTGAACAAATTCTTTCAATTTCCTTCACCCCCAAACCCATCAGATTGTACAACCCAAAAATTAATCCCCACTTCCCCTACACATCCACATCCCTCTGCTTCCAGTAATTCTGTTCTTTAGGAATGTTTTACAAAAAATAAGTGGATAAATATGTAAAACTTATATACCAGGTTGTTCACTTCAGTGTTGCCTGTTTTGTAACAAAGTAGAAAATACCTAAATATCAGTCTATAGGAGATGGGGAAATAAAATAATGATCTACCTATTTTATAAAACCCCTCTAAGAATTTTGTCCATAGGGCAGTATATTTTTTTGCATGGGGAAATATTCATGGCTATTGCTGAGTCTCTTGGTGGCCCATAATATATTCAATACTCTTCTCCAGCACCACAACTCAAAGGCATAGATTCTTCTTCTGTCATCTTTAGTCATCCAGCTCTCTGATGTATAGCAAGAGAACAAACAGGTTTGTCTTGGAAAAGGTGAAAACAAATTTCTCCTTAGAGGCAAGGATTTTGAAGGTCCACCTCACCTACTGACATGATCAGGAGGAATTAGTCCTTGGAGAAAGACATCATGCTTGGAAGGGTGGAGGGATAGGGCAGGTGAGGAAGACCCTGGTTGAGATGGATTCACACAGCTGGGGCAATGGAGGTAGGTGTGTTGGTGTCAGTGAGACTGTCGCAGGACAGGACAGAATTCAGAGCTGTTGTACATAGAGTCTCTATATGAGTCACAGGTGACTTGACGGTACATAACACAACATTGCTAACTCCATAAAAACCGCTAACCACATTAATAACAAAACCCCAAGACACTAAAAAAAGATAAATAGTAGAATTTGTACTGTAAAAATATAGCTGTACTAGATGTAAAATGCCCTGAACACTTAACAGTGTAGCGAGGCATTATGCTGTATTCTGTATATGAAATGATTTTTAGAAAATTAGCACTTTAAACAGTTATTATTCATTACAGTGAACTTGTGCTTGAACCATTTGTGTTTTTAAATTTTCTTTGCAAGTCCTTGCTGGTGAAGTGGGTAAGCTCTTGGCTGTTAACCTTAAGGTCGGTGGTTTGAACTCACTATCTACTCCTCTGAGGTGTGCTGATTGCCGTGTTTACCAATAAGCTGTGGGTCTGCAGCCATTGAAGAGAGGGAGGAAGGTGGACAGACTCCTCCCATTGAGATTATGTCCTTGGAAGCCTGGCAGGGAGAGAGGTCACCATGCATTGGAGCTAACCTGGTGGTCCTGCGTGCGGTTCGGCTTTTTACTTTTCTCTCTAATTTCACAACCAGGGAGACCCCATGGGGTGTTCTCCTCCCTCCGAGAGACTCACTGGGCGTCAGAATCAACTGAGGACACCCACTGACATGGAACTTTCTCCACTCCAGAATCTTTACTTCCTACTCTCACCTTTGCTTCTGCAGATAAAATGGGAAACAAGGATTATGAGTATTTTAGGAAGGATTACTGGAATTGGAAGAAAATGCAGTTTCTAGCTAAATTCTACCACTAAAAATAGACGTGAGTTTACACCCTGAGGAATTTAGAGACACATGAAGCACCTGCCTTGCTTTCGGTAAAGCCCTAAATTAAATTGAGCTGCTTGGATTTCTTCTGAACGTGTGTCTGCTTTTCATATTCTTTCAAGGGGAAGGATGAAGGCTTCATAAATAAGAATGCGTTAATGACTTTCCATGATGTTTCTTTTAAATGAGGATTTCCCCCCAGATCCTCAATCTTAGACGTATCAGTGTCGTGGCTTTGGCTCTTTTAGGAACAAAAAGCAGAGAACAGCTGGGACACACATGGAGTAGAAGTGCTTTTCTACAAGATGCTTGTGGTCATTGGGTTTGAGCTGTTCCTCCTCTACGTGGACACCCTCTTGGATTCTGGCATCTGTTAGCCCTCTTATAAAATGCCTTCTTAGAGGCAGGATCGTTGCTACAAGAGTGAAGTGAGGAAGTGAGTGACCTTGACTGTTGTGTGCTGTCCACTCGGAACTGATCCATAGCTGACCTTCCAGCAGGTTTCCAGAGACTGTAAATCTCACAGGAAGAAATTGCCCATCTTTCTCCCACAGAGCAGCTGGTGGATTCGAACCACCTGTCTTTGGGTTGGCAGTGCAGTTCCTTCCACTGAATCATCAGAGTTCCCTGGAGATGTCAGTAGTAGAGAGAAAACATTCTCAGGGACAATATTTTAGTGTTAATGCAGAATATCCTTCAAAACTCAACTCAGACACTGCCATAGAGTTGATTCTAATGCATAGTGACCAATTGGGTTTCCAAGGCTATAAATCATTGTGAAAACAAGGCACCCATTTTTCACCCAAGGGGCTGCTGGTGGATCCGAACCACCAGAGAGACACTCCACTTTGGGGTTTGCAGCATAACTTCCACAATGCCATGATAGCTCATCAGTGTCCCCTTAAAAACCAACCAACAAAACCCCCAAACCAAAACTCCAGTTGCTGTTGATAAGACGCTGATGCTTGGGACCCCATTTGTGTCAGAGCAGAACTGTAGGTTTTCAGTGGCTCGCTGTTTGGACGTGGATAGATGTTCATGCTTTCCTTCCAAGGTGCCTGTACGTGGACATACTTCTGAGTGTGTTAACATTTACACCCTCCTACAACTAACGTTGCCTCGCTCACTCATTGCCGTCAAGTCGGAACTGACTCATAGCTGACCCTCCTGTGGGTGTTTGGAAACTAAATCACAGGAGATAAGATTGCTCATCTTTCTTCTATGATCCTCTAGTGGATCTGAACCATGAAAGAGCTGCTACCCCAGGATAAGCTATGCAGCTTTCCGCTTGGACGCCACCAGAGCTCCCTAACACTTCTAGGAGATTTCTCTTCTGAGGACATTAGGAGACCATGAATGGGGAAATGCCTCTGACTCTACACTATGCAAAACAGAACAGAATTGAAAACCATTTCTATGAGAGTCAGGCTCTGTTATGAGACGGACAGGCCAGTCTCAGCTTCCTCCCTGAGAAGGCGTCTGGCAAGATAAACTGGAACACTGGGGGTGGCTGCGTGGGACACAAGTGTGCCTTTATGGATGGCTTGGCTTTCTTGGGGTGCTGGCACTCTTTAATGGCTTCAGTGAAAAGTGCTTCGAGCTTGGAGACAATTAGGCTGTGAAGTCATTTTTTTGTAGTAAAGCTTGCCTATTCAGCATTTGCAGAATCTCTTTAAATTTCTAGAGTCACTATTGTAGATTCAGAAACAGAATTATGGTCTTTATGCGTCAAGAAATTTGTTTTCCTCCATAGTAATAAGGTAGAAGCAGCGTATTTTAAATGGATGCTTTTGTTTTCTTTTAGAAGTTCAAGTTCTGTTTTTTTAAAGATTCTATATTTTGACAAATGAAAACATTATCATATTATTTATATATAACACAATAGAACTATGATACCTGTACATTTGGTACATGTTCTTCTCCCTTTTGGATGCCAAATAAAAGGTTGAGGATTCTGGTCTCCCAAAGAGTCTGAGAAGAGAGGCTTTTCGATCTATTCTTGAAGGTTAGCCGTCTAGTGGCTGTGGAGGCCTAACCCACTAACAGCAGTGCTGGGCACGTTCATGGCAGCCGTGTGAGGTTGGCAGGGAGAGAAACAAGGCAAGATTGTGATGGCGTGATGGGCTGTACCTTGAGTGGTGCAGGGAGCCAGGCCTCACTGGACCAGCACTCCCTACAGTCATTGGGAAGCACAGAAACCACTTCCTTCTCATGTTATTACAGAGGACTAAGAATATGAATGAGCAGCTTCTCCAGGAATGCTTTGGGTAGTAAGAAATAAGCATTGAAAGATATTTTTAAAATATATATAACAATGTGAGGAAGGAAATTTTATAAAATTACACTCCCCAGAAAATATCATAAAACAAAATAAAAAAGATAACATTTTCTTAGAAGTAGTTAATCAATGAGTGATCAGACAGACATTTTGAATATTGTAATTAATATTATGAAACAAAATATATGTTAATGACTGGAAAAACCCCCAATATGCTTTGAAAACTTAAATAACAATTTTAAAAAGTTAAAATATAAAGCAATAAGCCATAGTCTCATGAGTTAAAAATGACAACGTGAAGGAAGGACTTTAATATTAGAATATTAATTGAATGTTACTGTCATTTTAATGCAATGAAAGGAGCTATGGTTGATGATTAACATTCCTTCTTTCATTGCCATTGATGCAGAACTGACTTGTAACTGACATCCAGCGAGTTTCTGAGGCTGTAAATCACACAGGAGTTGACTGTCCATGTTTCTCCTGGCTGGTAGGTTTTCATCACGAGCGAGGTACTGCTTTTCAGTTAGCAGCCTAACTCTGGACCCTCTGCACCATCCCTTACACAATTGCTAGGACTCTGAACTGCAGCTCCTCCATGATGATGGCTGTCAGGTGCTGTGGAGCAGATTTCAGAGATACTCTATTAGTAAACAGGTCAAACCCTGCCCTCTCCTGTGGCACCCTCACAATATATATCATGCTTAAACCAATTGTGTATCCATCGTGTAGATAGATACAAGTTACTGAGGGTCTTCCTTTTACTGACCTTTATTGTTTCCAAGTATGATGTCCTTTTCTAAGAACTGGCCTAATAACATGCCCAGAGTATTGAAATGAAATCTCTGCATACTTGCCTCCAAGGAGCACCTTGGTTGTACTTCTTGAAGACGTACTCGCTTGTTCTTTTGGCCATCTGTGATATAGTCAGTACACTCCACCAACCCCACAATTCTAAGACAACAGTAATTCTTGAGTCTTCCTTATTCAGTGTTCAGTTTCCCCTTTCTATGCAGAGTAGACTTTGTTCCAGCTGATACTTCTGCTGTGGATTACATTATGTCCCCCAAATGTCTCTTGGAAACTTAACCCCTTTAACCCGGGCTGTGATGCAGTTTTTATTTTTCTTTTGTTATGTTAATGAGGTCACACAGGAATAATGTGGGTTCTAAAGCTGATTCCTCTGGGTGGCTAAGGGGGAGTGTTGACTCAGCAGTCACAGAAAGAGGCAGCATGTGATTAAGGAGTCAGATTTCCCCAGAAGAATTCCAAGGATTTGCAGCAGTCACCAGAAACTAGAAGAGGGGCCCCCAGAACGAATTGACATCCTGGAGACTCTGATTTGAAGTTTTCATTTTCAAAGCTGTGGGGAAATAAGATTCTCATCTTTCAGGCTACACACTTTTTGGTGCTTTATTTATGGTAGCCCGTGTGTGTGTGTGTGTGTGTGTGTTTAATCATTTCCTGTGCATCTGATTGCTGGTCAACCGAGGAAGGATGACGGAAGAAGAAATGATGGCTTTTAGTTGTGTTGCAGCACATTATTCAGAATACACATCCCATGGACTGCCAAAAGAACAAGCAGGTATGTCTTGGATGAATGGCAGCTTGAGTCCCTCCTTGGAGGCAGAGATGACAAAGCTTTGCCTCATGTACTGTGGACATGTTGTTAGGAGAGGGTATTCCTTAGAGACATCATGGTGGAAAGGTAGAGGGTGAGCAAAAGAGAAGACCCTCAATCAGATGGATTGACACAGTGACTGCTGCAGTGGGCTGGACTATGTTGGAGAGGATGAGGATGGCACAAGAGAGCAGGGGCTCAGATCTGTTCATAGGGTCGCTGTGAGTTGGACTGGATGGCACCTAACAGTAGGGGGACTTAAGACGACAGCTTCCACTGTTCCTTGACAGGTCCATGATTAAAGGATTTCCTTATCATACAGGCTTGAGTGTTTTATCAAGGTTACTAGTGATGGAGGATGAGCTTTTCTGAAATAAAAATTGTGCTTGTGAAATCTTGACACTTACTGTAAAGTTTGCTTTGGAAATGCTGTATGGGTGTCTCAGGGTGTTCCCTTGTCACCACCCCAGCATTGCCATCCCGGTCCCACCATGCTCCTCCCTCGGACACGCGTCTGCAGCAGCTGCCTGACCTCTCCATGTCATTCCCTCTGCCTGCTCCACTTTTTCAGTCTCTAGCCTGAGGAGCAACTGTTTCAAAATACAGATGTGCTCTTGACCAGTTTCATGCTTAAAAGCTGGCAATAGCTTCTCCTTGCAAAGACTAGAATCATGTGCAATGAGTTGCAGTTGCCTGCCAGATCTGAACCCCACCTCTCCACTCTGATTGAGTGCACCTACCTACCCCTCCCAGTGTGCTCTGGTCATCCATCTGTCATCAAAATAGTAGGCATTTAATTGATGACATGCCAGACTCTGTGTTGCATCCTGAGTGTAGAGACATGAATAAAATACTTATTCCTTCCTCATGCAACTGACAGTATAGTGTGGGAGACAGACAGGTAAGAAGGCAGATATGTTATTAGAAATTGTCATGCATGCAACAGCAACAACAACAAAATAACAGGGAGCCCACAGGGACTGACATGAGGTTACTCTTTTACATGATGTGGGGGGGGGGGACTGCCTTCTCTTCAGCCTGCAGAATAGTCAGAGGTTGATTGTTAGATGTGGATGGAAGAACCAGCAGAGACAGTGCACATGTGACCAGGGGGCTCTTATTTCACAGACATCTGCACATTCCGATTCAGAGAGGCTACCCTTGAGGAAAAAGAACTAATTTTGGGGTTTACTCACACTAACATCTTGGAACATTTCCAGTTGGAATAGTTTCTGTGAAATGAATAAGAGGTTATGCTATGTTTTATATTAATTTTTCTTATTTAACCAAAGGCCATATTTTTGGCTGTTATGGATTGAATTACATGTTACTCACATAATTCCTCCAAATCCATGTTAGAGCACTAACTTCTGAACTTGTAGATACAGTCCATTTTGGTAAGAATTTTTTTTTATGATAATGAGCCTCTACCCAGTGTATGGTATATGTTAAACCAGCCACTTTGAGATGTAAAAAAGGCATGGTCTTTTCAATCATTTGCTATGCATCTGAAAGTTTGACAATTAATAAGGATGACAGAAGAAGAACTAATGTCTTCGAGTTGTGGTGCTGGAGAAGAGTACTGAGTAGCCCATGGACACATAATTGTGTCTTGGAAATGGTATGTCCGAGATGATGGGAATGGCAAGAGCATAGGCTTCAGATCAACTGTTTATAGGGTTGCTGTGAATCATAGTCGACCCTATGGCACTTAACAACAACAACAACAAGAAGTCAGGAGTTGTAGTATTAGAGAAGAGGACTGACTATACCATGGACTACTAAAAGTTGTTGGAAGGTACTATTCCTTGGGGACATCATGCTTTGAAAGGTGCAAGTTCAGCTAAAGAGGAAGATCTTCAACATGATGAGTTGATACAGTGACTGAGGCAATGGACTCAAGTGTGTGGTGTGTCACAGATGATAAAGACAGGACAGGGTTCAGACCAGTTGTTCACAAGGTTGCTATGAGTCATATTTGACAACAAGAGCTATGTATTAATTATGGGGCACAGTTCATGGTGCTAACCAAAAGACAATTCCACTCTTCATCAAATCTTCGGTAGCTATGGTGAAGAAAGATGGACAGTTTCCTCTTGTTAACATTTACTGTGTCAGAAATGGAATAAAGCCTGGCTTGGATCAGTGATGAGTTGGAATTGAACTCTATCACACTGAGTCTGGTTATCTGGCTTGAGAAGCCATGCGCCCAGTGAATGGATGAGAGTTATTTTCATGCAATTTAATTTAAAGTTCCATGAACAGGGATATTAATAGGTGAGCATGGAGAGGTCCGTTGCTCTAGAATTTGCAAGATATGAACATACTTACTATGGGAGACTGCAGTTCCTTTTCACACTTATTTTAAACTTTGTCAATATAATTTTCTTGTTACATAAAGTTGAAAAATATATGATTTAAGAAAGCTGAAAAAACAGCAGATTGGGCATGGGAGCATGCTGGGACAGATGGGGGAAGATGAATGCCAGGCCACGTGAAAATTCTCAAGGAAAAGAGAGAAGGACCTTTCTTCAGAAAGCTGGTGTCTTCAATTTGGACGTCTAGCTCCCTAAACTGTAAGAAAAGAAAATTTTTGGTTATTAAAGTCATTGCCTTGTGGAATAGAAGCCCTAAGAAACCGAGATAGTGCCTTCCAGAATCCAGGTGATCAGTAAGTGCCTCTCGAGGGTGACTTAAAACGGAATGAAAAGTGAGCAGATACCAGCTCTCTTTATGAACTGTTGGCTGAGGGGACAACAGGAGGGATCCTTGAGCAGCCAACCGCTTGGCAGCCAGGACAGTGTGACTGGTCTAAGTGGCCACTTCCTTTTTCCCTGAGCTCATTCATCCCTCCTCTTCCTGTAGCACTTAATGCAAATGATACTGCTTGGGAGATGAGCGATCCTGCTTTGACCTTCTAGATAGGATTAACCAGTGGCCACTAAGTTGATTGTAATTCATAGCATTTCTTTGTGTCCGAGTAGAACTGTGTTCCTTAGTCTTTTAATAGCTGTAATCTTTAGGAAATAAATGGACTAATCTTTGTTTGGAGGTGCCTGTTGTTGTTAAGTACTGTTGTGTTGTTAGATTCCCCTTATCATAAGACAGACCGATACAGTTGCCTGGTTTTACCCCATCCACACAATCTTTGTTTTGTGTAAACATGTTCTTATAGCCACTGGGCCAGTGTGTTATCTCCTGATAGAGAATACATCCACCATGATTTGTGACTGTGTATTTATTTGTATGGCTCTTTGGTTCCATGCCTATTCTTTCTACTGATTTCTGAATTTAAAGGCGATAGTTAACACACATATAGCACTTACCATTGAGCTCAGACTCTCAAAAACCCTGTGGGGATAGTATTGCTGCATACACTTTAGTGATGAAGAAAACAAAGGTACGGAGAGGTTAAAATGCCTTATCCGAAGTAACACAGCCACTGGTTAATGACAGAAACAGAATTAGATGTTGGCACTTCATCTTTTGGATGCTGATCGAGACTTTAAATAGCTATTTTAATAATTCATGCATCCAGTCAGTGGAGCAGAATCTAAAGTATGGTAATGAGTCCACGTGTAAGATAGTGGTATTTGGCAGTGCCAGCCTTTCAGATCCATGAAGAGGAAAATGGATTGTTGACTAAAGTTTTGACAGTTAGCTCTCCAGTTAGATTAGAATGTAAAACAATACTGTGTCTCTATTATCACACTTTCTATGAAAATAAAATTATTAGAAAATACAAAAGTGAAGATGAGTAAAGTAGTAAAAAGAAAACATGAATTATTTTGAGTTGAAATAAGACTTCCTGAATATGACTGATAAGGTACAGAAATTACAGAATGTATTTTTTTCTGTGAAAAAATGATAAAAGCTGAATGTGGTTGACTAGTGGGACTAAGATTCACAACATACAATGGCAAACAATGAACAGACTTGACTTTGGTAGTTTGTGGAGCCAGTAGGTACTTTTAGGCATTGTTGGTTCCTGATTTCTAGGGACAGGTTAGATAATATGTGAATCCCTTTGGTTAATTTCTTGCAGTTTATCACAAGAAAGAACGTTGGAAACATAGGCAGAGGTGTATGTTTTACATCCATAAGCATGCCAGTGAAATACTGGTATGTCCACACACAGTGGAGTTCTGTGCAACCATTAAAAAGAATGTTACTGAAAATGTTAGTCAAAGATTACAAACAGTAAGTGTATACCTTTTGATAGTAATAAAACTACTATCCAGGAACGTACATCTCAACCTCAAGGAAATGAAGGTCTCATCACTAGACCAATAGCAATATCATGATGTTGTTGTGTTTGTTGAGTCGTAGGTGACTCACAGCAACCCTATGAATGAAAGTCCTCGACACTTGTGTAACTTTCATCCTTTCTCCAGGTTTGTGGGATATGAAGATAGGTGGAGAAAATACTGAAGTTGTCAACAGTTCAATTTTGCTGTTATCTACAATACCACCAATGGTAGCAGCAGTCAAGAAATCAGAAGATGTGCAGCTATGGGGGTAAAAAAAAATCTTGATGTCATGGACCTTTTTAAAGTACTAAAGAGCAACCATGTCAGTTTAAAGACTAAAGTGTGTAGTATCCAAGCAATTTTCAATTTTCAGTTGCTTCCCATGCATCTGAGAGTTGAACAGTGGTGACTAAGGAAGTGAATAAGGAAGACCAAAGAAGAATTGATACCTTTGCAGTGTGGTGCTGGAGAAGACTAGGGCATGTGACACAGACTGTCTGTAAAGAACCAAGAGGTCTGTCCTGGAGGAAATGCAACCGAACTGTTCTGTAGAGTCAAGGATAGTAACTCTTCATCTCATGTACTTCGGGCATGTTGTCAGGAAAGGCCAGTCTTTGGAAAAGGATATCCTGTTGGGAAAGGTGGAAGGTTAGAGAACATGCAAAAGAGCCCCAACAAGATGGATCGACATCGTGCCGGTAACAGTGGGCTAGAGCACCTGTTATGTGGAGCATGAGGACGGGACAGCTAGGGCGTGTTCAGATCCGTGTTAATAGAGTCCTGTGAGTTGTGGCTCAGTGGCACTTAACATTTAGGAATGTAGACTAAGCATGAAAGACTGTGTGTCTTAATTTATTTTTAAATTTTGAACAGTTGTCTTGCTTATGAAAAAATTTAACCTTTTAAATCCTTTTGGAAATATTTGAACCCTTACAGTGCTTATTTTTTGCTCTTATAAATGCTATTCCCATTTCAAGCCTTTGCAGTAGGAGTGTTGGAGATATTCAGTGTATTGAACAGCAGCTCAAATATAAAGAAGGGAATGGGGCTTAGAAGCATTTTCATTAAAATTTCATGAATACTGGAGTGTTAGTCTACAGCACAAAATCTTCCTAGATGAGATGGATCAATATTTAATAGAAACACAGAATTATAAGCATCATTGTTCGTAATATCTTTTGTTTTTAACTAAATGACCTATGTTGTTTTCTAGCCTTGAAAGACAGTAAGACAAAGTGGGGGAAAATTCAAAATAGAACAAAACCTGCACTGTCAAAGGTTGGAGTATATATAATGTAGAAGGGAGAGCTTCAAACAACCCACCTGCACACACACCTTCCTCAGAATATTGAACAGCACAGCTGGTTTAGATTCTGGGCTTCTCTCAGATCCTCAGAGCACAGTTTAATAAAGCATTAATTATGTAGCAACCCTCCACACTGTAGACAGGAATAATCTAGATGCATAATTTTGCTAATGATATATCTGTGGATAACTATTTCTAGCCTATCGTAAGGCATCTGTCTGGTTGCTACTAATGCTGATTTCAGAGCTACAGCAAACATTTAACGTACATTGTCTGCTTCAATGAATATTCACCATTATTTTGGAGAATAACCTTTCAATATTGGGTTCATGTTAATCGACAGTGTGGAGACACAGTTAAGAGACGGCCAGTTACCCTTACTGAGGGATTGTAGCAAGACACAACAGAGAGAAGATAATGCAGCTTTCAATGTGGGAGCATGCCTGTGCTTCTCAAGTTTAGGATGTAAATCTGAGTTTCAGAGGCTGTAATGAGTACTGGTGCTACAGTAGACATATCAACTCTTATTTTTTCAATTCTTTTTATTATTTTATACTGGTTTACTTACAAATTTTGTATACATTATTTTTCACACCAGATCTATCCCATTTCCTTAACCCACCCCTCCTTCCACCCATCAAATTCTGCAACCCTGTGATTACTCACCCACCTGCTCATCCTCACCCCTCTGCTTCCCCCCAACTTCACCCCTTTGCTCCCCCTTCCCCCCCTTAGATCCTCATACACATTTTACTAGTTATCTGTTTCTACAGTAATGGGCTTATGCATTTGTCCTTACGGGACTGAGTTCACTCAGCATAATACTCTCTTGTCCCTCCCAAGTTAAGTAGTGATTTACAAAATCATTGCTCCTGCATACTGTGTAGTATTCCATCATGTGAATGTACCATAATTTCTCAATCCATTAGATTGTGGTTGGACATTTGGGCTGTTTCCATGTTCTTGTGATCGTGAATAACACTATTATGATCATTGATGTACAAGTGTCTGTGAACTCAAGACATTTCTGTATGTACTTTTTTTCCATGTGTTCTGAGTAAGTTAACACTGGTGGGTTTTTTTGTGTTTTTTATTTTTTTTTTCTTTTTGAATGTGGTCCATGAGCCTTTAGACATTGTATGTACATCAGAAGCTGGTCCTTAGCTTCTCACCCTGGCTGAATGGTCATCCAGCATCACTGCACAGGTGGGCAGCTCCAGCCTTCCTGTGGGCAAGTGTGCCCATCATAGGGATGTTTGCTGCTTTTGGTTGGTGGAGCTCATGTTGTTTCAAGTGATATTTGTTCTTTAACCTGAACAGAGTAGCTAGCTAAAGATACATATA
>NW_006399764.1:14731582-14736386 GCF_000299155.1 Elephantulus edwardii | reverse complement strand
AGGGTTAGGGTTAGGGTGAGTGAGTCAGTTCCAGTTTGATGACAGTGTGTTTGAGTTCGAATTGAGTCATAACTATGAATCGTTCTTTCTCCAAATCCCTTATAAAGTAACTTTTCAGTCATTACTGAAGTCAAGTTTTCTTAATGCATCTTGATTTCCTTAGGTTTATAACAATATATCACAAAGAGTGATTTCAGGAGACTGAAATCTATTATCTTACAGTTGCGTCTAAATTTAGACAGTTACAGGGACATATTTATTTTGTGTTTTAAGGGACTTAGCCTCCTAATATACAGGAATGACCTGGTTTCATAAAAACTCATCAAAGTAAAAACTTGAAATATTACTGATTTGCAAAAGGATTATGAATAGCTGGTAATAAGACAGTTAACAAGTTTTCATCTTTGTTTGGGGTAAGTAGGGGAAAAAGTATAGAATAGCTGTATTTCCCCCTAAAAATGCTAATATGTGTTGGAAAAACAAAATTATTCCACTGCTGAAGCATTCTTTGGGTTTGTGTATTTCACCCAACTGTAGTGTGATTAATAGTAATCCCACAATTATTCCAAAAATTGATGTAATGTCAAGAAAATCCATCTTAAATCTCCTGCAAAGTACATTAAAATCTCCTACATTGTTGCACTTTTATGAGGGGATTATTTAGATAGTGTGTTTTTATTTTGTTCTTTAGCCAGTGACAGAGTACAGTGTTTGAAAGGGGAGCTTGGTTCTAGGACTGAGCAGTGCTGTGTGTTACTCGGATTCCTGGGATGGGCCAGAGAATCTTTGCTGTTGTTCTGGGCCACCAACTCTGAATGGATCCCTAGCTGACCCTACAGTGGGTTTTCAGAGGCTGTAAATCAGGTGGGAGGAGATTGCCCATCTTTCTCCTCCAGAGCAGTTGGTGGGTTCAGACCAGCATGCATTTACTTGGGTTGGCAGTTCAACTCCTTATCACTAGGTCACCAGGAACTCCCAATAGGATTTGCAGACTTGGGCGCAGAAAGGCCAGCTTCATCTAGGTAGAGATCACAGGGTTTTGATGTGTTCATGAGAAATCACCTGACATATGAAATGATATTGAACATAAATTGATTTGTCGTTTTTCTTAGCTCATCTGTTGAATCGAAATGATTATTAAAGCTGTGGGTTTAATACGGGACTTTTCATGATTTATGCAGCATTTTTCTGTTCTAGGTTTTCTGTACTGAAGGTGTGATAATAACTTGTTCTTAATCCAGAAAATAAATGCTAGATTTTTTTTTTAATTAGATCTTCTCTTGGAATGAAGATGACATTTTTGTGTTTTGAGGAAGGTTTTCCTTGTCTCTGAACACATGAGATGGTCAAAGAAATAAAATAGATACTGAATTTGGAATAACTCAGTATTTCTCTTTATATTCAAACCTTATCGTAGAAACCTGTTAAAGGAAACGTCACAAAAGGAAATGAACAGGTTCAGTTCTTCCTCACCCAGACAGGCTGCTTTCGTTTTGATTGTTTCCACAGTGAAGTGACAGACCGTTGACGAGTGAGGCACAGTGATATTTTAAGTTGCTTTGACATTCCCTAGGCACAGTGTTGTCAGGAAGAGGGAGCCCTGAAACTGAAGCAAGTTACAGGTGCTTCTGGATCCTTCTTGTCTTTCCTTACAGACACACTTTAGGAAAGCGCATAAAATGACTTCTCAAGGCAAAGTTTTTAGCTGGATTTGAGGTGGAAGTCAGGTGAGGTGAAAACTGGAATTCTTTTCAGTAAGCCACAAACAGAAGCATGATTTAATCGATCCTCTTCAGTTCTGGTGAACATAACACAGTGGAAGTTGCATGGGGTGACTGTGTTGCTCTCAATGTGTTAAACTATAACAGACATTTTTCGCCAGCAGGCCTGCTCACACAAGTAGGTTATCTTTTTTAGTGCAGTGATGAGTTGATCTCAGTCTGCAGCTCCTGCGTCATGTTATTGGGACTCTCAAGTTTGTAGAAGTAATGAAGCATGAGCTTTGCCTTGTGTGGGCTTCAGCTGTGCAGGACCCAAGACACGCACGTCACAGACACAGTTCCTGAGCACTTGATGGCCGATAATTTGCTGAAGGAAATCATTACTCATAGAATCCTCCTTTTGTAGCTAAGGAGTGGAGGTGCAGAGATACAGTAGCTTGCCCAAGAACATGCACATTGTAAGAGGGGAATGGTTTGAACCTTAGTTTGGGCTGTAGAGGCAAAATACCAAACAGCTAACGTAGGTAGGATTGTTCTGGGGATTTTGTGCAGGACGTTTTGGACTGAAGGGAGAGAAGGAGCAAAGATCCTCAGCCTTGTGCTTTTGCAAATCCTTGGGGTGATTTTTGGGTCCTAGTCTCTGTACTCTGCCACGAACAAGGGTTACAAAGCAGATGTCTGCAGAAGCCAAGCAGGTGGAGGTGAGTGAAGTTAACCAGGGGCGGCTGTGTGAGGTGGAGGGCTGGTGGGCTGTGATCAGCTCAGCCAGTGGGGTAGTGAGCCCCTTATGGTGACCATCAGAAGGGCAACTAATTAGAAGTACGTCCCCCACCCCCAATAGAGAAGTTAACTACAGTTCTTAGAACGGCTTTGATTTAAACACTTGTCTCACACATGCACCTCTGCCCCACAGAGTCATTATTCAGCTACAACCCCCAATCTGTCTTCTCACAGAAAATAATTAGCAGAGTCAGACGTCAAATAGAGATGAAAATAATGGACTCTCCCCCTTAAAAAGATGTCTCTCTTATGCTGCAGGGTGACTTTTTTGAATGACTCCTCATATTTAATTATCTAGTTTTCTAGCGTCTAGGATCCTGAGATTAGAGCAATATAACAACAACAAAACTACTCCCTTCATGAAGAGAAAGACACTTCAGTAAGGTGTTAATTTATTTTTAAAATTTATTTCTTTAGTGAAAGTTATTTTTAATTGGCAATTAGCTAGATTTTCTCTAAGATTATAGTTTTAGATGATAAGCTTCATGGAAAATGTAAGGAACTCAATTAACTTTCAGTAGTCACAGAGTAGATGTAATAAATATAATCTTGCAGAAAGGATGATACCCCTTATTGGTGTTTCATTTAATGAAATTTAATAATTATTTTTCAGTGAGGAAATATACCGGAAAAGTAACTCCACATGCTTTAAAGATTGCTATGTAGTGAGTAAATGTGTGGCACTTTACAAGTGTTCTAAATTCGTTTTGAGGCTGTTTTTAGAGAAGCACATTGTAGGATCCCTGTTTCTTAAATACTTTGGTGATGAGGGGAGTGACTTCCAAGACTTACTTTCAGGGGTGCACACTAGATACTGAGCATATTGTTTCTTCCTTCCTTTTCTCTTTTGGCTGAAATTGTTCATGGAAACTACAATATCTTCTGCAAGGAAACAGATTATCTTGTATCCTCAGGGCCATACAATATTATAGAAAGAAAAAGCTAATTTTGAACTTTATTGACTTTAGTTGCTTCTGGCCACAGAATAATCTGAGGTCTTGAATTTTCATGTCCTTGTGGTGGTGTCTTTGAGAAGCACGTGGACTGAGTGTGGGACATCATTCCTTTTATTAAAGTTCATGATTTCATACTAACATTGACATTCACACAAGAAGCTGGTACACCCATAGGCATAGGATGAATCTTTTAGTGCCTCTCAGACAGAACATGTATGGTTAGTTTTGGTAACTGAGCTCTTTGCTCTCTAAGAACTGCCTTTACCCTCAATAAAGTCAATGTCTTGGCTACTGTCTTCAGTGCCAGGGGAGGAGGCATCAGGCATTTGCAAGGTCAGAGTTAGTCCAACTGCTGTGTCCATCAAGGGAATGATAATGACCACCTTTAAGTCATTATCCGCAGCTCTCTTCATAAGGTAATGATTTATGGTCCTTTCTGCCACTTCACACACATTGCCTTATTTTACCTTGGGAGCAATGTTGTGAAGTCAAGAATTAATGTCTTGGCCCAAGTGTATGGATGAGGAAGCTGTCTCAACGGGTGGAGCTCTCAGAGGAGCGGAGCTGGCAGCAAAGGCATCTGTATACGGGTGTTTCCGATGTTTGATAGTGGAATTGCCTTGTCATGCCGTCTCTTTCTTGTTGTTATTAGTGCCATCAAATCAAGCACAACTCCTAATAACCCTGTAAGCAAGTCCTGAGCCCCATCCAATCCTCTCCCATCCTCATCATCTCTAAGACATTTGAGCTCATTGTTGCAGTCACCATGTCAGTTCATTTCACTGACCTTCCACCTTTCTAAGCATGATGTCCATTTCCAGGGAATAGCCTGTCCTGGCAACGTGTCAAGCATATGAGAGACCAAGCTTTTCCATCCTTGCCCCCAAAGATGCACCCTCTCTGGCTGCCCCTTTGACTGTATTTCTCCTGGTGGTGTTCCAGGGTATGATGTGTGGCTGGACTTGACATTGTAGCTCTTGTCTAAGCTGAGTACTTTGGAATATGTTTTGGATCCTTTTCTGTGGCATAAACTCTTGATTTGAGGCTGACACATTCCTCTTAACATTGCCACACCTGGGAATTTGCTTTGAATGCAAACTTAGACTCTACCCCAGATCTTTGGGATGGTTATCTTGTGATTCAACAAGATCTGTACGCAATTTTCATGTACATTAAGTCTGAAAATTCTAGAATATAAAGCAGAAGAGATCCTAGTTAACATGAATGAAGATGGGATATGGTGAGGTGGGGCAGAAGGAGTTAAAGGGTAAGCAGTGAAGGATAAGATAATGAATTTGCTTGCATGTTTGTGAATGTGGGGATTTGTTCTTTTATACTTTTTTATTA
>NW_006399764.1:14693570-14729847 GCF_000299155.1 Elephantulus edwardii | reverse complement strand
AAAAGTGCAACAATGAATGAATGGCAATCCCAAATCTCTGTAAATGGTCATTAAAATTAATAAGATAAATTAAAAAAAAACCACAGACCTGCCATTGAAGTGCCTCCAGAGTAACAATTAGAGGCAAATACTGTGAGACTTTGTTGTCTGGAGGGACCAGCACTTGAAAAAGAACAACGTGCTTGAAAAGGTAGAAGGTCAGTGAACGAGAGAAATACCCTCCAGGAGATAGACTTACACAGTCGCTGCAGCAGTGGGCTTGAACATGACTGACTGTGAGAGGAGGGTGTGACACAGGGCTCAGGGCCAGGCGTGCTTCTCTTGTGCTTAGGGTTGTTATAGTTTTGAACTGACTTGATGCACCTAACAGCAAAAACGTATTAAGGTTCAGGGCTTTATTAAAATCTAGTTCATGTGCCATAGAATCCATCCATTGCAAGCATACCGTGCAGTGGTGGTGGTGTATAGACATCACAAGAGTCAATTCGTGTTGTAGCCTGCATCGTTTCTTAAACTTTTTCTTCCCATCATTTACATTTGTCTTAGATTTATTTGAGGCAGGAGTTGAGGGAATTCAGCCTTTCAGGTTTCCCCTTAGCCTTGTGTGAAAATTGGGACGGTCTTTAGATTGCACGTTTATTCTCAGACAGCAGGAGCAATCTGTTAGTACAACAGTTGATTTTCTAATGCCACATAGTTTAGGGTCTGCCATTCTGCGTGATGGTGAAATAATAGGAACATTGTTACATGCGAAAAGTCAAATATCAGTATGTTTCATTTTCTTTTCAAGTTTTGATTACTTAATATCCAACTATTTCTTTCCACTCAAACAGTGACAGCTCTCCATGCTCCGAGGAGCACCAGGGCTGCCTTTCCCAAATATCCATCCAGCTGATGTTGCGGAACATCAAAATGACAAAATACTGTTTTCAGACCACCAACAACAGTGGCTCTATTTTTGGCCAGAAACCCCACAATTGCCCCCCCCAAGCAATCTGTGCAGTTTCTGGATGTTCAGTAATTTCATGCATTCCCCCCCAAGACCGCTCCCCTGTTGCTGACAGTGTCAGCTCTGCTATGTTCATTTGCCAAATTACGGGTAGAGTTTGCTTTTCCTCAAGGTATTTAAATACCTTTTTTCCCTTCATTTTTTAAAAAAAAATTAATTTTAATGAAAGTTTACAGACAGTCATTCATAGCTGCACTTTTCTCCCTGCCCCCCCCCCCACCATCCTCATCACTGCTTACTGATTAGAGAGGATCTTTGTGGGGTCTTGAGCTTCCCAGTGATTGTGTCATGATGGGAAGCATGAGAGGCGATCAGGGAAGGTGCTCGGGACTGGTCTGTTTCTGTGGAGGAGTCATTTTACATTTTGCTGCCCTGGTGGTGCGAGGCAGTCTCTTAGTAAGCTCTGATATTAGCAACCTAAAAAGCCTTCCCTTTCCTCCTCTCTGACTACAGCTCATCTTAAAGCCTCTGAATTGCCAGGGCCTTGTTTGGCAGACTGCCTGGGAAATCAGATACATGCCAACAATACTGGAGATCTTGTGTGGCCGCTTTCTAAAGGGCTTTGTGCCTCCTTCCTACCCTTGTGCCCCGTTCCCCTTCTTGGTGGGCAGACTTACCCATTTGATTCTGTTTGAGAAGCCTCTGGGGAAATTGCCATTTATCTGTCTTTTCAACTTGAAGGGATCTGCTGTCTTTACCAGTTTCTTTGGGGTGTAAGGGTCTTTCTTTAACCTGATTACTGTTTTTCAAGGTGCTGCAAAGTGCTGATTATTCTCAGCAGAGCAAAAGCTTCTGCTCATTGAAGCAGTCATTGTTGTGTGTATGTGCATTTGTACAATGCTGTGATTTATTGCTTACATCTCAAAAGATAAAAATTGTAACCCCCTTTGGACCTGGAAATTAGTTTAGCCAGATCCATTTGCCGGAGGAAATAGGAAAGATTGGATTGAACCCTTTTTGCCAAGGAAATTGGGTTGGCTGGATTTCAAGAAACAGAATGGGCTGGCCCTCTCAAGATCTGTGTCAGTATCTTCTGTGGCACTGAATTGGGACAGAATAGCTATTTTCTGTAATAGGGCAGACGCTGGGGAATAAGGTCAAACAATCAACATTCATTGAGAACATTCAGTGTATCAGTGTGATCCATAAACACTTTGTGTACCCGCATGTGAACAACAGCTTTGCAAACCATAAGTTAATACTATTTTTCTTATTACCACCATGCTTTTAATAAATGAAGAAACTCAAATCCAGAGAGGTTCAGTAAGTGCGTTAAAGGTCTTCATCAGGAAAGGGGTCTGTGGGGGTGGGTTGTGGTTATCAAAGTCTTTGTCAAGTCAAGTGAATTGTATCTTAGTTTTATCTTTGCTCATACTTAACACATTTTCTTGATACTTAAGTGAAAATTTAAAAAGCAAAATTGTTTTTCTAGTTAAAAAAATTCTTGGTTATTGTGTGTAACACTAATATGAACCCTCACAGGGTAATAGTACTCTTATTTTAAGACTTGTTGTTGTTAAGTGCCATCGAGTCATAGACGACTCATAGCGCCCCTATGAATGAAAGACCTGAACACTTGTATAACTTTCATTGTTTCTCCAAGTTCATAGAGTTTCTGGAGGCAAACCATTTCAGAAGTGGATGCCACTCCTGCTTCCAAGATTGTTTTAATCAGGAAGCTCCACCAAACACTGTCCACCAAGGGAAACCCTTATCGCATTTGACGTGTCAGCGTCACAGTGTTCAGCATCACAGCAACCATGAATTACCTCTGTACAGCAAAGGGACAAACCAGTGCTATACCACTTAGAAGAATGCTTTACCAAAAACATTTAAAACCAGGCCTGAGGGCTGCAGATTAAAATCAACCACCTTTGACTTGGTACCATCAGTTTCTATCCACTAGGCCAACAGAGCTCTCTGTGTTGTTGTTGCTAAGTGCTATTGAGTTGTAGATGACTCATAGCGACCCTGTGAATGAAAGACCTGAACACTTGTATAACTTTCATCGTTGTTACAAAAGTGATGTGGCTGGTGGAGAAACCAGTAGGCATAGGGCAAACTGCAAGACTCTTTAATGGATTAAAGTTTCCTGGCATGCAGATGGACATACAATAGCAGTTTTAAGTGTAGGAACAAGTGTCTTGTTAGGAACTCACAAGACTGCCCAGGTGTCATATCTGTGTCTCTACCCTGCTCAAGGGGTTCTATCTCTTCTCAAGTAGTCTATCTCTTCTCAAGTAGTCACTTTGGTGGTGTGCTGCCTGCTTACAATAGCAACCCATTACTGAGTGTTTATGGCACCTTTTGGTTGATTTCTTGGAGAGCACCCTCTGGCATTGGAGACCATGTTGTTGCTAGGAGTCATCTAGTGATGTACAACTCGTGAACAACAGATCTGAATTCTACCCTTCTCTGCACCACCCTTATTTCCCAACACACTACAGCCCATTGTGACAGTCACTGTCAATCCATTTCACTGAGGGTCTTCATCTCCTTCACTGCAGTGTTAGCTTTGAAGTTGGCTTTTCTATCCATTGCATTCTACCCTTCTGGTCTCCAGCTACCTTAACTGCAGACACATGGTTTTGCAAATCATCAACAGCTGTGGGACTAGGCTACGAGAGAGATTGCTTCCCACACTGAGTATCAAGACTTGAGGGAGACTGGAGTGAGATCTTGGTGATAGTGGTGGAGAGACTGTGGCAAAATGTAACCAGAGGAGCCCTGAGATAAAGGCCACAGTAAAAATTTTTGCTCTTCTTGCTGGATGTTGGAAGGAAAAGCTGACTGCTAAACTGAAACCAGAGCCTGGACTAATTGAGGTATTGTGCCTTAGGACTGTTGAGCTAAAACCTGGACTTGCACTGGGTAATATTCTTTGCCTCCCTTACTCTCCAACTTCCCTAATAAATCCCACTCTTGGTACCATAGTCTGTGAATCAACAGTGAATAAATGAATCTCTTGTTGCTGGTGTGGCTTTTGAGGTGCTATGGGACTGGGCTATGGCTGTTTTATCTGCTTTCTGCTCCGAGCAGTAAAGGGCTGTGTTATTCTCACTCACTCTGGCCCTTTCAAAGAGATGCTCACAGCCCTCCCGTGCCCTATATTCCATTTTCTGCTCTCTGGACATTCACTGACTCTCCATCTTTCCATGCATTAGGTTCCTTATCAGGCAATAGCCTCTCCTAGTAACGTGCCAAAACATACAAGACGAAGCTTCACCATCCTTGCCACCACCTCCCACCCCCCAGAGCACTCGGGTTGCACATTGCCCAAGATGTATCTATTTGATTTTTGGCAGTCCATGGAATATTCATTACTCTTCTCCAGTACCACAACACAAAGGCACCAATTAGACTTGCCTGAGGTCTGTCTCTGGAGGAAATCTGTTTTCTGAGGCTTTTGGTTAGATGCCATCAAGTAGACTCCAAATCCAGCCATCTCTGTAAACACAAGCACACATCGCCTAGTCCTGTGCCAGCCTCATGGTCACCTCTGTGTCGCAGCCGCTGGGCCATTGCGTCTCCATGATGGTCTTCCCCCTTTTCACTGACCCTCAGCTTTACTAGGTATGTTGTCTTTCCAGGACTGGCCCTTCCCTGTTAACAAATCTCAAATGAAGCCACATTAATGACAGCCTACATTTTCTGCAAGTAAACTGGGCCTTCTTCCCCCCTCTTTTTAAAAATTTTATTCTGATTTATTATTTATAAAGTTTGAATACATTGTTTTTTTTCTGAAAATATCCTTCCCATTTTCTTCACCCCACCCACTCATCAAATTGTACAACCCTATGATTAACACCCTATTCCCCCCCACCTCTTTCCACCCCAGCCCCCACCTTGGATCTTCATACTCATTCTACAATAATGGCTTTATGTGGTATTTGTCCTTGTGGGACTGAGTGAGTTCACTCAGCATAATGCTCTCTAGTCCCTCCCACGAATGTAGAAATTCCATATGACCCAGCTATTCCATTGCTTAGAATATACCCCAAGAAAATGAGAACTGAGGCTCACACTGAAACTTGTACACCAATGCTCATAGCAGCATTATTCACCATGGCAAGAACATGGAAACTGCCCAGATGTCCAACCATGAATGAATGGATTGAGAAGGTGTGGTACATTCAGACGGTGGAATAGTACAAAACACACAGGAGCAATGATTTTGTAAATTACTACCTAACTTGGGCCATCTTTTTTTAAAATAACATCACTAATGTATGCTCATTGTGAAAACCTCAAAACAAGTAATGAATGAAGGAGAGCAAAATCACTGCTCTCTCACAAGTAAGAGAATTCTGTCATTCTTCAGTATAGAAAAATATTAATGCTACCTTTGTGAAACTTCATTTAAATGTCTTCTTATTATTTTAATTAGCTGATAATTTCTTCTAGACGTTTATAAAATATTTTTTAAGTGTTTTTCAATTTTCTGTTGTTTACTTTTTCTATATCAGATAGAGAAATATTTACCAGGAAACTCTGGTGGCTTGGTGGTTAGGTGTTGTGCTGCCAACCCAGTGCAGTTGGTTCAGATCCACTAGCAGTTCCCCTGGAGAAAGTTGGACAGTCTACCCCTATGAAATTCACTGCCTCTTGTAAACCCTCTAGAGGGTCAGCTATAAAGTCGGTTTCTACTTACCATTACACAACAATAACAACAACATATAATAAGTAAACTTATGAGATTCTAGCAGTAAGAAAGGTAAATCCATTTCAGTGGCAGGTTTTCAGTGCAAGATGTGTGAAAATCTAGATTCTTGGTCTGATTTCACTGGCTTCCCCCACTGCCATGTCTCCAACCTGGTCTCCTCTCAAGTTAATGAGACACTTGTGGGGTAGTAGGGAGTTTTTAGAGATTTTTAAAAATCCATCATTTTATCTTGCATCAGCCTTAAAGTTTTGAGGAAATTGTAATTACAAGCTATTTAGTGTAAACCTGTGTGAGATGCTGGATGAAGCATTTAGGATCCTGGGGCTCGGAGATGGGAACGGAAAAGCTTTAAGGATTTTAGAAAAGGAATGTCGTGCCAACAGAGATGCATGATGGTGTTGTGCGACATGCACAGTGAATCAGTGACCCAGTTTCGGGAAGGTGGCAGCTGCATTTTGCTCCCTGTGGTGTGGGAGGGATACTATAATACATGGGTAGGACTTCAACTGGAGCTAATTGGTTGTAGAGATACTTTTTAAAAATTGCAGTCAACAAGGAGGAATCAGCCAAAACCAATTTCCATATGTATTAAACTAATAAAAGAAGCTGGGTGGGTTTGGGTGGGGGTTTTTTTGTATTTTTTTTTCTTTTCTGGAGGTGGCTTTTTTATTTTGGGGACAGTTGGTAGAGGAAGGAGGAGGTGGAGGGTTTGCGTGGGAGGAGGCTCCACAGGAGAGAAAAGTGAATAGCTGTGGAGCAGCAGGTTTTTATGCAGTCACAGAGGAAAGGAAATACTGTGACTGTCTTTTAAAAAAGACTTTTCTCCTTTATTATGAAAAAACAAACAAAAAAAAAACCTCCCAAGAAGCCTCAAAAATCATCTCTTTGCTGTAGCAGATTCCTTGCTTTGTCTCTTAACTAATATTACCTGTTTTAGTATATGACTTCATTTTTTATAGAAGTAAGACATTCTCCTTTTACTTTATTAATCACTAGGTATAAATGTCTGTATACATTCATTTTTTTTTTATTTTGTACAGGTTTACATACAAAGTTTATAAAGTTCGTGTACATTATTTTCACACCAGAGCTTTCCACTTTCCTTTAGCCTCCCTCCTTCCACTCATCAAATTGTGTGACCTATGATTAAGTACTCCTCATCCCCTGCTTGGATCCTTGTACTCATTCTACAATAATGTTTTTATGCATTATTCATACTTCATTTTACGTAAACTTTCCTATCAAAGGAGGACTGGTAAAATACATTCATGTGTTTATTGTAACCTAAATTGTGAAAGCATAGTCCGAATATATAAGGACAGTTACCATAGAACAAAAGGCTGGACAGTGATGTTTCCATTCTGCCCTTTTATTAAGTGTTTATATTCCCCAGACAACTGATGTTAATGATACAGTGTTTTCTTCCCAAGGATGCAATACAGAAATAGTCCATTCAGATGGTGGTAAATATGTACATCCTCTCTTTCTCCTCCTCCCTTCTCTCTCTCTTACACAGTTGGGAACATACTAAATGTAATATTCCGTATCTGTGCCATTGTTTCCACTTCCCGTCCCCTGGTGATAGTTCATATCAGCACACAGAGAGGGTTGTTGTCGTCAGAGTGCCATTGAGTTGGCCCTGACTCATAGCGACCCTGTGTTCAGCAGAACAAAAGCTTCATCCCCTCGAAGGCCTTTCTGTGTTTACTGACCCTTCAATTTCCCAAGCATGATGTCCTTCTCCATTATTTTATAGTTATCTGCTGCTGGTAGAATTTTATGTTTCCATGTTGATATTTTACTGAAATGTAAAAGCTTGTACACATAGATAGTCCTATTTAGAACAAAAGTGAAATCCAGTGGTGGAAGAGTGTAAGGTTTGTTTCTGAAGAGAAGGGCTGTGCTGTTGTTTCCCAGGGTGGGTGGGTCCTCAGAAAATGGCACATCCGTGGGGGACAAGGGAGATGACATTTCATGGCCAAATAATTTTGGGGATGTTTTCAATTTCTCTTGTAATTTCATGAAACAGTAAATGTACTAGTAACTTAAAGTCTTTTGGTACTTCTAACAACAACAGCACAAAGCTACCAAAGATCATTTTACCTGAACCAAATCCATATTCCAAGATACCTGTTAACATCTTAATAGGAACAGATACTTTGAAAAATGCTGGCACATTGAGTCTTCAGTTGGCATTTGGGACAATGTCTCTTGACATCAGGACGTGTAGCTGGTTCATTCATTTGGTCTCACTATTTAATGAAATAAATGGTTTATTGGGAAAATTTTATGTCAGGACTATTTGATGAGGGAAGGTGGAGTCAGCTATTCCACATGAAGGTTGTAAAATCATCCTCTACAAACAACAACAATTTATTTTAATATTTTTTTAAGAAGACATCCATTTTGTCTAGGTTTTGAGCATAGTAGTCAGGACAGAAGAGGTGAGAGCTGTTAGAAATCAATAGGATCACTTCTGAAACTGCAGTTTGGTGTTCTCTTGTCAGTTTGTAGAGCGACCTGGGGGATTGACTTTTGTGGGGGGTCCATTGATTTTCAACAAAGGGTGCTTTTGTAACTGGGAACATTTGCCAACGTCTGGGAACTTTTTTGGTTATCATGACTGGAAAGGTCTTACTATCTTCTAGTTGATCAAGGCTAGGGATGGTACTAAATGTCCCATAATGCACAGGACAAGAATATCACAAAGATTTATCTAGTACAAAATGTCAGCAGTACCTGATAAACCTTACTGGAGGAATCCAACCAGAGATTGGGGACTTAGGGAATTGTAATTATTTCCATGTCCCTGCACCTGAAGGGACGTAAATGGGCCATATGCCATCCTAGACTGCTGTTGTCACTGCCATGATATTATAATTTGATATATAGATCAATGTCTTCCATATTTACAGCTTAGAAAGTCACCAAGTAGTTTCTCTTCCTATTTCACATAGCAGTAAAATCTCATCTAAATTGATGGGAAGGTATTTAAAGTCTTGATTTACTTGACTTGGTATGATGTTAAGGTGTTTGATTGGGGGCTGTTACTCTATCGTGGAATAAAGTGTGGTCAATACATTACTTTTCCAAGATCTGAAAAATACTGAATTTATAAACACCTGGGGCCACAAAGGTTTCAGATAAGGGGTTGTGTTTTTATGTTTTGACAAAAAAAAAGTCTCATTTGGATTCTTTTTTAAAAGAACTATTAGTGATATTTATTGGCTTTTATTCCAAAGTGACATTGTGAAGAATTAGGTAAAGACAGAAAGGTAGTAATCGTCTAAGTCATCACTGTTACCCGGGGACCATCTTCTAAATTTGACATGTTTTAGTTAATATCATCTTTATATTCCTGTTGATACATTTACTTTGAACACACTGTAGCAGTCCCGAATTTACTAAGTGGCAAAGCTGGACTTTGAGCCCTGGCACAAAGAAGGAAATGACTCGTAATCTAAACCTCCAGCTAGGCCTGCTGTGGATGTGGATATATTTCCCTGAGGCTCCCTTATCAATGCATTGTTCAATTTCTCCCATTATGTTACTTTCCCCCCAAAATCTGATGTTAAATAGTTAACCTGTTCTTTGAGTGAGCTATACTTTTGTTAGTCAGACCTTGGAAAAGAATCATGCTGGGAAAAGTAGAAGGTCAGCAAAAGTGAGGAAAATCCTCAACCAGACGGATGTTCCCAGTGACGGCAGCAGTGTTGTTGTTGATGGCCTTCCAGTTGAACAGGACTGATGGTGACCCTATGAACAAAAGGCCTGAGGCCTTTCTATAACGATTGACATTTGTCAAAGTTCATAGAGTTTTGAGAGGCATGTTGTTTAGGAAGTGGATGCCACTCCTGCTTCCAAACTCGCCAGCGCCTGCCCTGCAGCCAGGGCCGTGGCCAGAGGGGAGCTCACCAGGACAGCAACAATAGGCTTCAGTATAGTGTAGATTGTAAGGATGGCACAGGATAGAGCGAGGCTTTGCTTTTCTGTTTATAGGGTCACTGTGTGTCATAGTCGACTGGATGACACCAACATTAATTTTAGATCAAAACAGGATGACTTTTTGGTAAGAATTATGCCCGTAATTGCCCTACTTCCCCCCACTTTGCTCAATATAATAGTTTTTTCCATTTCTTAATTTCTTCCATTTCCCTACCACTTAAGGTCTCTATTTTTGTGTCATTTTCTTGAAAAGACACATTCCAGGCTCTAGATTCATGGGACATAGCTTCTTTTGGTGATTGCCGAACAAAACTTGCAGGAAAAGGAGAATCAGGCTTTATTTCTATTTGTAATTTTAGAATTTTCTGCACCCATAACCTGCTACTTTCCTTTAACCTTTTAATGAATTTCGTTACAAACTGTAAAAAGTTATTATTTATGAATTATTAGTGTGGTTACTCGCCAGAGTGACACATTAAAAATTCTCCCATCTGCTTCTTCCCACATTCCCCTTCTCTCAGCAGTCATTAACTAGGATAATTGTAATATGCAAATAAACCATCTGCAATGGCTAAATGGGAGTCTGGCTTTGAGTTCTTAGTCAGAGACCTGCCAGGGACTGGCTAGTAATCTCAGCAGCATTCTTGAGAGGGGAAGGATCTCTGAGAAGTCTCATGATAAAACGTTCTCCTAACACATTACTGTTGAGTCTCATTGACCTTCTAGGAGCTTCTAGAGTTGGGTTTCTCAAGCTTTACGTCTTTGTAGGAGCTAAGTACCGATCTCAGTAGACTGGTTGGTGAGTTTGAAATGCCATCCATTGACTTGGTAGCTGCACGCTTAGCCGCTGCACCACCAAGGCCCCTCAAAGCTCTATAACCATGGTAATAAAGACCTTTAGACTTGGCCGACTAACCCAAGATAGATTTTTATAGCCTTCTTATCTCCAGTTCAGGGTAGTGTAGGGTCAGGTATTTCATTATTCTATTTAATTTTGTTCGGTTGAGAACACTGCTTGCCTTGCTTTGTGCTTTGTGTAGTTGACGTCATTGGTATTTCTGAAGAGTACAGCACCTCACCATATTACAGAATGGAAGGATCTCTGTTTTGGGGTGATGTGATGTTTTCTTATGGTAGATTCTGGTTCTGCTGGTTTATTTGGGAGAATGCCTAAGCAGTGCTGTGCCCATCCACCCGTGTCACACATCTGGAGATACAGGTCATGATAATTGAGTCATTCTGTCAGAGTTCTGCCCAGTTTCTTGGCTCCACAATTGCTCTTTTCTTGTTCCTTCTCTTGTAGTCTGTGTTTAGGAGCTTTAAGACCAAGCAGGCTATCATCCTACTTATCACAGAAATCAGTGCTAGACTTAGCCTTCACTGATGCTTCCTACAGGTCCATCTTGACATGACGAGTGCAAAATCAGCCTCTTTTTATTCCCTGTATTTATTCTTATGGACTCAGGAAAGGCACTCCTTTCTCCTAGTTGTTTGTACATCATTGCTATTGTTGTGTTGTCAGGTGCCTGTGACTCATAGTGACCCTATGCACAGTAGCTCTGACCTCTGTCATATCCTGAACCAGTCTCACTGCCTCCAACACACTTAACCCCATTACCTCAGTTACAGTGTCAGTCCATCTCCTCCAGGGTCATCTTCTCTTACTCTGTTCCTCCATTCTTCTAAGCGTATGCCCTTCTCCAAGGACTGGCCCTTCCTGGTAATATGCCCAAAGCATATCACACAGAGCTTCACATCCTTGTCCCCAAGGAGAAATGTGATTTCATCCTTGTCAGGACAAACCTATTTGTTTTCTTGGCAGTTCATGGAATGTTCAGTACTATTCTTCAGCACCACAACTCAATGGCATTGATAACTACTTCTGTCATCCTTAGTTAATTTTCTCAATTACTTTGAAGTGTGATTTTTCTGAAAGTTAGCCTTTGGGGTCCTCTTTAATCTGACCTCTGTGTCGAGGTACCAGGTTCATCTTGTCAAAATCTATCCCAACCTTCAAAGTGGACATTTCCTTAAGGAGCGTGAGTTTCTTCCAGTGAAGACTAGGACTCAGCACTTTTCACTGACTTTTGTGGGAAATGCTGGCCAGGTGCTTTGAGAAGACCAGTTTTCATGGGTGGTGAATTTGATCTGGTTAGACCAAGGCTAAGCTGGGAGCAGAGAGGAAGAACAATTTTTATTTTCCATTTTTAAATGAAGAAGTTAATATGTTCAGAAAGAATTTGCCATGAAGATTGTTCTGGTGACTGGCTTATTTGTGGACTTTGGCTGGAGTTGGGCTGACAGATTGTGTCCCTTTTCTCCTGGGCATATTTTTTATGGAGGGAGCTGGCCTGAATGGTAGTGAACTTGGAAAGTCATGCTCTGACACACTTAACCCCATTTTTAATGGTCCTGTCATCTCTCCAAGCTCTCGTGTAACAGTGAGTTAAGCTCTCCTTTCACATTGAGTCTTCTGTGGGAGTGAGTGCATGCAGGAGGTGAAGTAGGGTGTCCTCCTGCCCAGTGGAAGCAGCATGTGCCGTGTAGCCCAGGTGGATCGTGGCCCAGGACCCTCACCTGCATGGCGTTAGCAGGGTCATCACGACCCGGCTGTGACAGCACTGACTTCTTGTTCACAGTCCACCTCCACCACTGCTCTCCCATTCCACTTGTGCTGGTGATTTCTGACATCTTCTTATCTATTTGGGCCTATTTTGAAAGTTTTTCTTGGGAAATCATCTCAACAACTATCAGGGAGAGGTTAGTTGCATTATATAGATGAGAAAACCAAAGTTAAGAGAGGAACTTTTCAAAAGAGAAGCAGCTCACAAAGGCTAGAACTAGGACTTCAGTCAGCTTCCATCTCAGTTCTGTGCTCCTTCACTTTGGCCTTGATCATCTGAAAACTGAAGGTAAACGAGCCCTGTAGAAATACTTGGCTTAGGTGAGGCAATCTGTAGGGATTCAGAGGCAACATTAACTTCTTCCTTAATCAGCTTCATGTTAGTGACTTAATACATGAAGGTTACAGCTCTTCAGTGTGAAAGAGAGACTGAGATAGCGCTTTGTCCTGAGGGAAAACCAGCCTTTAGAAGTATGTCTTAGCTCACCCCACGTCCCCACTGCCCCTGGACAATTAAAGAACATTGTACGACGATGTCGTTACTGCCTGTGGTTGATGGAGCAGAGCAGAAAAGCTGTGCTTTCCCCTTTGTCCTTGATTGTGGACTTCTCCACTTGATTTCTTTTTGCAGGGATGTTGTTGTTGTTGTTGATTGCCTTCGAGTGGAGCATGATTCATAGTGACCCTATGAACAAAAGGCCTGAAGCTTCTCTGCAAATAGCAACATTTAACAAAGTTCATAGAGTTTCCAGAGAGGCATGTTGTTTAGGAACTGGATGGCACTCCTGCTTCCAAACCTGTCATAGAATGTTATTGGTTGAGTCTCATGTGATGTGTAATGACCCTATGTACAGCAGCTCTGAACCCTTCCCTGTCCTGAGCCAGTCTCACTAATTCTGACATGCCAACCCCCAGTGCCCCAGTCACTGTATCAATCCATCTCATCCGGGGTCTCCCTCTCTGTCCACTCTTCTGAATATGATGTCCTTCTCCAAGGACCAATCTCTTTCTTGGACATGTGCTCAGAGTAAGTGAGGCAGAGCTTCAGAATCCTAGCCTCCAAGGAGAAACTTGGTTTCACCCTCTCCAAGACCAATTTGTTTTCTTGGCAGTCTATTGTACATTCAGGACTCTTCTCCAGCACCACAACTCGAAGGCATCTATTCTTCTGTCATCCTTATTCATTGTCCGACTCTCTGAAGCATAACAAGTAATTGGGAAGATCATGGCCTGGATGAGACACACCTTTGCATCTAGACAGACATTGTGGCTGTTCAGCACTCTGGAGAGGTCCATGACAGAAGATTTTCCCAATGCAATTCAGTTTTTGATTTCCTGACTGCTGATGTTAAGAGTGTTGATTGTGGATCTGAGCAAGCCGTAATTGCTAACAGCCTCAATCTGTTCATCAATTATGGTCTTGCCAACGGGAGAGGTGAACTTGAGCTTCTTTAATCTAGTTCACAGGGGGAGGCTCTGGCTGGAGGTCACAGCAGTTGGAGACTATGTTCGTATGTCTCTGCAGGTGTGTGTGAGCCCATGTTTGTGTGGGTCTTGTATGGGTTCTCACCATGGCTTCACACAGGTTCATTCTAAATCAACCTCTTGCTACGAATTTGCATTTCTAATACACATAGGGAGCTCCGGTGGCCAACCCAAAGGCACGTGGTTTGAGTCTACCAACTGCTCTGAGGGAGAAGGATAGGTCTTCACCTCCTGTACAATGTATAGTCCCAGAAAACCAAAATGTGTATGCATGATAGTTGGAGGAGAGATTGAGGTTAACAATTTCAGCTTGCTTGGCTCCATAGTCAACATGCTTGACACAACCAGTCAAGAAATAAAAAGATGAATTGCATTGGAGAAGTCAGCTATCAGGGATGATGTCAGTCTGTGGACTAAGGTGTGCCTGATCCAAGCCATGGGCTTCACGATTACTTGCTATGCATCAGAGAACTGGGCAGCGCCTAAGAATGACAGGAGGAGACTCAGTGTCTTTGAGTTGTGGTTCTGGAGAAGAGTATTGAACATATGAATCACCAGGAGAACAAACAGGTGTGTCTTGGTGAGGGTGAAACCAAGTTTCTCTTTGGAGGTAAGGTTTCTTAAGCTCCGCCTCGCATACTTTGGGCACATGGCCAGGAGAGACCAGTCCTTGGAGAAGGACATCATGCTTGGAAGTGTGGAGGGACAGCCCAGAAGAGAAAGACTCTAGATGAGACGGATTGACACAGTAACTGGGGTATTGGGGGTTGTGAGATTGCCTCAGAACAGGGCAGGGTTCAGAGCTCTTGTGCATTGGGTCACTGTGAATCATGATGGCACTTAACAATAATTACAGCAACAGCAACAACATGAATGAGTGAATGAAAAAACAAATTTGTTTTGTAAATTTTCATTCAAATCACATAAAAATTTTAAATATTAATAAAATTAAAAAATATAAAAACACCCTCCCCAAAAATATCACATCACACTTGGTGATAATGTGGTAATAAAGCTTTTCAAATATGAAAAAAATACATTATTAAAAAAGATTTTGAAACCTAAATAAATGAAGAGATAGTCTATGGGTTTGTTTTCTGTTTTAATTAAAAAAAAAAATAGAGTAAAATCCTGCCAGTCTGATGCAGTTGCTTTGAGAGATACCCATTAATCTTTACCAGGAAATTGAACACCAGGAAACCGGGACTTCTTAGGGAGTCTTTGGTGCCCTGAGATAGAAAATGCCACTTAGGAGCTTAAATGTGATTCTCTAAGGAGAGGTTTCCATTGCTTTTCGTGGCTTCTTGGCATTTGACAGCCTTTTCAAGCACGTTCCCGTGTGCCTTTCCTGCCTTCTTGTGGAGCAATTACTTTGTGTCTCGCAGGCCTCTTAAGTTTTGAGCGTGCTCATTTGTGAGGTCTTATCTTACAGGGGGCTTCTTGTTACTGCACACCTGGGAGATTAGACCTCCTTCCTCCTCCTGAGGGGCCTCAGAACCTCAACTTTGTGTCAAGTTCCAGCCAGTGGGCTCTGTGCATCATCTCATTTGATTCTCACCATTGGGTTGATTGGTGGTAAAGATGAAATTATTAAGCTATTTATTTAATAGAAGAACAAAGGAATATGTCTTGGAGAAACTGCAGCCAGAATGCTCAAGATGATCCAGTTTCATTTCTTATACTTTGGGCACGTTTCTAGGAGAGGAGATTCCTTGGAGTGAAACATTGTGCTTGGAAATGTGAAGGGCTGGCAAAGAGAAGAAAACCTTCAACCACGTGCATTGACACAGTGACTGTCACAATGGGCTTGAATGTGTCAGGAAGTGTGAGGATGGCACAGAATAGGACAGAGTTCAGACTTATTGTTCATAGGGTCATTGTGAGTCACACTCAACAACTACAACAACAATTTACTAGCAGACCTGAAGCTGCCACTCTGATCAGCCAGATTCCAAAGCCGTTGCTTTGAGGGCATTCAAGGGGCAAAGACACCAGCTGCCCTTTGTGTTAGCACCACCAGCAGGGTCTCCTGGTGTCCTGCCCCCTCCTGTTCATCCTGTGGTGCAGTCACCTCAAAGCTCAGAGAGTACATGGGGGTTCCCTTCAGCTCACCTTCCCTGAGAGGCAGGGCCAAGGCGGAGAGCTACCTCCTTCTCTAAAGGTTAGAGGCAAAGTTCTCCAAAGGTGGCCCATCCCCAAGCACCTTGCCAGGTGAGAGCACACCTCGCCAGCACCTGAGGAGGAGGAAGAAGAAATGAACAGAGATGAAATGTTAGCAGAGCCTATGTGCTGCCTCCAACTTTTGAAATCCCTAATGACAATTAATGATCACAATTACAGGGCATATGTAAAGTAGTCACATTGGCATGAAATATAGAAACCTAAAACACAAGGCCTTGAATTCTGAAACATGTAATTTGTATATTGTACTTCGAAATATCATCAATTAAAAAGTTAATTGCGGTGGCTGTGCTGTGATGGCGTTTTGCGAGGGTGTTTTATTATCCTTCCGTGCCCCTTCACCCCTCTGGTAACTGTGTAAACAAAGGATAAAACCCAGGTAAACCTCCTGGGCTAGAGGCTCCAGATGGCATCAGCTGAGAAAGACACCTGGTGTCCCGAGTGGCTGTGTGCTTTTTGTACATGAACCACAGGAGTTGTTTATCTTTCCTGCTATGTAGGGAGGGACTCAGTGGTGCTGCAGTGGTCTAAAAAGATATGGCTTAATCTAAAAAATAATATTTCACTGTGTTTTTGGCATATGCAAGGACCACCTGGGAATGAGTTAGAAACACTTGAGATCTAGTTAAATTGTAGATTCTGATTCAGTGTATCTAGAGTGGAAACAAATTCTCAGCCAGGGGGTCAGACTGGAATGAACCAGTTTGAAGTCCTGGTTTTCTTTGAAAGTTTACACAATGGATTAGGTTCCCTTCTGACAGTTGTTCACAGAGAAAAAAAAAAGAAAAGGATGTTGTGAAGTTAGTCACATTCCTTGTGTTCTGATGGTTCTCTTTCCTGTGCTCCAGTTTCCCTGAACTCTTCAGGTCTCCTCTGTGTTTTAGAGTAATTGCTAAGTTAGAACCTCATAGGGTTTTGAATGTTTTCAGGTTGAGCTCTGCACCCACAGGTAGTATTCTTTACGTTTTGAAACCATTTATTATTTTGCTCCAAGGTGACTCAGGATGGTTTTCATTAGTGGCTTAAAGAGTTCGCTCAAGGCAGCTATCAGTCACTCTTTTCAATTGTTCAGTAAGTGTGGACTGTTAAGGACTTGAGTTCTGTTCTGTGTTTTCTTCCCTTTTTATCTAGATCTTTCTCCTGTGGCCCTGATAAGAACAGTGAATAGTGGTAGCTAGGTGACATCCAGTTCTTTTAGTTTCAGGGTAGTTGGAGCTGTGGCCTGTGGAGGCTACTTCTCTGTGGTATCTTAATAAACTTAATATCCCGTGTGGCTTAATTTTCCCAGCCACTGTACAAAGTGACTTTGAAAGTAAGGGAATAAATATTGAAGAGCACTAAGTTCTCTTGGGTCTGAAAAGTGATGTCCTTTGAGGTAAAGTTTCTGCATTAAAAAACACAGTCTTTGTAAATGGGAGACAAGGTTATGTGACCATGGGAAATGTTCCTTCACTTTCTCTACTACTTCCTTTCTTGAATGTAATTAACCACTTGCCACCGAGTGAGTTCCAGCAAATGTAACCTGATGTGTGTGAGAGTAGAACTGTGTTTTACAGGATATTCAGTGGCTGGTTTTTCACAAGTAGATCTTTGAGATTTTTTCCCCCCTAGATTCTTCAGTATTGACTCAAACTGACAACCTTTTGGTTAGGAGTTGAATGTATTCATCATTTATACCACCCAGAGTTAACATTCAGAGATATGAACTGTTTTTTAAGAGAGCCACGACAGATCAAGCATCTGGCGTTGTTACTGGACATGGGCATGATCCAGCTGCAGCAACAAAATTTAACAGGACGACAAGCAATAAGTGTTGGAGAGGACCTAGAGAGATAGAAAGTCTTCAGCACTCCTGGTGGGATTGTAAAATGGTGCAACCACTGTGGAAGGGCAGCTTCATGTTTCCTTAAAAACATAGAGTCTAAAGAGCATTATGTTTAGTGAACCAACTCAGTCTCATAAGGACAAATACTGTATTAAGACTGTTGTTGTTCACTGTTGTGTTGGAACCAACCCATAGCTGTCCCTCCAGTGGGCATTAAGACTATTATTATAAAAATAGAAGAATAACTAGTAAAATGTGTATAAAATTACAAAAGTGGAGGGGAAAGGACTAAATGGGTGGAAAATGGGGAGGGGGAATTTGCTAAGGTGGTGGGTTTGGTGGGTATATGGGGGAGTGTGAAGGAATAGGAAAGATCCAGTGGGGACCTGAAAAGATGGGGTAACAGTAGGCATAGATCAACTGTGACTAATAAAACACAGCGTGAATGAAGGAATGTATGAAACACCATGTGTGTAAATGGAACACAATGTATATGAATTTTGTGTGCAAACCAATATGAAATAAAATAAAAAAAAAAAAAGCTGAAATCCAATATGACCCAGCTCTTCCACTGCTAGGAATATACCCCGAAGGAAATTAGAACGGAGACACAAATGGAGATATGGACACCTATGTTCGTAGCAGCATTATTCACAATAATAAGAAAATGTACATCAACAGATAAATGGATTGAGAGAAATTGTGGTACCTTCACACAATGGAATATTATGCAGCACTAAGGAATGACAATTTCATAAAATATAACAGGAGAGAGTCTAGAGAGCATTATTCTAAGGGAAATAACTCAGTCTCATAAGGGGAAATAATGCATAAGATCATTATTGTAAAACTAGAAGGATAACCAAGCAAGTTGTATAGAAATGTACAAAAGGGGAAAGGGAAGAATCATTAGAATACCAGAGGTTTGTGGACAAATAGGGATGACTGAAGAAATAGAAATTATTCTGTGGAGACTTGAAAAGATGGGATGATAATAGACTAATAGATTAATAGTAGCTACTTATATAAAATATAGTGTATATGAAATATTGTATAAAACACAATGTACACAAATGAAACACATTATAAAAGATTCTATAAAACAGTGTACATGAATGAGACACAATGTATATATATGACTGCTGCAAACAATAAAAATATGTTAAAAAAAAGCAATAGCTCTTTGTCCTTTCTAGCTCTTAACCTCCTTAAATTCCTCTAACATTAACAGAACATTTGGAATGGGCGGAAGGACATTAGGAACTTTAATGTCTTTCTCAAATGCATTGATTGGTTTAAGAAGGCACATTTATTCTGGAGATGACCAGGGGACATTATGTTTGGTCTCTGTGTGAATGTACATTTATATGTTTGTGTAAGTGTATGTGTTTGGGAGCAGGAGTGGCATTCACTTCCTAAACAATAAAAAGTTTCCTCTGGAAACTCTATGAACTTTGATAAATGTCAATAGTTGTAGAGGGTCTTCAGGCCTTTTTTCATAGTGTTGCTATGAGTTGTGCTTGACTTGAAGGCAATCAACAACAACAAATGTACATAAATTGGGATCCAATTTGATGCATACACCATTCCTTTAAGTCTTCAAACTTGAATCTAACTTGAAGATAAGTTGTGAGAAGATAGACTGAAGGCATCAGTAGCTGGTTTGCATTCTTTAGATGAATCTCTCTCTCATCATTGTTGAGTTGGAACCAAATCATAGCTGACCCTTCAGCAGGTTTTCAGAGGGTGTCAATTGCAGGGGAGCAGATTGCCCATCTGCGTCCCACACAGCTGCTGGTGGATTTGAACTGCCTGGTTTTGGGTTGGCAGCACAACTTCCTTAAAACCAACCAACCAACCAACCAACCAACCAACCAACCAAACAAACAAACAGACTCATTTCAAGCCAAAACATTCTGGGAAGCTATTGTCCAGCTAAATAAATGCTTGTTTGTTGAACACTACCTTTTACTGAACTTAATCTTGCCAGCTGCTCTCTCAGAGATCTTGAGTGTGAAGCCGAGCTCTGCCTAGGTTGCCAGCTAAGAATCGATCTGGGCTCCAATTCCAGCAGAGAAGCGTTCATATTTTTAGAAGTAGCACTCACCCTAGCATAGCATACGGTGATACGCAATGCCAACTGTTTATAAAAACCCATGTTTTAATTAATTTCTAGAAAATTAAATTGCTTCCTTTCCTCCCTCTGGTGCCTTTTGTCCATCAAACTGTATGAAACCACATCAAAATTCAGCATTTGGCCTTTGCCGAGGACTTAGAGAGAACTGGCATGTTGACCTTTAGAACAATATGAGGAATTCCTGGTGTTTGGATGGCTCGGGGCCAGGAGACCTGGGTTCTGTCCTCATGTCTGTGCCTCATGAGGTGAGGGATCTGGGCCTAGTCCCCAAACCCTCTAGCTCTTCCATTGCAGTTTATTAAATAAAGAGGGAGGCTGATCCCTATAATCCTATCCCATTTTAATAATTATTGTAGCTTTGTGATAGTAAAACATAGTGTTTGGAAGAATCCATCTTGAAATCATGATTATCTGTCTTTTGGAGCTATGCATCTTGGGTGGTTCTGAAGGATAATGTGGGGCAAGTGAGAGCGTTAAGGGACCAAGACAGTGATTTTTGTAATTCCTGAATGAAATCCTTGCCATATTTGGTAGATCGTGTGTATTCAAAGATCATTTTTAGCTTGCCTTAAGCCTATTGCTTTCTTGTTTATTGAAACTTTATTTTTTATTGATGTCCCTTGTCTTTTGCATAGACCAGGTGCCTCAGTCCAGTGATTGCCTGGAGTCCTTTTTATGTTTTGTGATTCCTTGAATGCCTCTTTTTCTCTGTTGTATGTCTTTTCCTGGCGCATTGTTTAAAGTGTGATTCCCAGTCCACCTACAGTAGAACGACCTGGCTGGAGATGCTTGATAATACGGAAGATGCAGTTTACATTCTTTCCTTAACTGGAGTCAAGTCTCTTGGGGTAGGATACAGGAATCTTCCTTTTTAGCAAGCACCCTAGTGACTGTCACATCTAAATTTTCCTCAGTAATACTCTTCTTCCAGCATGGGAGTTATGCCTTTTTTTTAAAAGCCATATTCTTAGAATCTAATGCATAATTAGAGTTCAGTGAATATTTTGGAGCAAATGAATCAGTGCATGAATAGATGATCTTGTAGTAGTTAATTGAAAGGTGTAAAATCTTTTTTACTGGGTTGAAAACGCTGGAGTATCTATTGAGTGTATGAATGGTGCTGATAACTAGGTGTTGGATGTTATTTTTCATCCATAAAGGAATAAAAATTCCTAAGCTGATAACTACCTCTCATTTCATAACAACCTTTCAAAAGTAGAATTTATGAGAGTTTCATGAATTTAATGAAATCTTCTGGTGGTGAATTTATGTGCTGAACCGTCCCAGGATTCAGTTGACCAGTCTATCAGGTATCAGTGCAGTTATATGACTTATAAGTGGTGCTTGATCAGAGTAATAAGAACCAAGAGTCAGTGCCTGTGAGAAGCTTGGCCATAGAGTATTGTCTCTGCCATAAATGACCTGTGACCTTGAAGAGGCCACTGACTATCTCTTGGTCTTCCTTTATTCATCAGTTGTTGTTGTTAGGTGCTGTTGAGCCTCATACAACTCATAGTAACCCTGTGAACAAAAGGTCTGAACTTTGTTCTATCTTCTGCCATCTTCATGCTTCCCAACATCCAAGAGCCCATTGCAGCAATCACTGCGTCAGTCCACCTGCTTGAGGGTCTTCCTCTCCTTCGCTGACCGTCCTCCCTTCCCAGCATCTTGTCCTTCTCCAAGGTATAACCCCTCCTCGCAACATGCCCAAAGTATGTGAGCTGAAGTCTCATCATTCTTCCCTGTAAAGTGCACTCCAGCCGCACTCTGTCTGAGACATACCTGTTTGTTCTCTTGGCTTCCATGGGATGTTCAGTGCTCTTCTCCAACACTGCAGCTCAAAGGCTTCAGTTCTTTTTCTGTCATCCTTATTCAGCAGTGCTAATCATTTTCCTAAGGGAGCTCTGGTGGCCTGCTGGGTCGGGAGTTGTCCTACAAAGCAAAGGTGCCACCGCTGCTCAGTGGGAGAAAGAAGGTAATTCTCCTCCCATGCCTTTTACAGCCTCTGACCATTGGAGGGTGACTCACCATCAGTGAATGACTGAATCATTTTACTAATCAGTCCATTCAGCAGTTTGTATTAGGTAAACTGTCACATAAAAGAAATAAAGCTAGGGGAGCTCTGGTGGCCTAGTGCCAAGGAGCTGCAACTACAATCCCAGAGGCGCACGGTTCGAATCCACCAGATGCTCTGCCGGGGAAGGAGGGACAATCTCCTCCAGTACCAGTCAGATCTGATTTGACGGTACATGCACACAAAAATAATAAAATTTAAAAAAATTAAAAAAAAGAAATAAAGCTATCAGTTGAAATAAGCACACAATAGTACTGTTTTTGGTTGCTTCAGGCTACTAACATGTCTTCCAAGCAGAGGGAAAAAAAATACTGGTAGCCTAGCGGTAAGAATCTGCATTGTAATCTCAAAGGCAAGTGGTTGGAATCCACCAAGTGCTCTGTAGGAGAAGGATAGGCAGTCAACTCTCTTGTGGTTTCAGCCTCTAAAATCCCACTGGAGTGTCAGCTGTGGGTTGGTTCCAACTCATTAGTATACAACAACAACAACAACAACAACTAAAGTTTGAGTATTTTAAAAATTTATATTCTGCTTTGCTAAAATTTGGTAATTTGAATTGGCAAATTTTAAAACACATTATTTCAATTTTTATCTTAAAAATAATTGTTTTTCTACTTTGTGTTAATAAAGTAGACTTCTACAGCTTATGCATAAAAACCATAAGAACCCATATTCTCAGATTTCTTAACAAGTCGAATTTCTAGCAGGAGTGGCATCCGCTTCCTAAACCACATGCCTCAGAAACTCTATGAACTTTGATAAATGTCGGTAGTTATTGAAAGCCCTTTTGTTCATAGGGTTGCTATGAGTCATGCTTGACACGAAGGCAGTCAACAAAACAACAACCCAGGAGTTTGGCAGTCAGTACAGTTGATGACTTGTCTTTTTGACCTTAGAAGAATATGTAGCTTGTAAGAAACCAGACTTTCCACCTTTCCTTGGAAATGATTTGTTTGGGCTGTACCTGCTTCAGAAGACCCTCATTAACTCCTATGTACCCTGGAGAATATCAAAAGGGAATGGTTTTATAGATACAATTCTTTGATTCATAGTTACTATAGTTACTTAAAAAAAAAGACAGAAGCTCCTATGCTCTGACACTCTCTCGTTTAGAGCTTTGTGTTTGGTGAACCGTGGCAATTCTCAACACTTCCTGTTGCCATCTCTCTTACTATCTTTTTCTGTGCTTTATTTGCAAGAAACTAATACAATTTTTTAATACAACTAATACAGCTCTGTAGATGGAAATTTGTGGCATCTGTCCTAGGGAAGATGAATCCCTACCACACTGTGTGTTCCCAGCTGGTGTCTCTCCTGTCAAGCTGCCTACTCAGGAACCTCCTGCATGCTTTGAAGGGAATGGTGCTTCTGTCTAGAATCCTACCCCTCAGCAGAGGATCTTGGGTTCGTGAGACTTTAAACTGGATCCCCCTTCCCACTGCCCTCTGTAAAACTCTCTCTACTTTCTCACTGTCATCTCATTGGTTCTGACTCATAGCAACCCTCTATCTGATTTCTGATGCTGTAAATAGCAACGTGAAGAGATTGCTCATCTCTTTTCTCTGAGACTCGTAGTGGATTTGGACTGTTAGGGATTCAAAGCCATTAGTTAGCAGAACAGCTTGCTACAAACTACACCGTCAAAACTACCTGCTCTCCTAAAGAAACCAGAATCATCACTCAAATAAGATATATGAATACCCATGTTTTTGCTGCATTATTCACAATAGCAAAGAGATGGAAGCAACCCAAGTGCCCATCAACAAATGAATGGATAGAGAAGCTGTGGTATTTTCAGAAAATGGAATATTATACAGCATTGAAAACCAGTTAACTCATAAAACATTACACAACATGAGGGAGTCTGGAGGACATTATGCTGAGTGAAATATCTCAGTAACAAAAGGGCAAACACTGCATAACATTACAGTTATAAAATGGGACAGATGTGGGGGAATTGGGCAGAGAATGGGAAAAGAGTGGATAGATAACAAACACTGGTAGAACAGATGAGGGGAGGAATTGATGGAAAGAATATATGAATAGGCATTATATGTCTTATGTATGTGTATATATATTATCCAACCTAAATTAACTTAGGTTGACTTATTCCCAGCAGTATTTTTTTTTAATTTTATTTTTTTTGTGTGTGTACTGTCAAATCTTGGAAGGAGGAGTGCCATCCACTTCCATAATAGCTTGCCTTCAGAAACCCTATGAACCTGGAGAGAGGGTGAAAGGCACCCAAGCGTCGAGGACTCTCCTTCATAGGGTCTCTATGAGTCGTCTGTGACTCAACAGCACTTAACAACAACAACAACAACAACTGTCAAATCGGATCTGACTGGTTCAGATCCCAGCAGTATTCTATAGCTCATTCAGTTTGCACTAAATTGAAAAATATCTTCAAGAATATGGCATTAGTGTGTAAAGTGTATTTTGGAAGCAGGAGTAGCATTCACTTCCTAAACAACATGGCGTCCGGAAACTCCATGAACTTTGGTAAATGTCGATAGTTATAGAGGGGTTTCAGGCCTTTTGTTCATAGGGTCGCTACCAGTCATGCTTGACTCGAAGCCAGTCAAGAACAACATATATTTTATATGTGACAACATCCTGGAAAAAGGGTGCATTGTGGAGTGGATTGAGGTAGAGGAGGGAGAAAAAAATATGCAACAATGAAAAAAAACCGAATAAATATTTTTAAAAACCTACCTTCTGCAGGCTCAACACTTTATTTCCTAATTCGTAGCTGGAAAAAAAAGACTGACCATAAATGAGAGCTTTGGGCTGCTGCCTGCTGACATATTCATGTCTATCTTTTAAAAATTGCCTTTAAAAATACCAGTGGTCTGTTATAGTTTTAAAAATATTTTACTGTCATAAAATATAAGTAACATAGAAGTTTCCGGTTTATCTATTTTTTAGTGTACTTTCTACACTATAATTTTGAAATTTACTTAACAATTCCTTTCAGGAAATAAAAAAATATTATTTTTTTGGCAAAGCGTTGTTTTTATGGGCTGGAAATCATCTTTATTTGGAAAGACTTATAATTGATTTCTGAAGCACATACAATTTTATTTACTATATAAATTTGTAGGGAGGAAAAAAAATCACTTAAAGGGGTAGCATAACATAAATTAGGAGCTAAAAATTTTTATCAAATTTAGTGCCCAGAATATAAAATAAAAAATGGACCTTCTGTTATAAAAACCTAGTAACCTATTGCTGTTGAAAGGATTCCTAACTATAATCATTATCTCTCTTACTCATTCATTGTTCTTGAATCCGAACTCGTTCACACATGACCTTCTATTGGGTTCCTGCGTGTGTAAATGACACAGGAGGAGATTGTGTTTTCATCTCTGAGCTGCTGATTTGAACCCTTAGATCCAGCCATAGAGTTCGCAGTGCAGATCACTAGGGTGTAGGGCACTAGGACAGAGAAAACTGCTCGATAGGATTGGTAGAGCTGTGATGGACTAGTGGCAAGAAGCTGCACTGCAGTCCCAAAGGCATGCGGTTAGAATCCACCAGCTGCTCTGCAGGAGAAGGATGGACAGTCTCCTCCTCTGTGATTAACTGCCTCTGAAAACCCACTAGAGGGTCAGCAATGAGTTTGTTTGACTCAGTGGTGCACATCAACAACAACAGTCGTTACAGAAGCTGACTGCCACACCTTTCTCCCCTGGAGCAGCTGGTGGATTGGAATCACTAACCTCTGTTAGCCTCTGAGTCCTGTGCTACACAACCAGCCTACCTTGCCCACTATGATACAAAAAAAAAAAGGTTTTAAAAATCCACATTTTTAATGCTTTTTAATGCAGTTTTCAGCATTTGCAAGTTCCTTGCTCTTTGTTCTCATAGATACAAGTCAATTATTTGAGCTAGCTTAGTTATTATTTTACTTTTGCACTTATATAACATCATATTTTATTTTTTTCACACACTGAACAAAATATCTGTGATGTATGTGATACCTCTCCAGATGATTTACTCAGACCTTTGTCATACTATTAGAGTTCAGATTGCCGCCTCTTTTTTGCAATGTAGGTAAATTTTGTAAGAAACATATTTTTGTGATGTATTCCTTTTTATTTTTATTGCTTCCTCAACTTAAATTCCCAAGAATGAAATTTATAGGTCACAGCTTTTTTTTGGCCCTCTTATAATACTCTGCTTTTAGCATCTTTTCGCCTCTCCATCTTCCAACCAATTCTGGCAAAACAGAGTTGTCAGATTTTAGTTGAATGCTTCGAGTGGTCAGAATTGGATCAGTTAAGACAGCTTCTTGAAGACTTGATTCTGCTGATGGTTTCATTGGTTCATTTTTATGTCAAGCCGGTAGCTGGTCATAATCTTTAAATTCTTGGTACCGATTCCCAGAAAAAGCAGTGTCAGTAAAAGGACGGTGCTCAGCCTGCACGCCGAGCTGGTTTGGAGCTCAGCACAGGAGCCAGCCGTCGCTTGCAGCCTGTCTCCTTTACCTCTCCCTGATCTCGGGCTGGTGGGGTCACACTGCTCCTCGCCCTCTGCCAGCAGAGACTTTCCAGCCCTACCTGGTAGAGAACATGTCTGTCATGTGAGTGTCCGTCTTGGCACAGTCTGGGAAGATAACCATGATCTGCAGCAGAGCACGAATGCTGGGGGCAAGTACTCTAATGTGTGCTACACTCTGCTCGGCCTGCTGTATGGCCTTTGGTGTCCCTGGAAAGTCAGAGAGCCCAGCTTAGCATGTGGTTGACTACCGAAAATGCTGTGTTAAAGCACAAAGAATTCAGATTGGCTAAATGCTGTTTCAGTAGCCGCAAATCCAGATAACATGAGAAAAATCTGTGTAGCTCTGACAGCCAATATTGAAATTAAGAAAGATTTCTTGGTGGAGGGTTTTTTTCTGTTGTTTTTGTTTTTGAAGTTTTCCCCTAACAGTGGTTTTTTTTTGTTTGTTTGTTTGTTTTTTGTGTTTTTTTTAACTCTTTTAGCATATTTTAAGTAGAATTTTACAGTCATCCTTGCATATCAGCATGTAGCTGTATGAAGTGAAGCTTATATTAACTTATTCAAAGGTCTATGAAATGAAATTGAATGAAGACGACTTAGGCTTCTGGCTGAACCACTGGGAAATGGAGGGGGAAAACAGCACAGATGTTTGGTATGGGTGACTTCTGGAGTCAGAATGAACATGGGGCCACTTTTTGTTTGAGGTTCTGGATATATTCTAATAAGGTCTTTCTGATGAGGAAGTGTATCTTTAGCCAAGTGAAAATGTACTTCAGCATATCCAACCTCTTTAAGGAGCCAGAGCAAAGAAAGGTTGTGGTATCTAAATGTTCCTTCTCATTTACCCACTTCTGTGTGGTCTCCATCTCTGTGGGGCCTGCCTTGTGTGTTGGTTGGTTGTTCTTCTTGTACCAACCCTGAACTAAGCCCTCCCTTGTTAGGGGAGCTTAAGAAGCTTCCTGTGATGTTCACTCCGGAGACTGCTCATCTGCAGTGGTTTGGATCCATCAACTGTTCTAGTGGGAGAAAGGTGGTAAAGATTAATGTATACGTCTTTAGGATATTTAAAAGAATAGTGGCAATACTACTTTTCTACAGCAAATAAAGTGGTATACTAGGTTACGTGTTGAGGTGTTAAAAAACAACAACAAAGAAATAGTTCAAATCAGTCACCTGCTTCTTGGGCGAGAGATGAGATGATTTCCAGCCCTTCTGGACTTTCAGCCGCAGAATCCCACCCTGCTGTGGAAGGTCAGCATGAGTTGAAATGGACTTGACAGCATTGCACACAGTTTTGGTTTCAACTCATCTAAAGTGCATTTGCTTTATTAGACTTCAAATTAAGTTACATAAAATTTTCTTTTGATAAAACGTATGTGTTGTTGCGTATCGTGGAGTTAAAACTGACCCTTGGCTGACCCTCAGGCGAGTTTTCATAGGCAGTTAATCACACGGAGGAGATTGCCCATCCTTCTCCCTCAGAGCCGCTGATGGCCTCAAACCCTGTGCCTTTGGGATTGTAGGGCAGCTATTGCTACTAGGCCACCATTTATAGGACATCATTTTATGTAGGAAGAAAAGAAATATTTTTCGCTCTTTTAAATAAAAATTATGCAGTATTCTCTCTCAGAGGAGTCCAAGTGCTTTCCTTTGCTGTGCCTGTATTACAGGCAGAAAAACATTTCAAACCAATTTGCCATATATCTGTTTTAATAGAGAGAAATGAAGAAGAAAATTTAGAGTTAACAGTTTTGACATATTTGCACCAAAATGGTATTTAATATATCCAGATGTTTTACCCAGCAAAAATGGAGAATTACTCATGGTTTAAATGAATCTGAAAGAAAAATCTTTTATTGCTATCCATTTTTTTGAGATTTTTTTATTATTAAATTTTATTACTTTTAATGAACATTTACAGAGATTTTGGGTTTTCATTCATTCATTGTTGCTTTTTTGAGATTTTAAAAAATTAATTAGAATGAAAGTTTACAGAGACTTAGGGTTTCCAGTCATTCATTGTTGTACTTTTCTCCCTGCCCACCCCCTCTCCCCAATTCACTCTTCTCCTTGAAAAGTAAAAGAAAAACTCTTTCATTGTTTTGCAGTCCCTCCCCCCAAGACCACTCCACTGTGCAGCCTTCATTCTGGACCCTGTCATGACAATAATACATAATCATATATCCCTTTTAAACAGTTCTCTTCCTCATATGTTTTAGTGCAGTATACTTCATTCCTCCCCTTCTTCTCTGTCTTCCCTCAACCCTGATGTCAGTCCCGTTTTACAATAGTGGCCCTGTGCAATATTAGCTATCCATTTTTGGTGTGTGTTTCACCCTTGGACACTTTAACATGCTGTGTATTCTTTGGAAAGAGTGAAATTGGTATCATGTGCATTTTAATTAGAATTTTAACTGAAAACGACAGTTGGAATAATTTCTTTTTCAGTCATATTCCTAACAAGTTATGGAATAAAATATTGTATATGTTGTATTATTGTTGTGGCTTTGTGCCATAAAATCACCTGCGACTCATAGTAAAACTATGTACAACAGCTCTGAACCCTGCCCTATCCTGAGCCTTTCTCACTTACTCCAACACACATAATCCCATGGCCCCTATTATCATGTGAATCTCTCATCTGGGGTCTTCCTCTCCTGTGCTGTTACACCACTATTCCAAGCTTGATGTCCTTCTCTAAGAACTGTTCCCTCCTGACCATGTGCTGAAAGTATGTGAGATGGAGCTTCAAAACCCTAGCCTCCAAGGAGAAATTTGGTTTCACCCTCTCTAAGATAGACATATATTTTCTCTTTGTTTTGTATGTTCAAGATTCTTTTCCATCACCACAACTCAAATGCTTCAATTCTGCTTTCATCCTTAGTCACTGTCTAGCTCTCTGATGCATACCATGGCCTGGATCAGACACACCTTAGTCTCTAGCCTGATGTCGTTCCTCCTCAGCACTCTAGAGAAGTACCTGACAGCAGACTTCCCCAGTACAATTTGCCTTTTGATTTTCTGAATGCTAGTGTCAAGAGTGTTGTTTGTGGAGCTGAGCAAGCTGAAATTGTTAATAACCTCAATCTCTTCTCCATCTGTCATGGTGCTGCCAATTGGCCCAGTGGTGAGAATCTTTGTCTTCTTGATTCAATCTATATTGAAGGCTATAGTCCTAGATCTTCTGCAGCAGATAATTCAGGTGCTACTCAGTTTTGGCAAGCAAGATTGTATCATCTGCATAATGCAAATTGTTGATGAGTCTTCCTCCAATCCTGATACCACGTTTCTCCTCATAGAGCACAGCCTCCAGAATGATCTTTTCTGCATAAAGATTGAGAAAGTAGGGAGATAGGACACATCCCTGACACACTCCTTTCCTGATTTTGACATGCATTGTTTCCTTGTATAGTGATAGAAAATAAGTAAAATGTGATGGTTTCCAAGGTTTCGTGTACTATAAGTAAATGACATCTTTGTCACAGTTTGAAGTACATAAAAGAATATTATATGTGTTCCTCAAACTCTAATAATCATCTTAGTCATATATATTGATATGAAAGCACAGGAGTAATGTATACTTGGTACTTTTATGATTAAAAACATAGAGCATTTTATTGTTAAAATAGATCCATGGTAATACAAAGGATAAATCCAACTTGAGAATATTATCTAGTACTTCCCCCCTTTGGGCCTCCTTATGAACTTGCTCATTATACTGTGTCAGAGCATCTGAGCTCTCCCTCCATCAGATGGAGGTGCTTAACTGATGACATGGTTTGCTTTCCTTCACTTTTTACACTGATGTCCTAATTATAGAAGCATGAGAATTACCCAGAATTTGATTTTGAAATCTTGTTCCAATTTGTATGTGTGATAGAACATTTACTTACATATATTCTCTTTCTCAATTTTACCTTTTTTTAAACTGTCTTTAGTTTCTATGGCATGCTTTTAACATCTGGTAGCATAAACCTCTTCCATTTTTATTTTCTTCCCAAAAGTGCCTACACTGCTAATTTTGTGTTATTCCTCAATATACATTTTTAGACTTCATTTGCCATGCTCTCTCGAATTACTGATGGGATTTTCTAGGAAATGCACTGAAGTTATAGAAATTAATTGTAGGGGAACTTGGCAATGTGAACTCTTCTGACCTTGAGGTTACTGACTATTCTGAGATTTAAAACTATTCTTTAAAGTTTTAATGTTTCTCCCTGGAGAATCTTCTTCAGTCATCATTAGGTTAATTGCTAGATAAACAGTTTTTATTGTTGCTAAAATCAGTGCATTTGTCTCTCATATTCTCTTTAAATATTACAGAATAGAAGAATACTATTTTGTATGTGTATTGATTTTGTACCAGACAACTTTGCAGAACTCCAGCTTTGTTTAGAATTGTCACAGTAAGAACATAGAGGTCATGATGGTGCACAGTGTTTTCTCGTTAAATTTTCTCCTTGGTGACTCACTAAGTTTGAGAGTTTATTTTTTTCCTGAGGATTTAAGACCCTGTCTTTAATGAGGGCCAGTATCAGAACTGGCAGATGTTCATTTGGCTTAGAAGAAGGTGCAGCATCTGGAATATCTTTGCAGATCTCAGATGAATCCTGGCTGAAAGCAGAGACATCAGAAGAATGTCTATTTGTGTTTGACTGTGACAAAGGCATTTGTCTGTGTGGATCATAACAAACGATGGTGAACATTGAGAAGAATGAGACTTCCTGAACACTTAATCACGCTTATATGAAACCTAGACCAAGAAGCTGTGGTGCAAGCAGAGCAAGGTAGTATTACATGGTGTAAAATTTAGGAAGGTGTGTGTCAGGGTCGCATCTTTTCTGCATGCCTGTTTACTCTGTATGAGTAGAGCTTATCATTTGAGAAGCTGGACTCTATGAAGAAGAATGTGTCATTGAGGATCAGAGGAAAACTCTTCAATAATCTGTTCTGAAGATGACACAATCATGCTTTTTTGAAAGTGAGGAGGAGGATTTGAAGTGCTTTCTACACAAGATCAGAGACTACAGCCTTCAGTATAGATTGCATTTCAACATCAATAAAACAGAAGTTCTCACCACTAGATACAAATAGGCAATATCATGATAGTTGGAGTAGAGGATGGCGGAAGATAAGACAAGGTTCACATCTGTTGTTCTTAGGTTTTCTGGAGTTGTAGTTGACTTGGCAACACCAACAGTAACAACAATGGCAATGGATGTCATTTTGGCTTTTGAAAGTTGGTAGAAAATAGCAACTTTGTAACAGAAAAAAGTAACTGGAAAGATTAAAAAAAAAAACCAAAAAAACCCAAACCCACAATCCCTAAGCAAAGAAGTTTGTAATATATTTGCATAGAAAGAAGGTTTCTGCCATTTTTCATTCTGCATTTTAAAACGTGTCCTTCTCCCCTGACTCTAATTAGCAGCTAGCTTCTAGAAAGTGTCCTGTCAAGCCAAGGAGAGAACCAGCAGGCTGTGGGAAGGGCAAGAAATTGAAAATCTTCTTCCTTGTCAGAAGAAGAAAAGCGGGCTAGAAAAATTATACTTATTTATCTGCTTCTATCTGCCACCCTCTTGCCCCTGCTGTCCTGCTATAAAATTGTTCTATCTTGGTGTGTCTTCGTAGATCATTCATATAGCCTCTTTGCTGTGGCGATTAAGAGCACATCACTTCTTCCTTATTTTTCTGCTTTCCCCCTGAATGACTGCCATCTAAGAGGGAAGAGGTACTGCCCTAATCTATTCTGTGTTCAGTGATGCATTGCTGACCAAATGAATGGCGAAGTGGTAATTGAAAATGTAACTGTAGATATGAATCTTGCCTTTTGACTTGACAACTAAGGTTTTTGATTTATTTGTAAGGTAGCTCTGCCCCTGACGTGTATGCCTGCCCGTCAGGCCAGTCCAAAAGCATAGATTAGATAACAGAAGGGGGGAAAAGATTTCATGAGTAAGGTAAGGTAGACTATGCCTAGGAATCTGATAAGCAAAAGTAAGGAATCATTGATAATAAAATGATTACAGGTGCTAGATTGAGCAAAGAACAGTGGGAAGATAATATTTTTGGTCACAAAAATGTAATAACCTACTGTTAGGATACTTGAAAGCTATAATAAATAGAGAAAATGAGATGATAGTATAGAAGAAGAATAATTGGCTCCTGGTATCATGTGAACATTTTCTATCTAAATCATTACTTTTGACAGCAAGGACATGCTGCCCCCAGAGGAGATGATGGGGGCTTGGTAGTGAGATTAAATAGTTCCTGGGAAAATCATGGCTCAAGTGTTCTGCCGATGTTCATAAATCAAACAGTTCTTTGGTGGTTGTTGAAAAAACCTCTCAGCCGAGGGAAGTGGTAAAGAAGAGGAATTTGCTCGGCAGTGCTGTGAGTACCTAAGAGGCCGGGAGCTCGGGTCTGGGAAATGAAATACCTCCACAGAAAAAGGAAACAGAGTCATAAGCCAGCATGTCTGGAGACTTGAGTTTATTATAAAACAGCTATGGGGGTGATTTTTCATTGCTGCATTAGTGCATTTGCATAACATGTCCTTTCCCGAAAAGCTATTGAAAAATGACAAGTGACGCCTGCTCCCATCTCCGAGGAGCCTACTGGACGGAGGATAAAGCTCACCCTGCAGTTCACAGGGATCAGGGGTGTCAGGAAACACACAGCTGACATCCTGATAGTGGATGGAACACTTGTACATACAAAGAAAAGAGACAGAGTAAAATCAGCCTCACCAGCTGTGGGCCTCAGTTTCTCACTCCAGCGAGTCTTCACAGCCTGTGTAAAGAGATGGTCTGCTTACATCCCTGTTCTGCAGAAGGGCCTTTTTCCTTCCTCTCTTTGAGCAAGTATTTTATAACACACACCGAGTTTAGCAGTTCCTGAGAATGTTAGCAAATATGTATGTTCTCAGGACAAAAAGGGAGGGGTATCTTGATAGGCTGCTTTTTTATCGTAGGTTAGTTTCTGGCTTCAGATGCATTAGGAAGAGTGACATAGAAATATCCAGTTCAAGAACCCAGTCTGATGCATCAAATGCTGAGAAACACATCACTGGAGTGTTCAAGGACTGCCCTCTTCCACAGTTCCAGTCTTGCCCCTTCACTTGAGCTATGGGTTTCTGTGGTCAGTCTTGAGCATGTTTGACGAGACACCTCCTCAGTGCATCCTGATACCTCTGCAAGAGCTTACAGATGAATTTTGTGTGGTTGATTCAAAGGACCCTGCCTTGCTGGACTTGGGGGCCTGCATTCAAATACAGGTCACTGTGGCTTTGGCCAGCACCTTACTTAACCTTTTGGATTTCATTTGTTTTGCGCACGTCATGATAACTTCTGACTCTGAATTTCGTAAATGTGGACCTTTCCCTCTCTTGCATTGTGTCAGATCTATGAGGGATCATAGATACGTTGTGTTTTTCACTCCATTTTCTGCCTCTACTTTGCTTCTCCTGGAGTTCAGGAGGTGGTGACATAGACTGGCAATGCAGTTATGACAGCATCCTGAAGTATTCACTAGCTGCTTTATATCGCGGAGTGATTAATGTATCCTGCAGGTTATGTAATAGTAGTCTTTTTCTTATGGCAATAGTAAGTAATTTTCAAAAGTGAATTCAGGAGAAACCCCTTTTATATTGTTATTAATGATATAAAACAAAACTTCTAAAACCCTCAACAGTATTTATTTGAAATAACATTTTAAGATAAACTGTGTGGTGGAGACAGTGATTGAAGCACTTTTTAAGTTAATGTTTCACCTCAGCTAGCATAGTTGTGGGTCTCCTATTTCTACCTCAACTTTCTTGCTTGCTCTGTGTGTGGTTTCTGACTTCACTGAACATGTTGGACCTTTGTGATTTGAACCACAACCCCTGTGGGTTGCCATACCCACCCCCGTACACTCATCTTTAGCCAGAACATTCTCCCTAAGTCATTTCTCTAGAAAGTGGGCTTGGTCTAGGTGACTCTCAACAGGGATCTACAGTTCTTGACTCTGTAGATAAGTCTTGGTAAACTCCTACCTTGTACACTTTAATTCAGAATGAAACCGGAGGCCGCTTATCTTTTAAACTTTCTGTTTTGGGCCATGAAATCCTTTTGGAAATAAGGTATCTGTATGTGGAATAAGAAAGGTTTTTCCTCTGCCATTTTGGTGTGCTGATTTAGAGTAATACATTTTTATTCTAATGTGGCTTTTGTTTACGTGCCACATCAAATGTATATGCAAGCTGTGGCCAGGGCTTAAAATGTATGTACTCAACATATAGAACTTGCATTTGGCTTGGACTGTCTGTAGATAGATACCTTTTAAGTTATAAGACCAGCTTAACTTCAGGAGTAGTAAAAATATTATAGCATCAGTTGAAATTTTATGGTGCCTTTGAGGTAATATTAACCTTAATTTCATGGGCAGGCTAACCACTTAATGATACTAAAAAATCCTTAATCTTAATGACGCTAATTTTATAGGGAGAAAGTAAATTAAAGAATATTTATGACCACATTCTACTTTCGAATTTAAAATATCTAAAATACATTAAGACGTCAGTATTCTTCTTCTTTGAATAAAGTGCTCTGGTGCTATCCCAGGAAGCGTCACACAACTGGGGTAGCCATCAACCTGGTGTGGTTTTAATAAATCTTTCTGCCTGCTGGTTCGTAACCAAGTCTCAAGGTTGCCAGAATTTCTCTTTGTGAAAAAGTAGAAATACATGAGAAAAGCTTAACCTGATTAATAAAAAGAGAAAGTTTGAGGAGTTAAAAGAAGTGATATGAGTACCTGGGGAAGCTCTGTGTATTTTTCAATTATTAGGAGATCACTTCCCATCCACCCCCCATACAAAAGTCTCTTTTTATTGATAAATCATCACCCTAAACAGTCCATCTTCTTTATAAAATGACAACATTTGAAAAATTTCATTGCTAAAGTTGTAGTCCATTATACAAATGAAATGATGGTAAGTTTATTTGGGTTCTGTATTTCTAACAGATATAATTAAAAGAGTTCAGATGTTTCTCATCATTAATCAAACAATTTGCTTTTAGGTTTAAATGTCTTTTTTTAGAAAAAGACACTGAACAGGGAAATTAAAAACAAACATTTCACAGCCAATGAATGATTTGGACTTCTAGTTATATTGCTTAGCAAATAATTCAGGATGAGTATAAATAACAGTATTAATACGGAGCTCTGGTAGCCTAGTGGCAAGAAGCTGCACTGCAGTCCTGAAGGCACGCAGTCTGAGGTTACCAGCTGCTCTGTGGGAGAAGGGCCTTCTCCTCCAGCCCGATTAACTATCTCTGAAAACCTCCTGGACGGTCAGTTATAGGTTGGTTCTGACGCTACAGTACACAACAACATAACAGTAATAAAGGCTTTTTTAAAAATTACTTTTCTTAGAAGTATTTGTTTCACATTTATAATTTATTTTGAATTATACTTCTACATAAATTCTAAAAAAAATACATTAATGCAGAATTTTAAAATTCTGGTGGACTTTGGTGGCTTCCTGTTTCTGAACAACATTTATAGAAGACTCAGTTCTGACTTTATGTCATATCATAGATAGGACTTTTTTTTGTTTTTTTTTAATTTTATTTATTTATTTTTTTTACAGAGGTTTGGGATTTCCATTCATTCATTGCCGCAATTTTCTCCCTGCTCACCCCTCCCCACCAGCTTGCTTCCCCCTCTGAAGAGAGAAAAAAAAAAATAAAAAAAAATTCCTTCATTAGTATACAATTCCCACGTCCCTTCCCCCACCCCCCACCCCGAGTACAGTTCTCTATGCAACCTTAATTCTGGATTCCTGTGCTAACCA
>NW_006399764.1:14606460-14693315 GCF_000299155.1 Elephantulus edwardii | reverse complement strand
GATGGGCCCTTAGGCTGCTTCCAACTCTTTGCTATTGTAAACAAAGCTGGATAAACATGGGTGTGCATAAATCTGCTTGGATGGCAGACATGGTCTCTCTAGGGTATGTTCCCAGTAATGGGATTGCTGGGTCAAATGGTATCTCTATTTTCAATTTTTTGAGAAAGCGCCACACCGCCTTCCACAATGGTTGCACCATCTTACATTCCCACCAACAGTGAATAAGAGTTCCAGTTTCTCCATACCCTCGCCAGCATTTGTTGCTTGCTGTTCTGTTATATTTTGCTATTCTTACTGGGGTGAGATGATATCTCATAGTTGTTTTGATTTGCATCTCTCTTAGAGCTAGGGACTTTGAAAAAAAATTATGTTGGTTTATATACAAAAGTCATATACAGTATGTTTCATTTACATACATTGTGTTTCATACATTCCTCCATTCATGCTGTTTCACATTATCATGGCCATACATTGTGTTTTGTAAAATTAATCACCATTGACCCATGCTCTTCCATTACCATATCTTTTCAAGTCCCCACTGGATCTTTCCTAATTCCATCACTCCTGTTCAAAGTTAGGCAAAGTCTCATCATCCTTGCCTCCAAAGAGCACTCTGGCTGCACTCTCTCCATGACATATCTATTCATTTTCTTGGCTGTCCATGGAATGTTCAGTGCTCTTCTCCAACAACACAGCTCAAAGGAATCCATTCTTTTTCTGTCATCCTTATCCAGATCTTGGATGCATAGCTAGTAATTGGAAAGACCATGGCCTGAATCCTTAGTCCTCAAACTGACATCACTACTCTTCATTAATTTGGAAAGGTCCCTAACTGCAGATTTTCCATTATAATGCATCTCCTTATTTCCTGACTGCTTGTACCAAGGGTGTTAATTGTGGATCCAAGCAAGATGAAGCTGTTGACAGTTTCAATCGCCTCTCCATCCATCATGACACTACCTGTTGGACCAGTGGTAAGACTCTTTGTTTTCTTGATATTGAGACACAGTCCATACTGAAGGCTACATTCCTTGATTTTCTTCAAGAAGTGCTTCAAATCTTCCCTCACTTTCAGGAAGCAAGGTTGTTTAATCTGCAGAAAGCATGTTATTGATGAGTCTCCCTCCAATCCTAATGCTGTACTCCTCTTCATAGAGTCTAGCATCACAGATAATCGGCTCAGCATACAGATTGAACAGGTATATAGCCCTGACACTCTCCCTTCCCGATTTCAAACCATGCAGTACTCCCCTGCTCTGTTCGCACAACAGCTTCCTAGTCCAGGTATAGGTTTCTCATGAGCACAGTCAAGTGCTCTGGGATTCCCGTGCTTCTCAGTGTCAGCCACAACTTGTCATGATCCACACAGTCAAATGGCTTTGTATAATCACTAAATCACAAAAAGACATTCTTCTGGTATTCCTTACTTTCAGCCAGGATCCACCTGACATCAGCAGTGCCACACCCTCTTCTAAATCCTGCTTGACCTACTGGCATTTCCCTATTTATGTACTGTTCCAATCATTTTTGAATGATCTTCAGCAGGATTTTGCTTGCATGTGATATCAATGATGTTGTTCAATGATTTCCACACTCAGTTGGATCACCCTTCTTCAGAATAAGAACATTAAGTCATTAGTATGTAGTTAATTTTAAGTCTAAAGCAGGGAACATACATCACTGTCTCCCTGGAATCAGTGAGTGATTATAAAAAGAAACACTTTCATTTCCTCAGAAAGTTTAGACAGTGCTGGAATAAGTTACACCTTCAGGTGTAAAAGTATATCAGGAAAAAGTAAAATCTGGTTTGTGGGTTTTTGTTGGTTTTTTTTTGTTGTTGTTGTTTTTTAGGGAGATGTATAGGCAATCCCCTTCTGTTGGATACAGCCTCAGAAAACCAGCTGTGGATTAGCCCTGATTTGGCCACAATGAGTTGTAGTTGTTGAATCAACCACACGGCAAGCTGAATAGCCATTTCTGATGCCCTGTCTCTTCTGTGCAGTTTACAGTGCTTCCTCTTTGGTTATTTTAGAGTGATGCATTTTCATTCCCTTTTCCACTAATGAAACGTTTTCTTTCATCTGAATGCCACTGGATCTTTTCCTGGATTGTGTGAAAGGAACTGGATTTAAGACATGAATAATTAAAAGTAGTAACACATAATACTGCTTATTAATGTTTACCTTTAATGGTAGTCTGCACCAAAGAGCCTGGTAGTGCAGTGGTTAAGGACTTGGGTGATAATCAGGAGGCCATCGATTGAACACCCCCCCGGTGGTTCCGTGGGAAAGAAGATCTGGTGGGCTGTGCTGGTAAAGGTAAGAAAACCTCGCATGTCAGCTTTACTTTGTCACATGAGATTGCGCTTAAGTCAAAATTGACTCAATGGCACCAAAAAGTGCCATATATGGCAATGATAGCACTCAGCATTCTGATACAGAATCTTACTGAAATCATGTAAGAATATTGTGAGAGATTATTCCTTGAACAGTTTCTAACTAAAATTGAATGGCAATTTAAAGGTCACTTGAAGATGTATTTGTGTAGTCTAGTGTATTAATTGCACTCTGGGGCTTCATGGCAAGCAATTGTGCTGTCAGCGCAAAGATGTGTGGTTTGGATGCACCATCTGCTCTGCACGGGCATGTGATTTACTGCCTCAGAAAACTGACTGGATGAAAACTGGAGGGTGAGCAGTGTGTTGTTTCCAACTTGACGGTACACAGCAGCAAGCTATTAATTGGTGGTGGGACAGATTTTACAGCAATTACAGGAAGGGAGGCTGTAGTCTCCCAAGCTTGAGATCACTGTCAACTTGCTCTGACAATGTACCAGAAAACCTATAACGAAAAATGCGTTCTTTAGATGAAGTCTTCCCATCTTGAGTAGTCCTTGCTTGGAAGACAAACGTCTCAGAGTTGGTCATTAACATCTCAGTAGGAATTTAGTTCTCACATTCTCCATCCTCCTCTGAGCAAGGACAATGTTGATGCCCCAAGTAATTCTTAATGAGAGAAGCAAAAGAAGGATGATGACAGTTTGCTTCCTAGTGGTACTTCCTGGGAAATGAACTGGAGGTGGAAGTGGGACCCAGGAAGAGGATATTGAGGGAAAGAAGGATAGGGAAGCGGAGATGAGAATGTGCTAATGGACAGTCATGGCCCTCTCAGTACCACTGCTGGGAACCCACATTCTGACATGACTCCATGTTTGACTTTTTTCCCTGCCTTGGCTAATGTTTGGGTTTTCTTTGATCCTCTGCTGTGTGTTCCTGGAAGCCTCTTTATCCTCTTCACTGCGTCTACAGTAGAGACTTGCTCTCGGTCAGGGGTCAGTAGATTTCTTCCTGAGTAGCCCCATAGATGTGGGATGTGCTGGCATAGGTGCTCTCTGTCCTTCCTCTGTGTCTGAAAGACCTGCCTCTGATTCTAATGGTGAGAATGTGTTGTGTTTTCTCTCCACATGATGTCCATTTATGTCTCTGAGCATGAGAGAGGAATGAAACAATGGAAGTTATGCATATAGAGTATAATGGTTCATCCCTGGGCTGTATCATTTAGGTTTAGGGAGAGAACGCTTGGTCCTTAGAATGCTGGGAAACTGAGGAACTGGTATTAAAGAAGTTTATTCTCCGGCTTCACCGATTAGATGAGGTTCAGCATGAATGCTGTCGTCTTCATTGGCTTGCTCACAGTAGAGATTGACACAAGAATTGTAGAGATATTTTAAGGCTCAAGAATCTCAGTACTGACATTCGGGGGAAACAAAAAGCGGTTGGGACGTCAGGAAAAGACCTTACTTGAGCTTGAGATTCACTGCTTGGGAGTACGTCATTGACTGTTAAAATCAGGAGACAAAAATACTACCATTTTATAAACGGAGTTCTTAGTAATGACTTCCGCCTAGAATCTACTCAGCGATGAGAGTCTTTGAGATTTATTTTCTCTAATCTGTAACTGTAGCTAATAAAGCCTGATTGGAAGGGTGATTCTGTGGACTAAATGAGACAAGATAGTTGAATTAATTGTCAAGAAACACTGCTTGAATCACGACTGTGCCATTTAATAATGATGTGAACAACTTTATTTAGTCTCTGAGTTACATTTGCCTCATCCATTAAAACCCTATTTGTGGTAAGAACTTAATGAGAAGATTATAGAAATGCATAGTGTGCATTAAATGAGTTTGCCATTCCTTCTTGGTGCCTTTTGCCAAGACTAGGTTAAATTGGCAATAGTTGCCAAACTTTAAACATCAGGAGATTCCACTTTGAAGATTTTGCATTCCAGACTTCAGAAGACCTGCAGCATCTCTGGACAGCTGTCCTCCTCAGGCTCCGTGCCTAGGACCCGCTCTCTGGTTTTCTCCCACGTCATTGCTTCTTCCAGTCCTGTAGCTTCTTGTTCACCGTGTTATGCTGCCTAAATGATTCCTTTTCTCAGAGTAAATGGAGTATGTGGATTTCTTTGGTGCTGTTAGGAAACTCCGTGACTTGTAACTACCCTGTGATGTGCTATTGAATGAAACATTGACCATTCTTACACTGTCCTCACAATAGTTAATAAACTTGGGCCCTCTACTGCAGCCACTGGGTTAATCTGTCTTATTGAAGGTCTTCTTTTTGCTGACCCACTACCATTGGGTTAGTGGGACTCAAAGTGACTCTATAGGATAGAGTAGAATTTCTTCATAGGATTTCCAGACAGATAGCTCTGTCTTGGAGAGGGTGAAACCAAGTGTCTCCTTGGAGGCTAGGATTTTGAACCTCCTTCTGACATACTTTGGGCACGTGATCAGGAGGGACTGGTCCTTGGAGAAGGACAACGTGCTTGGAAGGGTGGAAGAACAGTGCAGGAGAGGAAGACCTGAGTTGAGCTGGATTGATCCTGGGGCAATGGGGGTAAATATGTCAGGGTAAGTGAGACTGATTCAGTACAGGGCAGACTCCAGAGCTGTTATACTTACAGCCCCTTTGATGGCACATAACAATAATAACCTGAGAATTGGGCTTTTTTTAAAAAAGAAATTTGTGAATTGAGTGAAAGCTTACAAAGTGCATTGGTTTTCCTTTCAATCATTTATACACATTTTGTTTTGTAACATTTATTAAAATACCCTCCCTGTATTTGCACTTTTCCTACTTTATAACTTTAATTTTTATTAATCCTTCTATCCTACCCCTTCCTATTTTCAGGGCTTTAGCCTTGGGGAAACACTTTTTAGCTTTTAGCTGATGAGTTTGTTCTTATGTGCCACCTTTCTCCCATCTTTCCCCTCTCAGAACAGCTAGTGGGTTCTATCTATCTGTCTAGTGGGAACTGTCTATCTTTGGGTTGGGAGTCCAACTCCTTACCCCTTAGGTGACGACCAAAGCTCTCTGTAGATTAGTGTAGAGCTTACCTTTACATTGACTGTTATAACTGTTATTTTAGAATTTCTGTTCTCTGCAGATTTTACTTTTTAACGTTGTTGATATTGTTATGTGCTGGTGAGTCACATATGACTCATAGAGACCTCAGATGTTGAACCCTGATCTATCCTCTGCCAACCTTACTGTCTCTGATACACCTATCCTCATTATCCCAGTCACCGAATCAATCCATCTTATCAAGGGTCTTCCTGTCTTCCTGTCTTCCTCTGTTGTGCTGTCCCTCCACCCTCCCAAGCATGACGTCCCTCTCCAAGGATTGGTCCCTCCTTGCAACATGTCCAAAGTATGTCAGATGAAGCTTCAAAATCCGTGCCTCCAAGGAGCAGCCTGGTTCCACTCTCTCTAGGATGAACTTGTTTGTTCTCCTTGCAGTCCATAGTATATTCAGTACTCTTTTCCAGCACCACAGCTCAAAGGCATCAATTCTCCTTCTATCATCCCTAGTCATTGTCCAGCTTTCTGACCCATAGCAAGTAATTGCAAAGATCATGACCTGGATCAGGGTCACTTTAGTTTCTAGATTTACATCGTTGCTCTTCAATTCTCTGGAGAGGTCCCTGACAGCTGACTTTCCCAATGTAATTTGTCTTTTAATTTGGCTGCTGGTACCAGGAGTGTTGATAGTGGAGCCAAGCAAACCCAAGTTATTAACAATCTTAATCTTCTTCACCATCTATTATGATGCTGCCAGTCGGCCCAGTGGTGAGAATCTTTGTTTTCTTGATGTTGAGCTTCAATCCATATTGAACACTCCAGTCTTGGACCTTCTGCATCTAGTGCTTCAGGTCTTCCTCAGTTTCAGTTGGCAGAGTTGTGTCATCTATGTTGATGAATCTTTCTCGAATCCCGATTCCACATTTTACCTCATAGAGTCCAGCCTCTCAGATGATCTCTTCTGCATATAGATTGAAAAGGTATGGAGATAGGACACATCCCTGGCATATACCCTTCCCAATTTTGAACCATGAAATCAATGTCTCCTTGCTCTGTTCTGACTACTACCTCTTGATTCAAGTATAGGTTTCACATAAGCACAATCAAATGTTCTGGGATTACCATTCTTAGAGTTAGTCTGTTGTAATCTGTACAGTCAAATGCCTTTGCAGTCAATGAAACACAGACATTCCTCTGATACTCTCTGCTTTCAGTCAAGATCCATCTAACATTAGCTGTAATATCCCTAGTACCACAACCTCTTCTAAACCCAGCCTGCACATCTGATAGTTCTCTATTAATGTGCTGTTCCAGTCATTTTTTTATAATCTTCACCAGAATCTTACTTGCATATGATATTAATGATATTGTTTGATAATTTCCATTCTATCGGGTCACTTTTCTTTGGGATGGGAATATATAGATCTTTCAGTCAGTTAGGTAGGTGGTTGTTCTCCAGATTTCTTTGCACAACTTGGTGAGCGCATCCAAGGCATCATCTGTTTGTTAAAAAATGTCAGTAGTTATGCTGTCAATTCATAGGGCCTTGTTTTTTGCCAGTTCTTTCAGAACAGCTTGAACTTCTTCATCACCTCAGGCTTTTGCTCATATGTTGTTTCATGAAATTTCTTCTGTGTCAGCCAATTCCTTTTGGTACAGTGACTCTGTATAATCCTTCCATCTTCTTTTAATGCTTCCTGGATCATTTAATATTCTGCCCATAACATCCTTAAGTATTACAACTTGAAGCTTGAATTTGTTCTTCAATTCCTTCAGGTTGAGAAATGCTGAGCGAGTTAGGCCCCTTTCATTTTCTTACTCCAGTTCCTTGCAGATTTCATTATAATACTTGACTTTGTCTTCTCTCACACTGCCATTGAAATCTTTTGTTCAGCTCCTTAATTTCTTCTCTTTGCTTTGGCTTCTCAGCGCTCTAGTGCAATATTCAGAGTCTCATCTTACATCCATCTTGATCTTTTCTTCCTCATCTGCCTTTGTAATGACCTTTTGATTTCTTCATGGATATTTCTTATATCCTCCCAAAGCTCATCTGGTCTTTGCTCATTGGTGTTCAAGGCCTCAAACCTGTTCCTGAGATCGTATTGAAGTTCGAGTGAGATAGATAGACTCAATGTCAAAATATGGTTCCTGTGGATTTGATTTGATTTAATTTTTTTCAACTTCATCTTGAACTTGCATATGAGTAGTTGGTGGTCTGTTCCACAATCAGCACGTGGCCTGTTTTTCACAGCTGATATTGCCTTCTCCAGTGATTCCTTCTGCAGATGTAGTTGAGCTGATTCCCATGCATACCATCAGTTCAAATCCATGTATATAGCTTGTGTTGGTGTTTCTTATAAAAAGAACTTGCAATGAATAAATAATTGCTTGTGCAGAATTTGATCATTCTATCTCCATCTTCATTATTTAACATTAGATGGATCTTTAGTACAATATTTCTCTTTATTGGCTTGTACGTTGTGCATTTATTATTTTTACATTTTAACATATTTTGACTGACTACAAAGGATAAGTCAGGGTTTTGAAAAGTTTGTGAGTCAAAGAACTAGAAGTTCAGTCTAACAAAAAAATGTGATTGCTGGTGTAAAACACAGGTATTTGTTTTGTGCCTCTAGTCTGAGATTTCATAGTTGTTTATTAATTATACTTTTATTAGTGGTTCTGGGGCATTATCCACCACAGAGATGCCAAGGCTGCCATAAATCTTCTGTGGGATGATTTAATCCATGTCTCAGCACTGCAGACTTATTAATGGAGCTGTAATTAAAGCCAAGCTGGTGCCACTGGCTGTACGTGTGTTGGAAAATGAAGCAATCAGCAGCACGACACCAGGCAGAAGTAAACCTTTTATGAAGATGAACACTGTATAGCACTAAATTGAAATCAGGTCTTTGCCATTTTAATTGTTGCAGTGGTTCTGTTTTTAGTGTACAGACTCTCCTCAGGTCACTTTTTCTTGATTATTGTCAACATCAGTGGTAATTATTAGTAAAAGAAAGGTAAGAGGGGAAAGAAATGAGACAAAAGCTGATTTTAAGAAATTTCCCATTGGAAATGATCTTTTCTCTTCACTGTGTTCATACTAAGAAACCTTTCATTACATATGATAAATGGAGTTGCTACCAGCTTAGAGAACAGCTGTTGGCAGTGCTATTAGACGCAATTTTACCATTAAAACATTGAAATTGTTCTTTTAATAGCCGTTGGTAAAAAATTCATTTTCATGAATATATTAGCAATGTGTGTCTCCTGTTTTTATTTTTCTAGCCATTTATAATATCCAAAAATATGTTGATGCAAAACAAAATGCAGTCAAGGCAGTCATTTTGTGGAAGTTGGACTGGGTTTCTGGAACCTTCAGACCTGGTTTTGCTTTGCATTGTTCACTCTGATTGCAGCACTTCTTGTCTTTTTGCCTTTTGTTTAGTTTGTCGTTGTTGTAGTTTATGGCTCTTTAAAAATGAAAATTAGAAACAACCTTACATAGAGATGTGAAAAGGGCAACGTATTGTCCAATTACATTAAATATGAAAATATATTGATGTCAGATTTTTGAGAAACTAGCTTACATGGCCAAGAAACGTGAAAATGATACTGACCCTAAGAGAAGACTGAAATAAATACTTACATAGAAAATTCAGAATGATTTTTTTACGTGTGTCAATGTATTTAGAAAGACATGTACCAGTTAAGCTATTTAAAAACCATGACTTTCATGGCAATACCTTCAGTTGCAGTCTAGCAAAAGGCCTTTCCATCATTTCCCCTTTCCCATCTTTGTAAAAGTCACATTTCCTTTAGCACTTGTAACTTTTATCTTCTCTCAGAAAGAGAGCTTTTTGTACTAATTATTGTTTCCAGGAAATGGTAAATGCTTGCAAAGCTCTGTTTAAGTATTCCAGATAGTTCCCATAATGTGGATATGACAGCCATTGTTGGAATTGATACAATCTCCAGATCTTATTAGTATTTTCCCCTGCTCTAATTGTACTTATCTGTGCAGGTGTATGTTTCCAATGCAATTCATCACATGTAGATTTGTGTATCTGCTGTCACAAATAATAACAAATTAGTTCATCATTACAAGGATCATTTTGTTGTCCTTTTTAACCACACGTACCTTTCCCTGCTGCCCTGTCTCTAATCCCTGGTAATGGCTATAGTTTTCTCCATTTGTAGAATTTTGTCCTTCAAGTATGTAATTAAAATTAAATCAAAAAGCATGTGAAATTTGGGAGCTGGCTTACTTTCTTCTACTCAGTATAATTCTTTGGAAACTCATCAAAGTCATCAATATCAGTATTTTTCTCCTTCTTTTGCTGACTAGTATTCCATAATGTGCACGACATAAAATTTGTTGAGCCTTTACCTCTTGAAAAACACCAGGGTTGCTTCCAGTTTTATAAGTAAAGTATCATCAATAGGATTTTGGACAAACATGTTTTCATATCTCTGGGGAAAAAATGCCACAGAGTATAATTGCCTGTGGTAAGTGTCTAGCACCTGTCACCCTGGTGTAGGATTAAAGCTTGCTTGCACGGTGCTATAATGCTGGAAGTTGTGCTGGAGTTATTTCAAATATCAACAGAGCCTTTCATGGTAGACAGATTTAACAGAGCTTACAGAGTAACATTAGACTAGGAGGAAAGACCAGCGTCTCTATTTCCAAACATTATTGCATGAAAAGCCTGTGGATTACAATAGTTTGCTCTTGTGGGAAGATAAGCCCCATAGGTTGAAAGGCATATGATATAAAGTGGCCAACACAGTGCAGCAACGATAAGGAGGATCCTGGACTGGGCAGTGTTGTGTTCCGTTGGCCAGGAGATTGTGAGGCAGTACTGTCCTGAAAGTGATCACCATCACCACCACCAATAACAATCGAATGTTCAGCTTATAAAACCCAACAGTTCTTACAAAGTCGTCTTTCTTATGATTTGGTAGCTGATAGGATTGATGCCCTTTGGGAACTTTTCTTTTGCATCATTTTCCTAGCTGGCGAAATGTAACATCGTTGTTGGATCCTGTCAGGGCATTTCCTCTTCATAGCAGTCCTGCATACAACAGAGGGAGCCTCTGTCCTGCGCTGTGTCATCCTCACAATCGTTTTTCTTTCTTCATATGCTGTATTTGATGTCATCATGCATCTCGTCTGGTCCTTGGTCATTAGTGGTCAGTGCATCAAATCTGTTCTGGAGATAGTGTCTCAATTCAGGCAAGTTACACGTAGAGGTGACCTGACGACACACAACAACAGCAGCAACAACAACAACAACAACATGGCTGTTTGTGATTTTATTTTAATTTTCTTCATCTTGAACTTGCGTATGAGCAGTTGATACTAGATATCTTTCACTGTTGGCCTCAATGAATTGACACTGTGACTGCAACAACAGGCTTGAGCAGGGCAGAGATTGTGAAGACGGCATGGGGGAGGGCAAGTTCAGATCTTGTGTTCACAAGGTCTCTGTAAGTCATTGTCAGCCTGGTATCTTGTGACCATAACATTGACAATCAGGAACAAATGAGCCATCAAATTGCAATTTTAAAAAATTTTCTCTACCTCATATAGGACTACCAATAGTTTTGGTAAGTGGTTGTTTTAGTATGTTGTATTTTATTTCTAACTGATAATTTAAGACATTAAGGGACTAGTATTATTTCCTTTATCTAACTTGAAACAGTTAGATGCAGATACATAACAGTGAAGGGACTTCTGGTGGATTCACCACCTCTGATGAGTTCACAGTTAGTCACACTGTTAACCCAGAAGCTGGCTTCTCTGTATGACTCCACCAGCTACTGTGTGGGAGAGATGAGCCTTCTCCTCCTGTGTGGTTTGCGGCCTTGGAAACTGCTGGTTGGTCAGCTGTGGGTTGACACCAACTCGGAAGTAAAGAGAGAAGGATACATGAGAAATTTTCAAAGTATAGTTGTGCCCCAGAATCTCATAAAGGCTTGTTAAAACACAGATTGCTTGGCCTTAAGCTTTGAGATTCCTATTCAGCAGGTCTTGCATAGGATCTGACCATTGACATTTCCTAAAAGTCCACATGGTGTGAGATTTCAGGGGAGGGGACTATGTTGTGAGGAATGCTGTCATATATTAATGACATAGCTTCTGAAATATCTTGTTGTTGTTATGTGCCGTCGAGTCGCTTGCGACTCATAGTGACCCTGTGTACAACAGCTCTAAAATCTGCTCTGTCCTGTGCCAATCTCATTGCCTCCGACACACTCATCCCAATTGCCCCAGTCACCGAATCAATCCATCTCCCAGAGGGCCTTCCTCTCCTGCGCCTCCACCCTCCAAGCATGATGTCCCTTTCCAAGGACCGGTCTCTCCTTACAACATGACCAAGTATGTCAGACGAAGCCTCAGAATCCTTGCCTCCAAGGAGCAGCCCGGTTTAACCCTCTCCTGGGAGAATCTGTTTGTTCTCTTAGCAGTCCATGGCACCTTCAGCACTCTTCTCCAACACCAAAGCTCAAAAGCTTCAATTCTCCTTCTATCCTCCTTGGTCATTGTCCAACTCTCAGATGCATAACAAGTGATTGCAAAGACCATGGCTTGTACCAGACACACATTTGTCTCCAGAGACACACCATTGCTCTTGAGTACTTTAGAGAGGTCCCTAGCAGGAGACTTTCCCATGGCAATATGTCTTTTAATTTTCTGGCTGCTAGTTCCAAGAGTGTTGATTGTAGAGCCAAGCAAACTAAAGCTGTGAACAATCTCAATCTCTTCACCATCCATCCTGATGCTGCCAATTGGTCCAGTGGTGAGAATCTTTGTCTTCTTAGGAAAGCTTTACACACACACACACACACACACACACACACGCGCGTGTATATATGTATTAGCTTTTATTATTGATACTACATATTTGAGTGAATGTATAGGACAGAGGTCATGATTGTTAGATTGCTGAGAGACCTGCATAGTATAGCTGGTATCCAGCAGATATCAAATTCTAATATTGGAAAGGAGAAAACTAGTTTGAAATCATCTATATAGTGAATCATTCATTTATTCATCAGATTAAGTTCTTTTTTTATAGTTCCATGGATTTTGTAAGGTACATTTAATATAGCTTTTAAAAAATTTTTTAATGTATCTTCCAAGATTCAGATCCTGTATTTCAAAGGCAAATTCTCTTGACTTCAGGACCTTAGCAATTTTCTGACTCTGTTTTTTGCACATAATTGACATTCACTGTAGTGGAACAGAATTAAAGCTGAAATGTAATTTCACAAACTTAATTAAGGGACTTTTAAATTGATAATGACATGTTGGTTGCTTTAAGTTAATAGGCTTTTGGTTGAAACTGTATTTCTTTACGTATTTTTCCTGCTTCATAATAACTGTGATAATCTAATCAAAGATTGTATCCAAAGCCCAACAAAAATGAAGCCAGTCTGGTAAATTACTCCTATTTAAGTCAGTGTAGAATTGGCCTGCTGTCTCCACTAGCTAATTCCACAGTCACAAGAGACCAAATTGGATGTCACAGGAGACTGAATTGGAAACTGACCTCAGCAACCCGAGGTTTTATTTTGACCCAAATCTCCTTTGGTATGTGAATAGTTATTTAAAGGTTCTCACAGTGTGCGTGTTGAATTTGCGTATTTTTTGGTTTAGGGGTGCATATTAAAATTTGCATACTAACAATAGTTAAAATGGGAGCAGAGAAAGAAAATTTGAGAAATAATGCTTTCCAGGCAACAGAAAGTGTCGTGTCAGATGTGTGCACCACCTGCTTAATGTTAAGATGCCCAAAATGTAAATAACTGAGTGAATAGAGACTAAAACAGCCATTGTCGTCAGCTGAATTCTAAGCTCCTTGACCTGAGCTCATAATAGGCAGGTCATTGAATAGATTGCTAAACATTCACAGTAAAAGAGCCCAGAAACACTACAGAATTTCCATGGACCTTGAAAATTAGTTGCACTTAAGTACGTGTTTTGTTTTCAAACTTTGGTTTAGTGAATGTGGGACTCCTGACCTGGTCAGGAAGTGAGTGAACGGAAGAGCCTTGGGTTCTCACCCTCTTCTTACAGTCCCCCTCCACTACAGTGATGGATTGAGGATGGACCCATCCCGACGTTTCCTCACTAGGCCTCCTGTGAGGTCATACTTTCACAGGCTCAGCTGGAGCTGCGTGGTCTAGAATGGCCTCCCTCGTGTGCTCGTGTTAACTCTCACCTCTGTCTTTTCCTCTTAGCCTCCAGGGAGCTGCCCTGGGCTCCTTTACATGGTGGTCTCAGGGCGGCAAGAGAGAGTAGAAGCTGAAAGACCTCCTTCACCTCTGTGGGTAAAACAAGTTACGGGCCTACGCACATTCAGGGTCCCCTCAGAAGAAAGCCTGGTGGTTACCTTCTGAAAAGTCAGCTAGTAAAACTCCATGGACATTAGGGTCAGACCAGGACTCAGAATGGAGTTGATGGCAACTTTTGTTGTGTTGTACCATTATAATACACACATAGAAAACATAACGAGCCCTGGTGGGACAGGTGCTAACAGCATGTCCTAATCTGAACTCAACCCCTCTCTGCTGAAGAAAGACATGACCTCTTGTTCTTCCAGAGATGCACTCACTGACTCAGTTGAGAAGAACCAGTTCAGAGCTGACATTCCATTGGCTTTGCAGAACTGTAAATGTCATGGGAGGACATTACCCATCTTTCTTCCTTGGGACTGCTAAGGGGTTCAGACCACAGAGAGGGGCCTCTACCCCGGTGACATAGGCTATGGGAAGTTTTGCCCCTGACCTGTAAAGATAACAGCTTATTACCCCCTGTGGGGCAGTTCTAGTTGGTACTGACTCACAGCAAGGGGTTTGATGGGTTTTGTTGTTGGTTTTTTTAAATTTTGTTTTACTTTAAATAGCAAACGGTGTAATAAAAATTTCTCTTTCCCTAGCACATACCAGATTTTTATTGTTTTAGTTATAATTTGGCAGGTTTTCAGTGAATAATTGTGGGGTGAACTTTTTTGTTTGTTGTTTTGATTTTTTAAAAAATGAAGGATTATTTCAAGTTTGTTGTTGTTGTATACCATAGAGTTGGAACTGACCCATAACTGACCCTCTAGTGGGTTCTCAGAGGCAGTTAATCACAGGGGAGGAGACTGCCCATCCTTCTCCCACAGGGCAGCTGGTGGTGTCGAACCTTGTGCCTTTGTATTGCAGCACAGCTTCTTGCCACTAGGCCACCAGAGCTATTTCAAGTGTAATGTTGTTGTTGTTGTTTGATGTCGTTGAGTCATAGACGACTCATAGCGACCCTATGAATGAACGGCCTGAGCACTGTTTGTACATAGAGTTTCCGGAGGCAAGCCATTTCGGAAGTGGATGCCGCTCCTGCTTCCAGGCTTGATTTAGTCAGGAAGCTCCAGCCAGCACTGTCCACCGTGGGTACCCATTACCACGATTGACACATCACTGTCACAGTCTTCAGCATCACAGCAACCATGAGTTACCTCTGTACAGCAACGCACAGACCAGTGCTATACCACCTAGAAGAATTTTGATAGGAAGACAATTTGAACCTGGCCAAGGGCCACAGAGGAAAATCACCCACCTTTGGCTTGGTAGCATAGCTTCCTTTCCACTAGGCCAACGTAGCTCTCTCTTGTTTGTCGTCATTGTTATTGTTTGATGCCGTCGAGTCGTAGAATCAACTCTGAGTTGGTTCGGACTTGAAGGCAATGAGTTATTAGTTGTTTAAGCCAAAGGACATACTTTTATATGTGAACAAACAATAGAAAATTCTATGTAATATCAGTTTCTATCTGAAAAGACTATATTAACTAGCCACCTACAAACTCTTAATAAATGTCCTTCCCATCTTATAAGAGTATTTGTGATTGTCATGTGGTGTCATACTTGGTTCAAAAGATGTTTCAAGATTGTGAAAAGTCGCTGTAGATGAACTTGTCTGTGATTTTGAAAGCAGAGAATTATCCTTCTAACAAGGCCCTAAATTCCGTTAAGCTAATTCTTTTCTTAGAGAGTTCTTTGCTGAAGTCATTGCTTTGTCTCAATTTACTGTTTTGGTTCTGAATTTCTTATGATCTAGGTTTCTGATATAAGATACAGAGGGGATGTGTCCACGCAAATAGCCTTCAAGTTCATGTTCAAGAAGTTAAGACATTTAAGGCTCCTTTTTAATTAAGATTTACTGCACTGTACGTTATCAGGAGAAAATAACTTCATTATTAACTAAGTAAGAGCTGTGACCAGAGGAAATGGAATTTTGTTTGTGTGATAAATCTGTGATGAGAAGAAAATTGCTTTCTTTTAAATGTGTCACCTCTGATTCTGCATAGTCAATAAAACACAAATCAGCATCTTTCTAGTATTCCCTGCTTTTGGCCAAAATCTGTCTGACATCAGCAGTGATATCTCTTGTTCCTCAGCCTCTTCCAGATCCAATTTGAATTTCTGGCAGTTCCCTTTTGCTGTTTTTGCATAATCTTTGGCAAAACTTTTACTTGGGTGTGGTATTAATGATACTGTTGGATGATTTCTGTATTATATTTTGAGTTACTTTTTTAACAGGAATGGGCACTGGTCACCTTTTTAGGGGGAATGAGCACAGATACCTTTCTCTTTTAGTCCGTTGGCCAATGTAGATGTCTTCAAGATTTCTTGTAATAGACAAATGAGTACATCTAGGGCTGCATCTGTTTCAGAAACATCTCAATTAATACCCTGTCAACTCTTGGAATCTTGGTTTTTGTTAATGGCCTCAGAGCAGTCTACACTGTTTATTTCCAGATCTGTGAGATCATAGAGACTTACTCTGCTGAATATATGAAACATGATTTGTTTCTTTAGGTCTACAAAGAAATTGATTTGTTTCCTCTGTAATTTGTTTCTTTTTATTAGACTAAACTATTGAGATCAATTAGAACAATCATATTCTAATTCTCAGAATAATTAGATATCAACTAGCGTGTGGCATAGATCGTAGAGGTTAACTGAGAGGCAGCACTTCCCTGGAAGTTCAGAGTCACTCACTGCTCTTTGGGGGATTGAGCAACCCCTCTGTACGACTGACGGCCCTGGAGTCCTGATAGTGAGTCCGCTTAGTTGGAAATGACCCATCATCAGTGAGTTGAGTTGAGAAAGTATTTGTCATATGATAGTATTATAACCTGTGTAATTTGTTATTAAGCTTAAAGTGAAATTTTATGAAAATTAATAGTAATGATCTGGTTTTATATGATACATATGCTAGCTTCAGGAATTCTAAAGACACTGAGTGTTGGCCTGCTATGGTGGTTAGAACCTAAGTCAGCAAAAGAAAAAAGCAGTCTATTCCTGTCGTGGTGTTTGACCTTCAGTAGCAGGGCTTTACTCTGTCCTGTAGCATTGCTATAAATTGCAAACGACTTGATGGTAGTGGGGCTGGCTTTATTTTGGCATATGCTGTTTCCTTTTTTGTGTGTTTTTTTCCCCCATGCCCACTAATATTTCTCTAGATATTTTCAATGATGATGGCTTTCTCTTTTTATCAATTGGGAACCTTCATATTATACAGAAAGGAAAAGTCCAGGTAAGGAGATTAAAAACCAAAGGGGTGTTTGGAATATAAAGTGAATTTTCTTTCTTTTTTTAAAAAAACACTACCAAGGAAATTGTAGTTATTTTTTTCCTACGAGATTTCTCAACTACTATATTCAAGAGTAACTATTACTGTTTTTATACTGTAACACCTGCAATATACTGGGCATGATCTGCCTTTCACAGCTGACAGTATTGACTATCATTTAGCTTCTAGAATTCAATTTACAGAATGTCATTTTTCCCTGTCAACTGAGTTTGCAGAGTGAGGTCAGGAGAGAAGAAAGCAAATATTTGAGATTGTGAATGCTGTAAGAGTACGACAAGTGGAAATGAAAATACTACCCCCACGTCCCAGATAAAGTACGAGGAAATGTTTGTTCTTTGTAGAATTCCACGTGCCAGGAAAATGGGAATTGTGGGCTAGTGATTGCCCTAAGCTGTAACTTTGAGCATATGAAAAATAATTGGGTTAAACTTAACCTTTCATATGTGTGAAGCTTGCTAAGGTTTTTGGAAGTAGTAGGTTACAGACTTGATTATTTCTTCCTTATTGATTGATTGATTAGATGGAGTTTGAAGGCAGTAAACACTCCCATCCTATTTTATATAGCAATTACAGTATGTGATATGACAAACCAATTAAAAATATAAAATGTAAATAGCTAACACTAGAAAAATTGAAACTGTACAGGGGAAAAGGGCACTGCAGATATAACTAGCGTTGTTGGGTGTCGTCAGGTCAACAACAACTTGTAGCATTCCTGTCAACAGCACACCTGTACCTTGCCCTGCCCGGGGCCATACTCCGCAGCTTCAGTATGCTCGAGTCATTGTTAAAATCACTGTGTGCTCCCTCCTCCTGAGCCTCTCTTTCTCTGGTCCGCAACCTTTCCCAGCATGGTGCTTTTTTTGCAACAACTGACTCTTCATGACAACTTTCCCAAAGCATGTGAGACAAAGTCCCACCTTCCTTGCCTTTAAGGAGCAGTCTGGTTGCACTTACTCCAAGACTGACTGGTTTGTTGTTTTGATATCCATGGGATACTCAGTACTTTTTCCCAGTACCACAGCTCAGAGGCTTCAGTTATATTTTGGTTTTCCTTAGTCATTGTCCAACCTATAGAGGCATTCGAAAATTGGAAGCAATTGAAAATACCATGAGTTGGATCGGTCACCTTAATCATTAACTTTATATCCTTCTCTTTTGCACTTTGGAGAAGTCTTTGACAGCAGATTTTCCCAAGGGAGCAAGTCTTTTGATCTCTTGATTGTTGCTACCAAGGGTGAAGCTGGTGGGTCCTAGAAAAATGGAAATTATTGGCAACTTCTTATTGACTCAGAAAACAATCCAAGTGCTCCTTTGGTGTGCAGAGTCAAGGAAGCAATTGAAGACTTCACCGGGCATCTAGTCTGCTGTGGATCAAACAGAGATTAGCCCCCAGGTCCCTTAACTCCATCTATCAGAATGTTTCCTTTTGGTCCAGTGGTGAACATTTTTGTGTTCTTGATGTTGAAATAACATCTATCTTGAAGGCTGTAGTCTCACATCTTCTGCAGCAAGTCCTTCAAGTCCTCTTTCTTAAAGCAAAGTTCTGTCAACTGCTTAAAGGTTGTTGATGGGTCTTCCTCCAGTCATGATGCCACATTCTCCTGCATGTATCCCCTCTTCCTGAATTACTAATTGACTGAGTAATTATAGAGAAAGGATACAATCCTGATGCATATCTTTCCTGATTTTAAGCCATGCAGTACTCCCTTTGTTCTGTTTGGACACCTACTTCTTATGCTGTGTGTAGGCTTTGTGTGAGCACAGTTAAGTATGCTAAGGTTGCCATTCTCCATATTAGCCAGTATTTCTTATGATCCACACAGTCACATGTCTAGAGGGAATAGAAGGGAAGAAAATAATTAGAAACAGTTCATTAGAAATGTCATCTCATTTTCTTTCTGGCTTGGTTTTTTATGCCTTTATTCATTGGTGAAAACAGTAATAGTCAGTAGTATCTCTTTGAGCAACATCTTACCAGGATTTTTCAAATTTCTCAAAATGTACTGCAGTCATTGTCCCTCCCTGGGTGGACAGGCATGTGATGAACGGGAGGGAAAAGAATTCAGGGGAGGGAGAAGAATTCAGGGAGCTGGGAGCTAGTCTCTGCTTGATTCACAGCAGACTAGATGCCTGAGGTGTCAGCAAATATTGAAGCCTTTTGTTGCTTACAAGGTTAGAAACTCTACCTGCTTCCTTGACTCTGCACACCAAAGGAGCAATTGGATTATTTTCTGAGTCAATAAGGTTCCTGGTGTCATATAACTTTAGTGAAACAAATGCGATTGCTTGAGTCTCAGTGTACTGCAGATGGAAACTTTCTGTAACCAGGTGGTATCTCAGCTCCCTGCGAGCTTGCCTGGAGCCTTGTGACCTTCTCTACAAAAAGCCCTTTCTGTATTGATGCTCTTGGGTGGCGGCTGCGGGTCAGATAGCAGTTATATAATCACAGCTCTGTTTCAGTTAGGATGGCCACTATGCAGAGGAATAGGAATGAGTTTTTTCATAGCAGGAATAAGCCAAAAAAAATCTCATGTCTTTGAAATTGGACACTGGTATATTATCTGAGAGAACTGGTAGCTTCTAGGGGGGTCAGTTTTTAGACCTGACCTTAGTAAGCGATAGAGACGTTTTGTATTGATGCTGCATTTCTGAAAGGCGTGTTGACGTATTGGGAAGGAAAAACACTGGAGCCGGAGTAGGTGAATGAATTCCTGTCCTGGGTCCTGCTCTGTGTTGACCGAGTGGGTCTGTACTCTGATACAAATCACAGGCTTCCCCTAACCTCTCCTTTCTAATCCCGTTGGTGAAGGCCCTCTGTAATCCTCTAGTCCCCTCAAGTTCTGAAACCTTGTTGTTCTCAGTAGGTGCAGCTTGAGAACTCTGGGCACCCTCACATACTGCAAGAATCTTTTAAAGCAGGCTTTATAAAAGCAGGGTCTAGCAAATAAAAAAAGGACTTGCATGTTTTTTGTAATAATGGTTTTAGATTTATACTATTAGCTAGAGTTAAATTATTACGAAGGAAACAGTTTTGTAAATAAAATCACAGAGAATATGTGCTTGCATGTACCACAACTAAGAGCCAATACTTTATTCTCAGGCTGGTGAGTCCTTCTCTCCCTTTGTTGGTCTGTCTTATCCTGCATCTTCAGGGTAGATGTGAAAACACAAATTGACTACTCAGTATCTCCAGGATGGACCCTCTTCTTTTTCTTGGAATTGTGCTCATTTGGAGGGGGGATTTGGGGAGATTGCACACAGGGTTGCCTAGATTCCTCTTGCAAATAAATGATTACCGAAAATACAGATTTTAAGAAGGCATGGACTGCTAAGAGCATGACCCAGATGTGATGTCAGATGCCTTTGTAGGACTGCCCCTTTTAGAGACCAACTACCTCCCTCAGCTCTAGCAACCTGGAAAGTGAGTATTCAGGATTGGGCAGACCCATCACTTAACAGCTGTGGTGCTAATCTGCTTTCTTCCGTGCTTGCTGACTTCATACCTGCTTCACCTTGGTCTCATCTTCAGATTAATTCCTATATAAGGTCCATTCACTTGTAACTGTCCTAGCTCTTGTGTTCATACTGAATGTTGGGAATTCAGAGCAACATTTGTAGTGAGATGTAATAAACCTGTCCCCTGTTAAGAAGCTCTGCAGATGCATGAACAACTAGGAATCAGGTCTCCTGACTTTTTGACCCATGTTGCTCCTCCTCCTGCACTTGTTCTCTCATTTGCTTTATTATCATCATGTTGCTTCAGTAGATGATGTACAACCACTAAGTATTAACTCTGCAGAATGTGCAGACAGGGTATCTTAGAGTTTGGAAGGTTTATTCCTACTTGGTCTTTCTGTATACTCACTTTTGCTCATCCCAGTGTTGTTTTAGAGTTTTCCCTCTGGGATTCTTTTAGCTGCTCAGAAAGTGTTTGCATGGGTACTTTCCGAGAGGACCGTGCTACACCATCTTCTCTTTGTGGTGGAGTGGTAGTTTAATACACTGTAATTCTGGAGATGATGCCAGTGGTATTTCAGATACCAGCATGATTACCTTTGGTGAACAAACTTTAGCAGAACTTTCAAACTAAGACAGCCTATGAAGAAGTATCTGATAATCTACTGGGTTATTTCTTTTTTTTCACTTGGCAAATAAAACCTTTCTGAATGACACTTGAACATTGTATGACAAAGTGCTGGAGTATGAGCCTCTCAAAATGTGATTAAAAAGAGACACTTCCTCAAAACCCTTGAATCATGGATGGAACTTTTGAAACTTCATAGGTTAATATTGCATGACTCAAAATGAGATGAAACTGTTACAAGTATCCGTTGCTAATCTGCTTGTGAAGTATATAGTATAAATTTGGGGAAATTGGAAATTTTCAGAATTAATGCAACACACGGGCATCAGTGAGCTAGAATGAACTGGTATTGATGGTTTCAGGTTGGACAAAAATAAAATCTAGTATGCCAAGAGTGACAAATTCAAGAGGAACGATATTCTACTCATTATTAAAAAGAATATTTTATGTTTTATCATGAACCACAGCATTGTTAGTAGAAGGATAAGGAACCAGGAAAATATGATTGTTATTCGAATTTATGCATCAACAATAAATTCTGAAAATAGAGAAATTGAATATTTTACCAATTTCAACACTGAAATTGATCAAACATGCAGTAAAGATACCCGGATAATTACTGGTGGTTAGAAGGTAAGCATTAGAAACAAAGAGAACATTAGTTGGAAAATAGGGGTTTGTTGAGAAAAATTATGCTGTAGATTGCATAAAAAAATTTTCAAGACCAGCAATTTATTCATGGCAGATATCTTTTTTCAACAATATAAATGGTGACAATATATGTAGACTTCACCTAATAGAAAACATAGGAATCAAACTGACTGTATTTATGGAAAGAGATGATTGAGGATCACAGTATCTTCAGTCAGAACAAAGCCATGTATGTGAATGTGAAGCAGAACACCAATTTCTTATAGATAAGTTCAAGTTGAAGCTGAAGTAAATGGAATCAAGTCCACACAGGCCAAAATATAACCTTGAATATATCCTGCCTGAATTTAGACACCAACTCAAGAATAGATTTTAAGACATTGAACACTATGAGCCGGAGACTCAGTTGAGTTGTTGGTTGATCTCAAGGACATCATACATGAAGATGGTAAAGGTCATTAAAAAGACAAGAAAGAAGGAAAAGCCCAAAATTTATTTCAGAAGAGACGTTGAAACTGGAACAATCACTAGAACAGATGATGAGATAAAAGATCTGAAAAGAAGGTCTTTGGAGATATGTGGTTTTCCAAGTCTTCTCTGAATTCTGGATCAGTAAATATGTGAACTCTTTGTATTACTGGCTCCAGGAAAATGAAATGCAGCTGACGTTACCTTTGAACTTTGCTTAAATGAGCCTCCATATATGGTCCACACACTTTGTTTTTCATGTATGTCAGGCATGTATTTCTGCCTGCTGGTTTGTCCCTTTTCTGCACATGAGTAATAGTGAAAGTTTACACCTCATTATTTGTAGGATCTGTGATCTTCAGATGCTGTACAAAAATGATGCTGCAGGAGTGAAATGAAGTCAAGCCTCTTAACCTTGACCTGGTGAATTAGTGACCCTTCAAGTCAATACCACTTCATGCGGTGTTTTGGTTGGGTCTTCTTTTTTCTTTAATATTGTCTAACTGAAAACCAAATGGAACTCCTTTAACCTTCTCTGTGGAACAGAGAAATACCTTTATGTTAGGACATTTTACAGTATTTTGGGATAATGTGGGACACTCTGTGGAGCAAAAAGCAGAGTTGTTAAAGAACATTATGATTTTTAGTTTTTGGAACATAATAAAAAAGAGATCTCATTCTTTAAGACTTTGCCAAGACCGACCTTGCTTTCTTGTAAGCATCCCCTTAGGAAGTTGGGGGAGACGGAGGTTCAGGGGTAGGAGAGAATAAATAGAAATAGATACTAGAATATTCTAATATTCTAATATGAATTTATTCTAAGAAGAAAGTCCTTAGGAAATTGCGTTTCCCCTTCATACATAATTATGTTTATATTGGGCTGATTAAAATTAAGTTTTAAGTCTTTGGGTAAGGAAATTGAGATAAAATTTTACTACCCAAAGTTGTTGAGTAAAAAATAACTGATATAAAAGGAAATGGAATAAAAGATCAAGCTCAGTGAATAAACTGACACTGTGAAGATGGTCATCAGGCGTTGTTTTCACAGAGTCAAAGGAGTTGACTAAATGGTACCCTGGGCTCCTGTTACGCATTGACCACAACTACAGTGAATGATTTTTGAAGCTTTCAATGGAGGTTGGATTTTTCAATCATCTTTTTTAGTCTTTGTTATTTTACTTTTTTTTTAGTACTTGCTGTTTTTATAAAATTATAGTATGTGAAAATTTTGAAAAAGTAAAACAATATGGAAAGGCCAAAATTCTCTGAAACTTGCCTCTCTTTCTAAAACCACTGTCAATCATTTGATGAAGATACTCTTAGATTTCTGTGCAACATGACCAGAAGGACTGTTTCGCAACATTCAAGGTGAAGGAGACAAACGATCTTCTATTTCTCTGCACTAAATCAAAACCGACTGAAATACTCACTTGCCAGATTGACTGGCGTTTCAGCATCACCGCCTCCCCTGGCCCTGGCCTATCTTTTCTCGTGCCCTTCTCTCTTCCTCACTCCTGCTGAATTTTCACAATTGAGAAAGGCACTTCACTCAGCTCTGTTCTCAAGCAGGGATGAGCCTTGGTTTCTACCGGTCTCCTGCTGTTGTCCCTGCTTCTGTGTCTTCCTGCCATGTGGTAGCACTCCTGAATGCTGTCTGCCTGTGACCAACTAGCAGTGCTTGGCTCTGTGACTGTGAAACGTCGTGGCCTTAAACACCGGCAGAGACCATGCTGCTCTTTTTAGAAGGGAAGATCTTCTAGATTAGCGTCTCATTCATTGTACGTGTTGCGTCGTATTGCACGGACGCCATGTGCCACTATTCATTCAGCCACTCCTCTAATGGTGATGGATTTAGGTCACATGCAGTATTTGGTAAAAATAATGCATGTTACTCACACTTTTCTCTTGGAGCACTTTTTAAGTTGCTGCTGAATCACGTAGCTGAGTCAAAGCGTGGTGCCTGTGAGGTGTTGGCTCTTATCAAAAATTTGCCTTCTAGAATAGCAGATTTGCATTCCCAATAAGACTACATAAGGGTGTCATTCATTGCTACAATTCCTGGTGAACTCCGTGAAGAAAGAACAAGTTATGCAGAATTGCAGCAGGGAAACACAGGAACATTTTCTCTAGAGAACTCACATTCTCCCGTGGATTGTACTCATTTGACAGAGATATACTGTTTTTCTTAGTTCCCTGTGCAGTTGTTTGGAGTTGATTGTGTTGATGCATTTGAACTCAGGGAACAGGTTATTTACCTCATGTACTAAGCTCATATTTGAAGGAGTGGCCATATTTCCTTTCTTTCTTTTTTGTTTTGCTCGTTTGTTTCTTTCTTTTTTTTTTTTTTTTCATTGCTGTTGTTTTCACCCCTCACCTCCAACTCTTCCCTCCCACCTCCAAGTATTCATAATTCACCCTGGAGTGGAAATGACATTAAAAGGTTCAAAGCTAAATTTTCCCAGTAGGTACTGGAAGTCAAGTTCTAAGCCGGAGATTCAGAGAATCAAGGACTCAGAGACACCGGTCCTAGCCTCTTCTCCCATGGCTTCTCTATATGGTTAAATCTACAACTGTAGAGTTAGTTCCGATATCTGGTGACGCTGTAGGTCAGAGTAGAACTGTCCCATAAATTTGCAAGACTCTGCTGGACTAGTTGTAAGATATGCTGCCAACCCAAAGGCACTTGGTTCAAACCTACCAGCTGCTCTGCAGGAAAAAGATGGGCAGTCTCTTCCTGTGAGATTTACAGCATCCAAAACCTCGCTGGAAAATCCACTTTCAGTCTGTTCCAACTTGAGGAAACAAAACAACAACAATCTTTACAAAGGCTTCAGAGGAAGAGTTGGTGAATTCTTTTGCAGACATTTTAATTATTAGCTGAGAACTTAACCATTGCATCACCAGGAATTTTATCTTACCACATTGCTGTTGAGCCAAAACCAACTCATCACTGACCTTCCATTGGAGTTCTGAGGCTACAAATTACACGGAGGTGATTGCCCATCGTTCTTGTGAGAAGCTCTTGGTGGATCTAAGCCACCAGTGAGACATGGTCCTTGGGTTAGCGGTGTAACTTCACATCGGCTCTGCCAACAGAACTACCTTGGACTCCCGTGATTAGCTTACAAACCCAAACACACTGCCATGAAAGTGACACTGTTGCAGAGTGAACTCAAGAACAAAATAGAATTGGCTCAATGAGGTTGCCAAGACTAAATAGAAATTTTAAAAAATTATTGTGATTTGAGGGAGCATTTATTAATATTATGAGTCTCATTCAGTAGTCCACATATATTTTATAATATTAATTACAGTTAATGTTCAACTAGACACACAGAAAAACAAAACAATCACAGTATAAGGAATGAATTACAATATCTGACCAACCCTTTATTGTTTATTATGGTTGTTAGCTCATTGCCTCATCTTTCTCCCACAGAGCAGCTGGTGGGTTTGAACTTCTGTCCTTAAAGTCAGCATACCAGCTTGTTGCCAAGTATGCCAATACGGTTCCTCTTAAGTTAGGCTTGAAAACAAAAATCCTAAACAATAAACAAATATTCCCTCCCCTCAAAATAAACCTCAAAAGAGTCACCTCTCACCATGTCTGCCTGGCTCCATCCGTTGAGCTTCTGAGACGACATATGCATGCTGATATGCAAGGCAACTGCCTGTCTTTCTCCCAAGGAGCATCTGGTGGGCTTGAATCACCAACCTTTTTATTAGCAGACACTCGTAGTTGTTATTGTGATGAAAGCTGCTTACTGTCTACCTTAGATCTTCAGCCAAATTCATTTACCATTTTAAATGACACTTCTTTTCCTTGCATCTTGCTTTTATTTCTTTTATACATTTTCTTATAGTCTGGACTTATATAAACTTGAAGGATCTCCTGGAAACAAGGCCCGTGTTAAAATCCCGTCAGCAGTGAGGCCATATGGTTTCCTAGATGTTCTGCAGAGTATGGAAAACATGTATTCTGATATTTCTTCTCAAACTCTGAGGACTTCAACATATGGTATAAAGATGCTAAGCAAATAGTTTTTAATATTAGAATGTATCAAACAGAGTGGCAGATGGTCTTGTCTCAAAGGCCCTCCTTCCTTAAAAGATGTGGATGAATCTTTAACTGCATCTCAGTAAAATGGACTATACTTGCTTGTGGGCAAGTCATTTCTCTTAGGGCTACTTGGGTAGATGACCTGTGACCCTTGGTCATGCTGTAACCTCTTAGCTTGAACTGAGCCCACAAAAGCACAGAGGGTGGTTGTGAAAGGGAGTCATTAATCCACTGTTGTTTCAACGAACAGATCAGTACTCAGGGGAAGTCTATACTCGGACTCTTACTTCTCTGAGGAATAAGAAGAGAAATTTGATGAAACATTGCTGCAAAATCCTTAGATATGTTCCAGATACACTAACAAATGATGCTGATCTGTAAACTACACTGAATTGAAGATTGACTTGTGGCAATGAATAACAACAGTATATATGTGCATTTGAAATAGCTCTCAAACTCATGCAGTTGTAAGATGGTCTTGACCATAGGGTGTTGGATGCCAACCCAAAGGTGGCAGCTCTCAGAAGGTTCGAATCAGGCTTCACAGAAGAAAGATGTGGGCTCTCTGTCCTGCAGTTTACAGCCTCAGAAAGCTGGTGGGAGGAACAGCTGCGAGTTGGTTATAACTAGTACTCAGTAACAATGTGGATGCTTTTATGTTGCTTTTTGGAGACAAATACAGCAGTTCTTCAGAAGACTATAGAGGAAACAGTGTTTTAGGGGGAAAACATGATTGCCTGGAGAAAACAGTAGAATGAAATACTTTTTACTAATATTTGAATTTTCTGTATTTTAAAAATGTGACAGTATGTCTTTTTGAAGAAAAAAGAATTAATAAACAAAATAATGCAGCAGACTGTGAAAACCTTAGCCATAAGGAGTTTTATTAGCAGTTTAAGAGTGAGCTGTAAAAATATTGGAGAATTCCAAGACACATCTAAGTAGAGAGTTAAGAGCTACCTTTTACCTAAGAGGTATTAAGGTGAAAAATATGAAAGGTTAAGAAATGGAAAGAATGAATAAGGAGCTCCTTTGGGGGAAAATTTTATTTCATAGACCCCAAAGCCCTTTGCAGCCCTGAATTTTGATGCTTGGTGCTCATTAATTCACAACCTCCGAAAACATTTCATCATAGAAAAAATTTGAATGGATGAAAAAGTAGAAAAAACAATGAACTCTTCTACGTGTCCATCCTCCATTCCAGTTGTCATCAACTAATGGCTAATCTTTTTTACTTTGAAGGTAATTATTGCCATCAAATTATTAATGAAAAATAGGTTGTATGTCTACACATACATATGTGTATGAATATGCCTTCTTTATTTTATACATTGAAATATAATTATCACAGTTAAAAATTAACAATGTCATGGTAATTATTAAGTATATGAGAAATAAAATACTGTTTGTGCATAATATGAATGTTAGAAGCATTGCACATTAACAACATCACACAAAATACATAGGAAAGAGATGACATATGCTACAGAAATGCCTTTAAGTCTAAATTTAGACACTTCCCCCTTGTAGTCTCCAAATGCTCTGAATCTGTTAAAGCCTTGGTGTTGGCTGGTTATGTCACTTGATTATCCATGTGTTAATCCTGCATCTTTCAGGGATGTGAATGAAGCCCATTGCTTTAGCCTGCCCTTGGAAATTTCTTAGGACAGAGGCAGATCATTGCCCACCAGTCTCTGATAAATCTGTCCAGGTGTGCAGACATCAAACATTGGCCAGAACCGCAAGCTTTTGGAAAAGATTCTACTCAGAAGCAATGTCGAGGTAGTCTGCCTGCATGACTTCAGAATCTCTCTCCCACAGGACATGAAATGTAACCAAATGAAAATGAGCCACATTATATAATAGTTGGGAAATATTGAAAGGATTTTATGGCTCAGAGTAAAAGGAATGCATTCATTTTGTTGTCATTTAATAAATAGCCTAAGTGATCCTACTTTCCATTTGCCTTTGACACCAACAGAGTCTGAGATTAATGAAAGTTGGATTTTTATATCAGTGTCCTAAATTTGACTTTTATAATGAATGTGACTTTCCATTTAGAATAGCATGGGGCAAATGCATCCTACGTACTTTGTTAATAATAATCTAATAAAAGGTTTTTGGTCACAAAACTAATAGACATCAAAACTGTATGTAATCAGAGTTGAACTTCGTTAGCAGTGTGTCATCTGAGGCTTCAGTCCTTCTGTCGTGGAGTGGAGGTGGGGCTTGCTGAGGCTGTGGGGATGGGCCTATGTTCCAGTTTCCCCAATACCCACCTCAGTGCTCTTTTTACTGGAACACATTCTTGCTGTTTTGTTTTTAAATATAATATAGCCCTCCCTTGGAGAGTGTTTGTGGAAGTTTTCACTAACCTGCATATATTTTTATGCTTTGTTAATTTAAACTCCCACCCCACCCCCCCATCCCCATATTGTCCTGATACTAGTGCTTTTTTGTGAACCTATCTCTAAATTAGTATAATAACATACTGTGACAGGTTTGGAAGCAGAAGTAGCATCCACTTCCTAAACAACATGCTTCCAGAAACTCGACAAACTTTGATAAATGTCGATAGTTGCAGAGGGGCATCAGGCCTTTTGTTCATAGGGTTGCTTTGAGCCATGCTCAACTCAAAGGCAGTCAACAACAACAACAGCCTCTAAATTAGTGCATTCTTGTGGCCTAGTGGTATGAAATTGTACTGCCATCCCAAAGGCACACGGTTCAAATCCACCAGCAGCTATAGGAGGCGGACGGACAGTCTCCTCCCACACGATGGAAAGCCTGTGAACACCCACTGGAGTAGCAGCTATGGGTCGGTTCTGACTCGATGCCACACAGAAACCACCACCACCACCTCCTGTATCAGCAGGGAGTTCCGGCGGCCTATTTAGCATAGACTTGCATTACTCACCCAAAGACTAAGCCTCTAGCGTTTCGAATCCACCAGTGACTCTGAGGGAGAATGATGGGTGGTCTCCTCCAGTGCAGTTTGCAGCCCTGGATGCTCAGTGGACGGTCATCAATAAATTAGTTCTGACTGGACAGCAGTGACTTTGAATTTTTGTTTCTATAAGATACAACAGGAGAGATTGTTGTTCCTTAAGAAATACACAGTTCCTTTTACTTCTCTTTCATCTTTTCTTGTTGTTGCTGTTATGTGCCGTCGAGTGGCCTGCAACTCATAATGACCCTGTGTACAGCAGCTCTGAAGTCTGCCCGGTCCTGAGCCAGTCACACTGACTCCTGACACACCAACCCCCGTTGCCCCAGTTACTGTATCAATCCATCTTATCTGGGATCATCTTCTCCTTCACTGTCCATCCACCCTTCAGAGGATGATGTCCTTCTCCAAGGATTGGTCCCTCCTGGCCACATGCCCAAAGTATGTGAGATGAAGTTTCAAAATCTTAGCATACAAGTAGAAACTTGGTTTCACCCTCTCCAAGACAGCTCTATTTGTTTTCTTGGTGTCCATGGTATGTTTAAGGCTCTTTTCCTGCACCCCAGCTCAAAGGCATTGATTCTTCTTCTGGCATCCTTAGTCATTGTCTGGCTCTCTGAGGGATAGCAAGTGATTGCAAAGACCATGGCCTGGATCAGGCACACCTTAGTCTTTATTTAGACTGACGTCATTGCTTTTTAGTACTCTGAAGAGGTCTCTGACAGCAAATTTTCCCAATACACCTTTAATCTTGGTGAAATTTAAAGGTCATTGAGGTCCTATAAAAATGAGTGAATGCAGGTGATTTAATCTCTCCTGTGTTCAACTGCAGATATATTCTATTTGTGTCTTCATTCTAATTTCTTTTTGGTAAATGAAATTTTTGCTTATGAAGGAAGACAAGACTTTTCCACTCCCAGCAGGATATGCCTCTAGGTGAGAGCCGAGACCTGCCTTGTCTCCCTCTTTCTGCTCTCTAAGGCTGAATATTTGCCACTGAAATGGAGAGTATTTTAAAAGAACAGAATCTTGCTTGCCAAAGAAAAGAGCTATAATTGAGAGTCAAAACTGCTAGCAGGTTTTTTTATTAAATAGAAAGTGTTGAAAAAAGTGAAGTTGAAGCAGAGCATTTTGAAAATAGAACAATAGTAGCTCAGGTTCAAAAGGGAATTTTTTTAAGAAACATCTATGGATAACTCCTTGAAAAATGAAGACTCCAGGGGTCAGCTCTAAAGACCACAGTTTTGGTTCCCGTGGATTTGATTTCATTTTCCTCAGCCTCAGCTTGAACTTGCATATGAGTAGTTGATGGTCAGTTTCACAGTTAGCACCTGGCCTAGTTTTCACAGCTGATATTGAACTTCTCCAGCAACTTTTCCCACAGATGTAATTGATCTGATTCCTTTGCACATCATCAGGTGAAATCCATGTGTATAGCCTGCATTTATTTATTTATTTTTTTATGAAATGTGTTTGCAATGAATAAGCTGTTGATTGTGCAAAATTCTATCATTCTGTCTCTAGCTTCATTTCTGTCACCAAGTTCATGTTCTCCAACTACTGATTCTTCTTCTCTTTTCCTAGCTTTTGCATTCCAGTCACGCAGTATTATTAATGCATCTTGATTGCATGTTCAATCGAGCTCTGACTGCAAAAGTTGGTAGAACTCTTTCCTCTTCTTTGGCTCTGGTTGCTGGTGCATAACCTGTGTCTTTTCATCTCTTAGTTCTGAGTAACTCTTGGGACCACACAGAAGATGTTTGTGACTCACTGTTCTCCAGGGTGTTTAATTTTAGATCTCAACTCTTTCTCTAGGGGTACCTATTGGTCCTTTGTGGTTTAAAAGCTGTGTAATCGAAGGCTAAGTGCAGACAAAACATTAGTCAGCTGGTGATATCTTTATAGCATCCTCTCTGGTCTGCATGTCTTTTACGGTGTTATATACTCAGTTTATTCTACACAGTCACATTTCTTAATTTGGTGTGTTTAGGAACAGAATGAAAATGTTTCATTTTATTATTGATGAATATAGACAGATCTCCACTTCCTGGATTTAGATATAGATGAGCAGATAGGAGATTGAATCTTGACAGTGAAACCTGACTTTTACTTTGAATGATTAGAGTTTATCCATAATATTTTACCCTACAACCCTCAATGATATGGATTGATTCAGTTCTTGAGGTAATGGGAGTGGGTGTGTCAGAGACAATAAGATTGGCACAGGATGGAACAGAGTTTAGGGCTCTTATACATAGGGTCGCTATGAGTCACAAGTGACTTAACAACACATAATGACAAAAACAACAGCAACAACAAGATAAATAGCACATTCTATGCATAAACTAGTAGATGTTAGTGGTTCAGTGATAGATTTCCACCCTTCCTGTGTGAGATGCCTAAGCTAGCTGTCATCTGTCAGGGTTGTTGATGTGTCAGTGCACACTGTTGATGAGCCTTCTTCTAATCCTATGCCACATTCTTCATATAGTCCACCTCCGTCGATTATTTGCTCAGTGTATAGACTGAATATGTACAGAGAAGGAGTAGAACCATGGTACTCTCTCCAGATTTTAGACCATGCAGTATCCCCTTGTTCTGTTCAGGCGGTGTTCTCATATTTGGCTTCACCAATAACCTGCATTGTGCACATGACGCAACTTTGCTTACTCAAAGTTAATAAAGCTTGGCATTTATTGAAAACTATAAAAACCTATAATCTTCATTGTGAGTTACACCTGAACATCAAGAAAACAAAATCCTCAACACTGAACCATTAGGCAGCAGCGTGATAACTGGAGAAACGATTGAAGAAACGATTGAACTATTTAATTTTTCTTGGATCCCCAATCACACCCATGGAACCAATCAAGAAATCAAGATATATTGTGTTCGGCAAATATGCTGTTAATCTTTTTAAAGGATTACACAGCAAAGATGTCTATTTAAAGATTAAGGTGCACTTGATCCAAGCGATGGCATTTTTACTTCATATTCTTGTGAGAGTTGAGCAATGTAGATTGAGCAAAGAAAGACTGAAGACTTGGTGTCTTGAATTGTAGTGATAGCTGAGAATATTGACTATCTCATGGACTAGCAAGAGTGGCATCCACTTCGTAAACCACATGCCTCTGGAAACTATGAGCTTGGAGGAATGACCATAGTTATAGAAAGGCTTCAGGCCTTTTGTTCATAGGGTCGCTATGATTTGTGCTTGAGTTGATGGCCATAAACAAAAACAACAGCAGCCCCCCAAAGAATAAGCTAGGTTGTTTTTGAATAATTGCACCAGGGCACTCCTAAGAAGCAAGGATCATGAGACTGTGCAAAGGAGGAGAAGACTCTACATGAGATGAATTGACATCCATGTCTTTAACAGTAGGCTTAAACAAAGCTAAAAGAGCATGGCAGAAGATTGGGCAAAGTTTCTTTCTGTTGTACATAGGGTACTGCAATTTGGAGTTAGCTTGATGGCGCCTAATAACAACAGTGAGAGAAATCTAACTAAAACAGTACATTTGATTGTTGGCCAACACGTTTTAGGGGCAGCCACCACTCATCTGCCAGTCGGTTGTTGTATGATGCATTCTTCCTTCACAATTAGAAATTTCCCTTTATCCCCAAGAAAGAGTGAAGAGATAAGCAGTATATTCCCTTGATTTAACACAGCAGAGATGGCAGTCAGAAATTTTTGTGATGAATTACCATAAAATTTTGCCGGGGTAAAAAAGACGAAAAGAAACTTTCCTTTTTAAAAAATTTATGCTGGTTTATTTATAAAGCTCATATACATTATTTTTCACACCAGATCTTTCTCATTTCCTGCCCTCAACTCCCTCCAGCCATCCAACTGTGTGACCCTGTGATTATCCCCTGCCCTCCTTGAGCCCATTCTCAGCCCTGTGCTTCTATCCCACCTATATCCTCATACTCGTTCCACAATAATGGTCTTATACAATATTTGTCCTTATAGACTGAGTTAGTTCACTCAGCATAATGCTCTCCAGTCTCTCCCAAGTTAGGTTGTAACTTACAAAATCATTACTCCTGCATGCTGTGTAGTATTCCATTGTGTGAATGTACTGTAATTGTTTATTTCTTTAGGAAAGACAGTTATTAATATTTTTCCTGACAGAACCAAAGTTTGTTGAAACCTAGAAGGCACGGAGACATGCTGAAAAAATAGTGATAAAGTAATCTATGTGTATTCTATGTCACACACTCATCACGTATGTTTATGCTGCACATTTCTCCCCCAAACCATGATGAGACCCACAGCAACATGTTTTCACCTTGGACTTGCTTAGAAACACAGAGATGTTATGTACAATGTCTTTGTTGTAATAAACCTCTGGTCTCTTGATATCAATAAGGAATGGTCTCCTCCAGGACTGGGCTGTTGTCTTAATTTGACATTTCTCCTTTTATATAAGGTAGGCTGTTAGGAAGAGTGTGCAGAACTCAGGTACCCACTGAAGGTAGTCACTCGTGGAATTTCTCAGGGGAAGCCCCAGCTCTGTTCTTGTAACTGAATCAAAAACATACACATGTATCACCCATTATCCAGAATATTCCTTACTGAAAGTTAAATGATTGTGGACTTTAAGCCCATCTACAAAATATCTTTATAACAACACCTAGATTAGTGTTTAAATAACTGACACCTATAATCTCGGGAGCACTGGTGGCCTAGTGCTGTGGGGTTGCACTGCCAACCCAAAGTTAGGTGGTTCGAATCCACCAGCAGCTCCACGGAGAAAAATGTGCACTCCTTCTCTGATTCACAGCCCCTGAAAACTACTTGGAGGGTCAGCTATGAATCAGTTTTGACTCAATGACAGTGAGTTGTTGAGTAGCTTTAAGGGGAGCTGGTGTTGTAATCTGTAACCTAAACCACTTCTGGTTAGTTTGAGCTGCTAAGAGGTGGTGGTTCAAATCCACCAGCTGTTCAGAGGGACATAAATAGACTGTCTCTTCTTGTGATCCTGATAGAGGAAGCTAATGCCCTTCTTGTGCTTGAAAATCAGCCGTATGAAGGAGAGCCTCTTCTGAGATAGTTTAAAATGTGCTATTTTAAAGGCTCTTGGAATGGCCCCATTTAAGAAATTAGGCTATGCAAATCCAACCTGATTACAAGATTCAGGTTGCAGGAAATTTTAAGAGCATTTGAGGCTGTCTGTCTGTTACCATAGGTCTTAAATTTTGCTAGATCTAAAACACTGTGTATTTTAGAATTTTTAGGTTTTAGGTAAAAATAGCTTCATGTCTAGCACCAATGTGTCACCTTTATTTGAGCTTTCAGTGGCCAGACTATCGTATTTCTCCAACAGAAATTGATTTCTAAATTAACAGATATGGATTTTAATGATAACTGTTTTGTTACTATGGTTCTTACTCTTATCAGAATATTTTTTCCCTCATGTGATTAAATTGTTCAGCCTCCTGTTCTCCGGTCTATAAACCTTCTTGATTGTGCAAGTTAATAGCTTTCCTAGGACTTGTTCCTTTGGGCCCCATGAAGACTTCAGTTGGCTTGCCAAGAATCTCATTGATGAAAGAGTTAACAGCACTTGGCTGATGACAGAGGACGATCTTTGGCAGTTACCTCCGTAGGCTGAGATAGAGGCTTAGCATCTCATGGGCTCCCCCTCCTTTTAGAACCATCTCATGCATAGAAAATCCTATAATGTCATGTGTGACATTTTTTATTCCTGCAGTAGAGGCATAGTTCAGAAATCCAGAAAAGTTTTTGGAAAAAAAAATTGACATTTTTCTTTGCCAGGAAGATTAATGGAATTTAAAAAAAGGCAGAGTCGTCTAGTGTGAACAGTCAGAAACTGTCATTTTAGTTTGAATAGTTGCTTCAGGGAAACCATTAGCCATAGCTTTTTATCAGGTTTGCCTGCACGTTGAGGCATCCTCTAGCATCTGATTATTAGGCAAAACCATCCTTGGACCATGTGGGTGAAAGAAAAGCTTATTAAAACTTTTAGTCAAGATGTCATAATAGATTCCTAGTTCGAGATGCAAGAACCTATTTCTTATGTGGTACAATCATAAAGCCAGCGGCCTAGAGCCATGCAAAAAACCACCCAGTCCCTGGGAGAGAGAATGTCTCAGGGTTTTGATTGTCTTTCTTGCTATGAGTCAAGTGGGCTGGTGCCATTGAACTCTATTCTTCCACTGTGTTTACTGGTTCCCTTAGACAGCGTCATAAGGAATTCAAGACTGAACATGTACATCATGTGGGTGATCACATGCTCACTCCCTAAATGTGAAGAAGGAGGTTCTCTGTCTCTCTGTCTGTCTTCCATTTAGTGTGAGGGATGTATATTTGGTGTTTACACTGTGCTCTAACTTCTGTGTTACTTTGCTTTTTGAACATTATGGCAGTAGTTACCTTCTTTGGACAACTGAATATGCATTCGTTGACTTGACAAGATGTATTGAGTTCCCGCTATGTTCTGGGCATTGTGAAAATGCCTTGACATTACAAAGAGGAATAAAATACGGACATTATTCTAAAGTAGTTCAGAGTGTAATGAGAGAGGCAGACTCACAAAGCATTCGCACAGTAGAGTGAGAAGTCAGGCAGGAGCGGTGCCGACCTCCTGATCACTTTTAAAATCACAGGAGGAGTGAGGTACTTGGATAGGGTTTCTTAGCGTTGTTAGGTGCTGTAGAGTTGACTGTTATTTGTAGCAACATATGAAAAACAGATCAAAATCTTACCTTGGCCTGTGCCATCCTCATGATTGCTGGCATCCTTGAGCCCATTCGCACCAATCACTGTGACAGTCCCTCTTGTTAAAAGTCTCCCTTTCATTCTTGGGCCCTGTACCCTTCCCGGTGTGATGTCTTTTTTCAGGGACTGACCCCTCCTGACACCATATTCAAGTAGGAGTGGATTATCTGGAGAGGACTCTTAACTGTTACGGTGATGTTTCGGAATTGTATTCTAAGGTAATGTTATTGTTATTTTTGTTAGGTGCTGTTGCATCACCTACGACTGACTCAGTGACCCTGTGAACAGTGGACCTAAACCTTGTGCTATGCTGTGCCATCCTCATCATCTCTGATGCTTGAGATCATTGTTACTGTCATTGTGCTAATCCGTTTCATTGAGGGTCTTCCTCTCTTTTGCTGATTCTCCATCTTTCCCACCATGATGTCCCATTCCAAAGACTGGGCCCTCTTGACAACATGCCCAAAATTATGTGAGATGAAGTTTTAGCATCTTTGTCTCTAAGATGCACCTAGTTGCACTTTCTCCAAGACCTACTTGTATGTTCTTTTGGAAGTCCATGAGATAGTCAGTACTCTTTTCCAACACCACGGTCAAAGGCATTGATTCTTCTTCTGTCACCCTTATTTACTGTCCAACTTTCAGATGCACAGAAAGTAATTGAAAGTACCCTGGCATGAATCAGATGCAACTTAGTCTTTGAACTAACATCATTGCTCCTAAGGTTAATAGAGATCTCCTAAAGTGTGGTAAGGTGCAGATCATGATCGTATTTTTTTCTAGAGTTATGTAGGGCATACAGCTTAAGGTTGAGTGAAGTTTTAGACCATTAATGACCCACTGTCCCCAGCAAGTCAATATCTAGTAGTTCTAGGGGATTAGAGGGAAAGTGGGATCCAGGGTTAAATGGAGTCATATGCGAAAGAAGCACCTTTTTGAGAAATGCTTAGGAAAAATTGTCACTTTGACAATTTTTGTTTGTTTGTTTGCTTAGAGGGAGAATAAAGTTACTTTTTCTCTGGAGAGTTTCACAGACACGTTTTTCTCAAGGAGAGGTGGTAGGATGCACTAATGTGACCTGTCAGTGCTGCTGTGGCGAGCTTTACGGAACAGACTCCTGCATGCATCTTCACTCTCCACATTTGCTCATGAGGCATGATTAATTGGAGGAAAGGCCGCCTAGTGGACAATAACTAATGGTTTGATCAGCTCTCTGCTTACCTGCAAGGAGATGTAAACAAATCCTGCACTGGAGCCATTCCCAACATCGCTGACGTTTGCGGACGTTAGCTTGAGTTATACAGCCGTTTATTTTGGGTCAAAAGGAGTTGCACAAGCATTTCTTCAGATAATTGTGCTTTTCTCCTCATTTCAACTAAAGCCTGGAGCATTTGGCCATTACTGCATTTCCAACTGTGAGATCCTTGAGTATTGGCAAGTATTAATTAGGACATAAGTAAAGTTGGTGTATGTTAGATTCTGACTTGTCAAGTATGAGTATTCACGTACTGCAGGATGCTGATGAAAGCCTGTGAAATTAAGACTGAGATTTAGCTATTGCAATAGAAAGGATCACTAAGGAGAATAGACTGCTGTGTCACTCTACCCAGGGAATACTGACTTTTGATACAGTTTCTATCTATTGATAAAAGAGTCATAAAACTTTAAACCCTTTATGTAAATAAAAGTGGTGATTGTTGTTAGATGCCATAAAGTATGACTCAAGATGACCCTCTTAACAGCTGCCCTGACCCCTCCCTGTCCTGTGCCATCCTCATCATCTCTGATAATTGTGAATGGAAAAAAAAATAACTGCAGCCCTTGATATTCTTAATATTATTGCCACACACTGTAATGTTAAGCATTATAAGCCCCATAATAAATAGTTAATATTTTTGTTTAAAAAGCCAGTTTTCTTTAGAATATTGTACGTTTGCCCACATAGCACTTTGTGTACTTGTCATTCCTCTGTGGAGTTCTGGCTTTCCATCTCTGGTTCTCTCTCTCCTTCTGCCCATAACACTTCTTCTAGCGTGGTTTTGAGTGTTTAGGGAAACTTGTTACTTCAGTGTCTGAAACATCTTTATTCTGCCTTTGATTTTTAAAAATTCTTTCAGTAGGTATAGCATTCTTGGGTGGGAGAGTTTTCTAGAGCTTTATTGTGCTTTTAATCAGATATGTTCTCCTGCCTTTTCAGTTGACTGTGCTTGTGTTGTTAACCAGCTGTTTATTTCCCTTTATTCTTTTGTGTATGTGTGCCCATTTTCTCTACTTTGTTATCAAGATTTTACTTCATTTCCAATTTTGAAAAATTTCATTCCCATTTGCTTTCCTGGACTTCTTTTGGGCTCATTGATCTTAGATTTATGGTCTTGTGATTTTTACCCCTCTCTTCCTCAACTCTTCTTTCTGTCATAGACCCTAGTTACTTAAATACTGTGGTGGTGGTGTGTACTTTAAGTCAGAACCGACCCATAACTGACCCTCCAGCAGGTTTTCAGAGGCAGTAAATCACATAGGAGGAGATCACACATCTTTTTCCTGCAGAGCCGCTGGTGGAGTTGATCTTTTAGGGCACGCAAAACTTTCCTGCAGTAGACTGAATATTTTTTAGCTTCTTAGTTAAAGAAAATGTCACTTCCTTTTTCTTCATGTGTTTTATTTTCAACACTTTCGTTGTCATCAAGTTGGAAATGACTCATGAAAGACCTCTAGGGGAAGACCACACATCTTTCTTCTCGGAGGAGCTTTGGGTGGATTTGAACTCCTAGAGTGCTGTGACCTTTGGATGAGCAACACAACTGTCTGTGGTCTACGCCATTAGACTCCCTGTTGATGTCCCTTAAAGCTCATTAATCTTCTCTCTTGTCATATTTTGTTGTTGTTATGTGCCATTGAGTTGCTTGCAACTCACAGTGACCCTATGTACAACAGTCCTAAACCCTGCTCTGTCCTGTGCCAATCTCGCCGTGTCTTGCCTGTTTTTAATGTCATCTAATTTTCACCTTAGATATTGTGACTTTCTTCTCTCATAGTCTTATTTGCATATTTTTACATTTTCCATGTCTATATTTACATCTTAACAAATGGAAAACAGTTATAGTTGTTTTAATATCATTGTCTTCTGGTTTTGTCATCTGTGTAAGTTCTGGGTGTCTTTTGATTGGTTGATTTTTTTTCATTTATGGGTCATATAGTTTACTTACTCATATGCCTTTCAATTTTTGATTGTTAGGTGCTGTCGTGTCAAGTACAATTCATGGAGATCCTCTGAACAACAGAACTGAACTCTGCCTTTTCCTGTGTCATCTTAACACTTCCTGACCCTTTAGAGCCCATTGCAGGGGGTGATAAACATTCTGGATTTTGTCTTGATATGTTCTGAGTCTTTTTCTATTGCTATAAAAATTGCTGAAGGTTTTTTTCTGGGATGCACTTACATTAAGTTGGAAACAGTTTTATCATTCTGTATCTTGCTTTCAGAGTATGCTAGATGAGATTAGACCAACATTTAGCTTACAGCTAAACCACTTCACTGTCAATACTGAGGAAAGACTTTGCACAAGAACAGTGTGAAGGAAGAACAAGAGGCAATGGTAATAAAAGAAGAGATTTAAGCTGTGTTTAAGGCATTGTCAAAAAATAAGGTCTCAGGAACCGATGTAGTACCAATTGACAGCTTTCAACCAGGAGATGTAACCCTGGATATGCTTACCAGTCTGTGCCAGGAAATTTGGAGGACAGCTGCTTAGCTCCCTAATTGGAAAATATCTTTATTTGTTCCCATTCCCAAGAAAGGTGACCCAACAGAATGTGGAAATAAACAATATCATTAATATAGCATGTGTGCAAAATATTGCTGAAAATCATCTAAAACCAGATAGAAAAGTACATTGACGGGGAACAGCCAGAAGTTCAAGCAGGTGTAGAAGGGCTTGTGGCACCATGGACATCATTGCTAATGTCAAATGAATCCTGGCTGAAAGCAGAGAATACCGGAAGACTGTTTATCTATGTTTAATTAACTATGCAAAGGAATTTACTGTGTGAATCATAATAAACTGTGGCTATCATTGAGATGAATGAGAATCCCAGAACACTTAATTGTGCGCATACGAAATAATTTCTCATACTTTAGTCATGTTGCTAGGAAAGGCTCTTCATTGGAAAGGGGCATCATGCTTGAAAATACATAGTATCAGCAAGAGAGGAAGACCTAACAAGACAAATTGATACAGTGACTGCAGCAACGGGCTCAAGTGTGTCAGAGATGATGAAGATGGCACAGGATAGCACAGCATTCAGGTCTGCTGTTCATAGGGTCACTAAGAGTTGTTCTTGATGGCATCTGATAATTAATCTTAATGCCCTGTGATAAGGTTGTCCGGTGTGAACAATCACCGTTTCTCACACTGTGTGAGACGCTGGGAGATATTCTTTCTAGTACTCTAAGGTTCTGTCCCACATCACTACATGCACTGGCTGATCAGTCCCCTCCTGGACAGTAGCCATGGGGGTCATTCACTGATTGTGATGACTCTCTCTCTCTGCAGGTTACTCCTTTTTGGAACTCTGTCCTATACATTCTAGCTGCTTTGGTCTTAGATTCTGATCCCAGAAGCTGCTCCTACATTCACTCCTTCTGCAGCATGGCTGGGGAGTTTCTCAAAGCAGTAAGTGGAGGCAGCTGTAGGGTTAACATCCTTTGTTTCCTGTCAGTCTGATTACTACCCATTGTTTTCGGATGCTCCTATGAAAATTATTGTCTGTTTCTGTCTCTATCTTACACACACACACACACACACACACACACACACATTGTATATTTGTTTCAGGTAGTGGGAGAAAGCTATTCTTTCATATTATGTCTTGTCCTGGGGCTGAGTCTTGTATGGATAGCTTTTGGATTGTCAGAACCTTCTAGATTAATGATCTTCAGAGGCATCCATTGTGGACTGATGAGAGAGTTCTCTGAGGCTGGAGGGTCTCACCCTATTTCTGACAGATCTCCTTCATTTGATGCATGAAACACTTTCAACACAGCCTCTTCTGAATGTTCAAATGCTGAACTCCTCATCTTTTGAAGAACGCATTTTCTATTTTAGGCAGTGCTGATGGTTAGAAATGGCTTTCTTATATGATCTGAAATCTACCTCGCTCTTGCTAACCTCCATCTGTATTTGTCTGACAAAATCATGCGAAATTAGTTCCATCCCTTTTCCACACCTCAGCACTACTCATCTTTGAAGGTTTATGTCCCCCTTCCCGCCCTGGTCCTCTCTTCAAGATAAATACTTCTTAATCTCCATGTGGCTCCGTTTTCTAGTCTCTAAAATGATAAATTATTAAGGGAAGATTCTTAGATCTATGAGTAATTTCTTTAATGAGTCAAAGACTATACCATGTGCTAAGGATGTTGAAGGGTGTACTATCCTGTTACTACCTCCCAGAAACTCAGAGGCAGATAATAGAGGGAACAGACATTAGATGACACAGCACAGAGACAGATACAGTAGTAGATGTGTACAGTTTTCTGTGAAATACACAGTACCTCACTGGTTGTTAAGAAGACCAGACTAAGGAATGGGAAGTAAACTCCGCACAGTGTAAAAGACTACAGTGTTTCTGGTGGCTGATTGTTCTGAGAAGTACATTTCTCATAAGGCTACATTTCTCTTTGTAGACTTGTCTATTCTTTGGCTGTATGGTTATTGCTAAGGACCTCAGTCTTGGGAGTTCCTTGGATCTCTGTTAGACCTGTAAGTCTGGTATTTTTTATGATTTGGAGTTTATTTTTCATTTTTCTCCTCTTTTGTCCATAACCTTCTGTGGTCCTAATCTAATGTAGCTTTTCTGGTCTCAGTGGAGGCTGTGACTCACATGGACATTGGTCTTCTGACTTAATTGTTTTCTTGAGTCTGATTCTCTCAATTCTTTTTTGCTCTGAAAGGGACCAATCAATAGTTACATCTTAGATCACTACTTGCTAACTTTTAAGACCTCAGTTAACAGTGCTCACTGAAATAGGGTACAGAACATTGTCTTTGTGGATTGTCTTGCTAATAACCTGGATGCCCCCCAAAACTTTGGACCGTCATGACCCATTCCCTCTAGGTTGTGTGGTTATGGCTAAGATGTTTTCATAACTTTGCGCCTGCATGCTCTGTATGCATGGATGGAACACATACTCATTTGTATAAAGAAATGTCCTCTGAAACTATATAGAACCCTAAGTGGAGTTCTGTTTGTGTTCCTACACCTTATTTAGCCTGAATACTTACATATGTGTATCTACTCGTTATTGTTTGTTTTCACCATTATTCATTGTATTTACAATAGTGTTTTCTTTTAACAGTTTCCCACACTCTTAATATTTTCCTTTTTCTTCGTCACTGTGTTAACTTACCTCTTACTCTTACACTTACCTTTTCCCTTCAGTCTAGTTAATATGTATCTACTTCCCTTTTCCTCCAATCTCCAATAAACATCAAGGAATGTTTCTTTTGTATGTAAGACATTTCCTGATTTTTTTATATAATACTGATCGCATAAATAGTATTTGCCTTTTTATGATTGATTTATTTCATGTCACAGAGTAATGTTCTTCAGGTTCATCCTTGTTATAAGGTGCTTTGCATGTTCATCAGATGTTGAATAATATTGCATTGTGTACCTGTGCTATAATTTGTCCGTCCATCCATCCATCCATCCATCCATCCATCCATCCATTCATTTATGGACACTTAGGTTTTTAGAACCTTTTTGCTAATGTGAATAATGCTGTAATGAACACAGGATGCATTAATTTTCTTTGGAGAAGGTTATGCTGTTGTTTTGTAGCATTGAGTTGAAATTGACCCATAGCTGACCCTCCAGCAGGTTTTCAGAGAGTTAATTGAACAAGAGAACGTTAACCATCCTTCTCCTGTGGAGAAGCTTTATGATTGCAGTACAGTTTCTTATCATTAGACCATAGTGTATCTGTAATCTGTGGGTTCACAAAACTTCATCCTCTTTACCATGTGACATCAGAATTTGCATACCTGCATGTCAGGTCTTGTCACTGTCTAATGCAGCTGCTACCTCACCACCTATTTTCTTTGTAAATGAGCCATTTTCTTCTGTCAGTAGTGTGTGTCAATATCTGACACAGACACAACTAGAATTGCAGCAGGAAGTCAAAGATGTAGGTGACCGAGGAATATCCAGGACTCTCTAAGTATCGTTAGCAAACGTGTTAGCTCATTTTCTCCGCTTCAGTGATGCCCCATGCCCCTTTCTACTCACAGATGTCTCATATCTAAAACAGCAGCATATAATTAGTAATACTGATTTACTGGTAAAAGATAAAACTGCACTAAAAACTTATTTAAAAGACACTCTAGAACACACATAAATCCAGTGTTTCCTGGGCTTCCAATGCAAGCTTATCACACCAGTGGAAATAATGGCCTTTGTGGATTTTATATGTTTTACTTCAGTACCAAGATTTTCATAATCTCACTCCAGATTCTTGCCTGTGTATTACATTTGTTGTTTAATTTTTTAAATTACTTCTAATTCGTGTTCAAGGAGCATTCTACCATTTTTTGTTCTGACTGTTCTGCTATTTCTACCAAACATTGAAATTTATATTTTCAGTAAAAACCAGAAATTAATAAATTCTGTAGTTGCTGTTGCGTACTATTGAGTGGGAACTGACAGTTGACCCTCTAGCATATTTTTCTGAGGTAGTAAATCACGCAGGAGGACATTGCCCATGTCTCTCCTTGAGAAGCACCTGACTGATTTAAACGTCATGCCTCTGGGTTGGCAGCACAATTCCTTACCACTAGTCCAACCCTCAAAATTAAATTCTGCAGTCTTATGTAGTTAGTGTCATACTGTTTTGCCTCCACCATAACCCATGTAGTCCAAGCTCATAAACTGTCAGCAATAATTTACTTCTCCTTTCTAACAACTAAATTATTCTGTGTATCTTCATGCATCACCTTAAATCTAGAATAGATCACTAACAGGTCTGGGTGAGAAATACAGAAGCTATTACAGTATCATGAACTTACAAGTAACCTCTGTGGGAGGTATTCATTGTTTAACCAGTGCTCAAAAGGCAGGTTGCAGGTACAATCTTGTTTTAAAATGAGGTCTGAGCATTCCTTCATCACTATGCCTCATGATTAACTTTCTACCTCTTTCCCATTTTCTTTTCCTCTATTTCTCTGAGGATATCTCTACTCTCCACTGACGCAGGGTGTTTTTTTTAAAAAAAAATAATAGGAATCAGTAAAATTACGATATATGAATAAGCAGAATACAAGCCAGTAGCGAAACCACAGTGTAACAAAGCAACCGGATGCACTAGATGTCTCAGAGCGCTTCATAGACATCTGAGAAAGAAAATCGTAAATCAATGAGCATGAGAAGATGGAACCTTTCTGGAATTAATGATATGAAAGCTGAATAATGATGGTTTGTAATTTCATAATCATAGTAATTACAAAAATTAAGTAACCTGAAAACCCCAAATATTGGAGATGGTATGTAAAAAAAAAGGATTTTGACATAATGCAGGGGTTATAGAATTGATGATTTATGCATTCATAACTTGGCAGCACCGTGATATATAGAGAAGAGATTGAGATTGTCAACAATTTCAGCTTGCTTGGGCCTGCAATTAACACTCTTGGAACCAGTAGCCAAGAAATCAAAAGACTAATTGGATTGGAAGTCTGCTGTCAGAGACCTCTCCAGAGTGCTGAAGTGCAAAGATGTCAGTCTAGAGACTAAGGTGCTCCTGATTCAGGCCATTATCTTTGCAATTACTTGCTATGCATCAGAGAGCTGGAAAATGAGGAAGCATCATAGAAGAAGAATTGACACCTTTGAGTTGTGGTGCTGGAGAAGAGTGTTGAATATACCATGGACTATCAAGAGAACAAACAGGTCTATCCTAGAGAAGGTGAAACCAAGTTGCTCTCTGGAGGCAAGGATGTTAAAGCTCTGTCTCATATGCTTTGGGCATGTTGCCAGGAGAGACCAGGTCCTTGGAGAATGACATCATGCTTGGAAAGGTGGAGGGACAATGCAGGAAGGAAGATCCTGGATGAGATGGATTGTTATAGTGACTGGTGCAGTAGAGGCAGGTGTGTTAGAGACAGTGAGACTGGCTCAATAGGATAGGATGGGAAGGGAGGGGAAGGGAGAGGAGGGGAGAGGAGAGGAGAGGAGAGGAGAGGACTCAGCTATTGTGCATAGGTTTTGCTGTTAGTCACAGGAAACTCCACGGCACATAACAATAGCAACACCATACTTTAGGACCCAGAAATTTAACTTCTAAGAGTATGTTCTAGAGAAAATGCCCACATAGGTGCAGCAGGAAATCACAACAGAGTGATTATTACTGCATTGTTTTTAATATTGAAAAATATGGAACAACCCAAATATGAATCATTAAGAATATAGATAAACTTGATCTCTTTTTTTAGAGTGCAGTGCTTTAACTGTGGATATAATCCCATTTGGGAATAACATTGTCTTTGTTGTGTTAATGAAACTGTATCAGTGTAGGCTATGTCTCAAAACTTGCAATTTTGAGATACAAAAACCAAAACTAAGCAAGCACACAGGGAGAAAGATAGACGCCACTTGGACATCAACAAAGACCTGAGAAACACCAACCACGGTTTCAGAAACTGAGGCAAAGATCTTCCCCAGACCCACAGAGAGCCAGCCTTCTCTTGGAGAACTCTCAATTCAGACATCTAGATTACTGAACAAGGAGAAAATAGATTTGTGATCTTTAAAACCACCCACTTGTGGTATTTCTGTTACAATCACTCTTAAGAAGCTAGGACCAATAGTGTGTGACTCACTATGAGAACTGGTAGAGCAGAACCCAGCTGTGTTTAAGGCTGTGCTGTCCTCAGAAGCTTGGGTGTGTTTGAGTCCATTGCTGGAGCACCATGTCTTTCACACAGAGTGTCTTACTGTTGTCCATTGACCTTCTCCTTTACCAAACATAACATTCTTTTCTGGTGATTCATTTTCTCGTATCATCTGTGTAAATTGAAGAAGCTGTGGAAGCTTACTCTCCTTGCCTTTAAGATGCATTCTGGATGTATTGCTTTCAAAATGAATTTGCTAATTTTCTGGCAGTTTATGTTTCAGCACTTTTTGCCAAGACCACAATTCAAATGTATCAATTTACATTTGATCTTCCTTTTTCATTACCCAAATTACTTTACCCTACTTGGGATGGATTGACACAGTAACTGAGGTAGTGGGGTACGTGTGTCAAAGGCAGTGAGTCTGGCTCAGGAGAGGTTCAGAGCTATCGTGCATAGGGTCCCTGTGAGTCGTAGTCGACTTGATGGCGCATAACAAGATTAATGACAAAATAAGTTGTCTACGTCTACATGTCTGTGTGTATTTATATAATGTGATGTCATTTATGTCTGTCATTATCTTTAGGCACTGCCTAGCCGCTGACATCATAATGACCTTATGCACAATAAAAATCACTCAGTGCCTATTCATATATAATTTTTGGTGTACTTGACCCCATTTTTGCCACCACTTTCAGTGTTGTTATTGTCAAAGAGCTTTGTCTTTGTTGCTTATACCATTTATGTAAGTAAAACAATAGAAAATTCATCTCTAAATTGTGAACCTGTTACCTCTGTATTGGGGATTCTGCAGTGTCATCCTTAGCAAGCTGTGCTGCTCACCCAAAAGGCAGTGCCTCTCTGGTGTTCAAATCCACCTGCAGCTCCTCCTGAGAAAGAGGGACCATCTCCCTCCGTGTGAGGTATAGCCTCCCCAAGCCCTGCTGGAGCACCAGCTGTGAGTTGGTTCAGACTAGAATGTCAACCCTTATACTACATGGACTCAGCCTGTGAAGCAAAGTTGAGCAATAGTCTGTTGAGTAGCCCATGAGCTAAGTATGGTATGTGTGTTTTGGAAGTGTTGAGATACCATCTCATCCCAGTAAGAATAGCAAAATTTAACAGAACAGCAAACAACAAATGCTGGTGAGTTTGTGGAGAAACTGGAACCCTTATTCACTGTTGGTGGGAGTGTAAAATGGTGTCACCACTATGGAAGGCAGTATGGCGCTTTCTCAGAAAGTTGCAAATAGAAATACCATTTGACCCAGCAGTTCCACTCCTGGGAATACATCCTAAAGGAACCAGAACTACCACCCAAGCAGATATATGCACATGCATGTTTATCGCGGCTTTATTCACGATAGCAAAGAGTTGGAAACAACCTTAGTACCCATCAACAAATGAATGGATAGAGAAGTGTTGATATATTCATGCAATGGAGTACTGCACTGCATTGAAAAACAAGAAACTAATGAAATATTATGCAAAATGGGTGACCCTGGAGGACATTATCCTGAGTGAAATATCTTAGACACAAAAGGACAAATACTGCGTGGTACCACTGTTGTAAAACAGGACTGATATCGGGGTTGGGGGGAGACTAAGAAAGATGGGATAAATAATGTATACTGCATTGAAACAGGTGAGGGAGAAAATGGTTTAAAAAGGGATATATAATTAGGTATTACTGTCATGGCAGGAGGCAAGAATGAAGGCTGCATAGTGGAGTGAACTTGGGGGAGGGATTGTATAACAATGAAAGAATTTCTCTTTTACTTTTCAAAGAGAAGAGCAAATGTGGGGGAGGGAAGTTGGGCAGGAAGAAAAGTCCCTTGGGAGTTTCAGCCTGTCCTCGGTGTAGCCTGTAAGATCAGGAGTTGAAACCTGGATGTAGCTCCTTCCACAGGGGTCAGAAATCGGCTGACGATGACAGTAGTTTCCCGCTCGTCTGTGAAAGAATGCAGTGGTGCAGCATCCACAGGTGCCTATCCCTAAGTAATGCTGTCTGCTGGAGTAAACACCTGCTACCTTTACGGGCCTCCCCTCTCCCTCTCACTCTACCTTCCTGGGCCTTCGCTCTTCTTCCTGGGATCACTGCCCAAGTACACCCCCACCTGTTAATCTGCTGTGTCCAGGATTTTCTTTGGGGAACTCTGAACTAGCACAGATAACAAACATGGTAAACACATAAACCTGCCATTGGGAAGAGGGATGATTACCTCTGCATGAAGGAGGCTCTCACTGTATGTGCAGCATTTGTGTGTGTAAAATGATCTTTAACAAATGTGCCAACATGTTACCTTTTGAAAAGCTGGATGAGTGTGTACGTTTTCGAGTCTGAAATCTTGTGCTAGTTTTGTAGATGAAGCTGATCTTCCTCCTTGAATTTGAATTTTCCTTTAGGAGCCTGGTATTTGTAGGGCTTAGACTCCAGTTTGTAGCGTGTCATGTTTAGCACAACTATGAGTGGAGTGAGTTCATGATGATCTTCAAAGGAAGGTGCCTGAATTGAAGTAGTAGAGGAGAGGATAAAACATTTTTTTGGTGATTAAATAGAAAGAGGCCATGTCCTCTCTATTTCGCAGTCGATTTCCCCCCCTCTCACTACAGTGTGCTGCCTTAAACCCTTCTGCCTGACTGGACTGTCCTCCTGAGACTTAAATGACAAGTTATGCTTATTCTCAGCTGGGAAATATTATATAAGGATAGGTATCTGCAGGGAATGATAGAATAATTAATTAGGAAAAATCCTCTTTGGTTCCAGAAAAATTAAATCCCATGCAGGGGTTTTATATCCCTTCTTGGGAGGGAAACCAAAATCAAAGAGGAAGGGGTCCTTAAGAGCAAAACAAATGTACAGCAACAACAACAAACGTGTTCATTAAGCTTGTTCAGAGCAGTGTGTTTTCATTAGCAGATTTGGGTCGTGATGCATGCAGGCCTCCTTCCAGAGAAAAACCATATGTTCATCTGCACAGCCAGCCATGTGTCAGTCACGATCCAGGGATCCAGAGAGAGAAAGTAGAATCTGTGGTTTTATGACAGTAGTGAGGCCTCTTCCTGAAGCAGAATCCTTTCCCCTTGAAGTACACTGTGCAACCTTTCTTGTTTAGATCTGTGATTCATCACATTTTTGTTAGGCAAATTTGCATTTACATAACAAAACATATGCGAACTCTCAACAATTTTCACATGCACAATTCAGTAATGTTGGTTCAAGTTCTGAACCATTCTCACTACCCTGTTCCACATCATTCCATCGTACTTGATGTAAAGTCAGGAGAAGAAAGCCTACCTTTCCCTTCTCCTCTCCATGTCTAGTAACCACTAATTATCTTTTATATATTTGCTTAAATTATATAAGTGACATAAGATGGTATTTGTCCTTTCACAACAAGCCAGAATAATTTTGTGGTTCTGTAAGCTTTCATTTTACTTGATTTGGGGCCAGATATATCCAGTGTTATGTTTTAAATTGTAAATCTCCCATGCTTTGCTGTTACTGCTAGGATGAAGGCTTTATCTAGTCCAAAGGGCCTGTAGGTTCTAGCTCCTTCCAGCCTCTCCAGCTTAATCTTGGGTGATTTCTCCCTTCTCCTCTGCCCTCTGTTTATGGAATTCTTGTCTTCCATACGTCACAGGCCCACCATGTGCCAGAAGCTGCGCTAGATTCACAAAAATATTGACTGACAAGATGAATATTATTATTGTCAAGAAACCCTAAAAAGCTGGAAAGACATTCAGATAAATGTCTGCGTTGTAAAATACTATCTAACACAGGCGGAATAGCCAGCCTCCGGAGCTATGGGAGCAAAGGGAGGTTTGGGTGTGGATAAAACTAAACTAGGGACAGTATGATTCAAGAGGCACGCTGGCCAAGAAAACAAGCTATTTGTTATTGCCTCCGAGTTGTATGCTTTCACTATACTTATTCTGTCTGTGTGCTAAGCAAATAATTGGAGAGACTGGCTAATATTAAGAATGCAGCATCAGGTTTGGAAGAAGACTCATTACAACCTGTAATACACATACATGACACAGCCTTGCTTGGTGAGAGTGAAGAAGAATTAAAGCATTTACTGAAGAAAATAAAAAATGACAGTCTTCAGTATGGTTTGTACCTCAACGTAAAATAAAAATCCTCAGAACTGGACTAAGTAAGTACCCTAATGAAAATGATGGACAAAATATTAACATTGTTAAGGACTTCATTGACTCCATAGTCAACCCATGGAAAGCAGAGACAAGAAATCAAATGATGTATTGCATTGGACAAAAGAACTCCTTAATGATTTAAAGAGCAAAGGTCTCACTTGGAGGACTAAGGTGTACCTGATTCAAGACATGGAATTATCAGTAGATAATGTGAAAGTGGACAAGGAGAGAGAAGAACTAAAGAGGAGTTGATGCATTTGAATGATGGATGATGGTGCTAGTGAAGAATATTGAACTAGTAGGAACCAGCAACTCTGTCTTGAACAAGGGTGTAGCCAGAATGTTCCTTAGGGATAGGGTAGGATGGTTTCATGTTCTGTGGACATGTTATCAGGAGGGACCAGACCTTGGAGAAGACCTTATGTGTGGTAAAGGGTCTCTGTGAAAAAGGAAGACCCTTAGAGAGATGGGTTGACAGCAGGGGCCACAACAGTGTCCTCAAGGTGTGAAGAAGAGTGAGGATGGCACAAGACTCAACAGTGCGGTTTCTGTATACAGAGAATGGGACTCAGAACTGACTAGGCAGAGAACCAAACAACAATCTAACTAATGTTTAATTATTTCTCATTAGTGATGAAGAAAATGCTTACTAACTAAGCCAGTAAAAGTGTTTGAATAGCTTTTACACATTAAAATATTTACAGAAGCTTCTCATTTATTCATTAAAGTCAACCCAAATAGGACTATCTGTGGAAAGAAGGATTATTACATTAGGTCTTGAAGAGGGAACCTGGGTTTCTGTCCTGCCCCTTGTATTGCCTGGCCAGCTGACCGTTGGTGGTTCTGTCCATTAAACCCCCATTTCCTCAGTGGTTCCCACCCCTGCCCATTTCTCCGCTCCTCAAACAAAGCACACCAATAGAGTTGACCTTAGTTGTGTTAAAACATCCAAAAGTTCTACTTTCTGATTCTCTTCTGGACCATACTTCCTCTTTCCCACATCCCAAGAAGGAAATTGGAATTTTTCATTTTGCCAACAAAGTAAACTTTAGACTATAGAGGCTCATGATTTTTTCCCCTCACATTAATTCTCCTGCTTACCCTATTCTTGCTGAGTCAGAAAACCAGGATAGCTAGGATATTTGGTAACTTGTGTTGCTTTTATTTTTTAAAAAGTCTTAAGAGATCTATTATGAAAAATCTATTTTCATTCTATCATTGCCTTCTGAAGTATAATTTTTTAATTCATCTTTAATTAGAACAAGTAATTTTTCTTTTAAATATCCTCACATTGGAGAGTTGAGCAGTGACTAGAGATGATAGAAAGAGAATTGATGCCTTTGAGTTGCGGTGCTGGAGAAGAATGTTGAATATACCATGGACTGCTACGAGAGCAAAGAGGTTTGTCCTGGAGAGGGTGAAGCCAGGCTGAACCTTGGAGTCATGCATTCTGAAGTTCATCTCACATACTTTGGGCATGTAGCAAGGAGGGACTGGTCGTTGGAGAGGAACATCATGGTTGGGAGAGTGGAGGACAGTGCAGGAGATGAAGACCCTAGATGAGATGGATCGATTCTGTGATTGGAGTGGTGGGAATGAATGTTTTTGAGACGGCGAGGTTGGCACAGGATAGAGCATCATTTAGGGCTCTTGTACGTAGGGTCTCTATGAGTCGCAAGCGACTTGATGACACCTATCAACAACAACATCTGGATTAATGACCTGTATATCACTGACAGATATATAAATTTTGTTTGGTGCATATTGTGTGGTCAGTGAGGCTACCTTTTGGATATAAATAACAGAAAAACTAAGCAAACTCGCTTGCACAATAAAGGGAATTTGTTGTTTCTTGGAGCTAGACACTCCAGAGTGGGGGAATCCCTTCAGACTCTGTGGAATGAGAAGTCCAGCTCCGTTTCTCTGCAGTTTGTCTTCGCTTACTCCCCTCCGTATCCTAGGACCCTTCTGTCTTAGGACTGGAATCCTTGAAAGAGAAAAATACCCACCCACAGCTGTAAGTGGATGCCTTTCCTCCTCCAAGTTCAGAAAGAGATGCTTGCCTTGTCTTAGCATCTAAATTGCACTGAGTGAGAGGAAGTGAGTTTTGTGCTCTGTATCTTTGAACTTTTGGTCTAGAGTATTCCTTTCCATCCTTTCAAGGTCTGACCTTGGCTTTTGCCCCACTTGGGAGCTCAAAACTTGCTTATTCCTAAAAAAAAAAAAAAACCCCAAAAAAACAAAACAAACTTGCTTATTCCTAGAGTTCTCTTGTGGTTTGAGGTTCATCTGGGCAGAACACTACATGTTCTTAGGAGCTGTGTCCTTAACCACAGGCTGAACCGCAGGGAAGTTATGTTCCCTAAAATCCAGCTGGGATGAGTTGGCTTAGAGAGTAGATGTTCATTAAATTTCAGATACTTGTTGATTGAGAAAAAAATGAAATCTAGTGGATAGTTTATGTAAGGACTTTCCAAAGCATCTTTTATGCCCACGATTAATTTATTTAAACTCAAAATTACTTGATTTCTTAAGATGTTCCCAAATGTCATGTTTATCTTCATACTCAGTGGGTAGAAATTCCAAGAATATTGGACGTTGGGTTGACAGTACACTATGTACTGTCAGGTCGGAAGCAGCTCATAGCTGACCCTCCGGAGGGCTTTCAGCAGTAAATTGCTCAGAAAGAACTCATCTCGCTCCTGCCGAGCAGATTGTGTATTTGAACTGTGTGACTTTGGGTTGACAGCGCAGCACCTTACCACCCAGCTACAGATCCCCCAAGAGTAATGAATGATGGTGTTTTAGCAGAAGCTTCAACAACATAAAACAAAACATTTGGTTTTCTGTCACTATGGTTGGGTTTTTTTTTTCTCTCTTCATGTACCTTGTCCAAGGCTGAAATTATCTCCATTTTTCTCTGTTTTCCCTACCATTTATCATCTCACCATGAAAGTGCAATCTCCTTGAGGCCTGGAAAGAATTAAGAGGTTATTATTTTGTTTTGTACCCTATCCAGCTTTGGGGTTTTGTGCATGCTCTTTAAAGATCAGCAGACTCAATGTATTCAAGACCAGGTTTCCCATGTGGTTTGAAAAGCACCGAAGCTTGAAAGGAAAGGAAGCCATTAGTGCAAGTTTTCAATAGAGAATTAGTATTCAGATCCTATTCATAATTTAGGGAGCCCAGGTGAAGTGGTCTGTAAAGAGTTGCACTATGAATCCAAATGTCGCTCCTCTCTGGCTGTTCTAATAGACTGTTGGCTTCACTGCAGAATGACAGCTGATCTTCTAGTAGGAGATTTGCAGCCTTTGAAACTCACTAGAGGGTCATTTATAAATCAGTTCCAATGAGTTTTTAGTCACAATTTATTGCATGAATTGTGCAACTATGGTGGAATACTATGCAGCACTCAAGAGCAACGATTTTGAAAACTTTTATAATATGGGAGAGACTGCAGAGTATTATGCTAAATAGCTAACTCAGTCTCATAAAGATAATTACTGCATAAGGCTATTATTGTAAAACTAAAAAGGTGACTAGTAACATGTGTATAAAGGTCCAAGTGGGGACAGGGGAGGTAGCTTGGGTTTGAGGGTGAGGAGGGGAGAAGTCACGGGGTGGCAGAGTTTGTTGGGCTGAGGGAGAGGGTGAAGGAATTGCGAAGGATCCAGTGAGAACCTGAAAAGAGAGAGCCCTGGTGAGCATAGATCAATGGTGATTCATTTTATAAAACGCAGTGTATGGGAATGATCCTATGAAACATAAGTGAAGAAATATGTGAATCACAATACAAATTTGGTGTGCAAACCAATATAAAATAAATTTTTAAAATACTTTGTAGAAAAGTAAAACATTTCTCTGCTGCTTTTGCAGTGCTGCATTTAATTCCCAAGAGTGAAATAGAACTTGATCTATAGTTGATTGAGGTAGTAGGAGACGGGATAGCATGGTCAGCAGCTCATTTGCACACACTGCAAAGGGTCTTAGACACAAGGAGTTAAGCCAGGCGTTTGGCAGTGTGAAATGCAGTGTCATCAATCTGAATGCATTCCGAGTGCCTGTGGACTGCAGTACCTTTCCTGCTTTATATATAGCCTGGGAGGCAGAAGACACCAAAAATTCTAATTGCAGTGATAGGAAATAAAAAAGAAAAGCACGGATATGGGGATGCAGGTGGGGGGTTAGTCAGCCCCACTCCTTCCTCTCCCATTTCAGCAGGAGCTGGAGAGGTGAGAATCCTCAGAGAGTGCTGCAGTGCTGGAGACATCCCTGGCAGCTTAGGGAGGAGGCTGAGCTGTGCGTCTGTCCGGGCATGGCCCTCCCAGGCAGTGATGGCTGGCTGCTTAGCATTCAGAAATTCTGCTCACAAGTATAAATGGTGTGTGTGTGTGTGTGTGTGTGTGTGTGTGTGTAGCACTGCCCTGTCTCTTACTAAGGTGCTTTGAAATTTTGGGGTCTGGATAAAAAAGTAAAAATCTGCAGATCTGACAGTTAACATATGTGGGATCTCAGACAGGAATTAATGTTCCCGAGTTTGGGTAGTTATTGTGGACCAGACTTAATCCTGTGCTAGTAAGTGACATCCTTATCGACCGCACAGTTTGGTGGGTGGTTTTCTGGGGAACATGGGGAGTGAGAATTCTCCTATGATTATCAAGTTGTCCATCAACTTTGATTACTGTCCTAGAAATCTCTTCTTTAGGAGCGAGAGCTCTCCCATGATTATCAAGTTGTCCGTCGACTGTGATTACTGTCTTAGAAATCTCTTCTTCATCTTCCTGATTTAACATTTACTGTAGAACTTAGATGATTGCAGCTCTGAGCATGGTGTTGAGCTTGTTTTAGGACGAGAACACTGACTTCACAATAGAGCTTGGTTACCGTATGGTGTCATAAAATGCTGTGGAGAGAGCTGAGATCCTTGGAATACTGTAGGAAGCTTCTGAGATGTCTTCAGATACCTGCTGGCTTATCATTTTGTGCATGATTTTTGCATTTAGCAAATATAAAGGTTTTGCTAGATGGTGTTGAGACAGTTCTGATTTATGGAACACTGTGCACAGTACAGCAAAACACTGTCCTGTCCTGCCCTGTGCCATCCCCACAGTCATTGCTGCTCGTGTGCTTACAGCCACTGTGGTGGACCATCTCATGGTCATGGACCTTTTGCACTGAATGGAGAAATGCTCCTCAAGTCTTAGTGATGGGAATAGAACAAACATCTCTTTAAGCCCTTGTCCTGCATCTGGAATTCTGAAACTGTTAATATTCTGTGTTTAATGAGCATTTTCTACTGTTCTGATGGAATTCCTCTAGACAGTAAATGAGATGGAAGAAAGCAGTATTATTCTAACAAAATAAGAGTATTGTATCCCTGGTGTCTGGTTTCTAGCCCTCTTTCGATCACAGTTTGCCTTTAGGTCATTGAATTAACTTACGATATATGTGAATTTTCATCTATACAAGGCTGTCAGTCTGATCCTTCAATACTTGTGGTTCTGGAATAACTATTCTGATCACCACCTCACTTCCCACCCTTGACAATTCTCCGAGATTACTTACATTCACTTGAGAAAGCAGTCCCTTAATTTTTATAAACAATCTCTTCCTAGATTCTCCATATGCTTTCTGACAGTGTTTTCTTGACCTTTTTCTACTTCTCTCCAGGTAATTCTGGTGATAACATGCATTATATGTTGCATTGCTAACTGGAAGGTTACTGATTCAAATCCACCAGCCACTGCTTAAAAGGATAAAGATGGGTAATCGCCTGCCTTAAAAACTTACCACCTTGGAAATTAAAGGAAAGTCTCTATGAGTTGAGATCAACTCAGTCACAGTGGAAAGGGTTCCCTGCCTCAACTTTTATATCTTTTTACTGTGATCTGAGTGAAAATTTTCAAAGCAAATTGGCTTTCCATTCAAGCTTTCCAGGTACTGAATATGTAATTAGTGTTTTTATGACGCTCATTATAGCCCCTGGAAAGGTAGCTGCAGTTGTCCCACTTCCTCACTGATTATTTCCATTGGTGTTTCTCTTTGTTCATTTCCGTCTTCTGAGCTTTATCTTTTGGTAAATATAGTTGACGAAGGTTCTCCAAGGTGTTACTGTTTTCTTTAGAAGCCTGCCTACTGTATGACTGAAAGTTGAGCCCTTGGGGTGTATTTTGTTCAAGTTCAAAGGGTGTCTAAGGACCATAGTCTTGGGGACTACACCCGTCTGGAGGGCCTTTCTTAGTGAGCCTTGCCATTCTATGTTTTTAAGTTTTGTTTTGCATTTTTTTACCCACACTGTCCAGGACCTGCCACTGTGTTCCCCTTTTTTAGAGTTGTCAGTAACAGTACTGGGTACCACCTGGTCCTGGCTCTAGTGCACCTTTTCTTCTTTTCCTTTTTTCTTTTCTTCCCTCTTCTGTGTATCAGATGATGGGAGATCAGTAATCACACTTAGATGGTTACTCACGAGGCTGCCAGTCATCAAAGTGGGATGTGGAACATTGTGTTTATGGGCTGTATTACACCCTGTCTAATCCTTAATTGTGAGTGATACTCATGGCTCCCTCCTTGACCTATTAATGCTTCCATGACACACATTCTTTGCTAGTGATCTTATTTGCTCTCTTTACACGTCAGATGATTTGCAGTGTCAGGAACATATTCCCAGTTATGTCCTAACTTTAAAGATTCTGACTCATATATCCAGTTGGCTTTCAGGACATACTTGCTTAGATGACGTCAGAACCCAGCAAGTCCATATTTAAACTCAGTTTATTCATATTCTCTCATCCATTTGCCAAATCCTGAAACCTGGAATTGCCCTAAAATTTTCTGCTTCAGTCACAGATCAAACCAGTAACAAAGTTCTCCTTATTTTATCTTCTAAATCGTCGCTGTAAATACTAAGTTTATCCTCACCCCAGAGTTGTGGCACGCCGTCCTCGTTGTTCACCTGGGCAATTACAGTAGTCTTGCAACTGAGGTCTCTGCCTCCTGTCTTACTTGCTTCAATTTTTTAATCAGGTGATTAAAAAAATTAATTAAACCATTGTATCTCCTCCAACTTAAACTCTGGTAATGACGCTACATCAAATCTAGGGTGCAATCTAAGTTTTGATGGTATTACTGTAGATATTTTGCTCTCAAATCAGTGCTGATTCATCAAGATCTCATCTGTGGGAGAATGGAATGTGCTCCCTAGTGTTTCCAGAAGACACTTTTCCAGACACACATTACCAGTCCTTCCCCCCTGGGCTTTTCTAGATAGACTTTAATTTCCAACCTGTAGATTGGCAGGTAAGTGTGTTACCCATTCAGACCATCCTGTGGTAGTGTTGGTGTTGAGTGCCATTGAGTCAGAACTAAGCCATAGCTGACCCTCCAGCAGGTTTTCCGAGCAAGTAACTTGTGCGGGAAGAGATCGCCCATCCTTATCCTACAGAGTAGCTGGTGGATTTGAACCATGTACCTTTGGGATTGCAGTGCAGTTTCTGGACCCTAGAATTCCATATTTATTTTAAGACCCAGAAATTTCACTTCTAGATTTCTATCCCAAAGAAATGAAAGCATATACTCATGCAGACTTATAGGCATGTGTATGCAATTTTTCATAGCAACATCATTCATAAATGACCTATACTGGAATCATTTCAAATGGTGGATGAAAACAAAAAGTGATATAACTGTTCACCAAAAAACTAATCAGCTACAAAAAAGAAATATTATACATAATGAAAACATGGATTAATCGGAAATGTAATATGCAAAGTGAAAGAAGCCAGATACTGAAAACTGTATATTAAAATCATAGAAATAGAACTTCTTTCATATGACATTTCTAGAAAAGTGGGTAATACAGACACATAGCAAGCAGAAAAGTGGTTACTTAGAGATGGAAGTGAAGATTGATTTGCGATGGAAATGGGAAGCCTGAGATGATGAATAGGAAATGTTCTAATCTGGGTAGCAGTAATGCTTGCATATTGTATAGATTCATTAAAGCTCAAAAATAGAAATCAAAGGTCTTAAGAATGTCATGTAAAACTCTCACCATCAAATCCGGTCCTCTCTGCATCTACTTTCTCAGTTCTTACTGTTGTTGGCCGTATGTTCCAAGCTTGACAATAATGAAATATATAAACTTCCTGAACATGAGATGTCTATCTCTTGTTTGCTTTCCATTGTGGATTATCTCAGCCTTATCTTTTCAGCCTCCCTAAACTGCATTGTTTATTATGGACTCCAGTGGACTCTCCTTGTTAAATGCACATGCCCCGTTATATTGAAACCATTTGCCTCCCTGTGCACGTATCCTGCTATGCTGTAAATTGGCAGAGCGTGAACCATGCCTTTGCAGAGTAGTATAGACAATATGAGTTCTGCAGTGTTGATTCCCTTTAGTAACTTTGATTCTAAAGTTTCTGTATTGTCTTTATTACTCCCTACTCCTCCCCCACCTCAAAGAAAAGGAATTTGTAGCAAAATAACTCTAGTAAACAAGCAAAAAAGTACCATAGCTTTTCCATTTCACACTATTTTCATGACATTTTTACTTTCTCCCCTTTATGATCTGCTGTTAGCAGTCAGAAGTAGGCATGTTGAGCGATAAAGAATCTTTGAATTTTCCACCACAACAAGATAAAGAATCCAATAGAAAAATGGGCACAGGATATGAACAGGCACTTCACCGAAGACGACATTCAGATGGCTAACAAGCACATGAAGAAATGCTCAAAATCCCTAGCCCTAAGAGAGATGCAAATTAAAACAACTATGAGATATCATCTCACCCCAGTCAAAATAGCAAAATTTAACAGAGCAGCAAGCAATAAATGCTGGTGAGGTTGTGGAGAAACTGGAACCCTTATTCACTGTTGGTGGGAGTGTAAAATGGTGCAACCCCTGTGGAAAGCGGTATGGCACTTTCTCAAAAAGTTGCAAATAGAGATACCATTTGACCCCGAAATACCACTACTGGGAATATACCCAGAAGAGACCATAACTGACACCCAAGCAGATATATGCACTCCCATGTTTATTGCAGCTTTGTTCACAATAGCAAGGAGTTGGAAACAACCTAAGTGCCCATCAACAAACGAATGGCTAGAGAAGCTGTGGTATATTCGCACAAGGGAATACTATGCTGCATTAAAAAACAAGGAACTCATGCAATATTACTCAAAATGGTTGACTCTGGAGAACATTATGCTGAGTGAAATGCCCCAGTCACAAAGGGACAAATATTGCATGGTGCCACTGTTGTAGAATGGGACTGTCCTTGGGGTTGGGGAGAGACTGAGTAAGATGGGTTCAATAATGTATGCTGCTCTGAAACAGAGAAGGGAGAAAACTGTTTAAAAGAGATATGTGATTAGGTATTTCTGTCATGACAGGAGTCTAGAGCGATGGCTACATGGTCGAGTGGACCTGGGGGAGGGTTTGTAAAGTAATGAAAGAATCTTTTCTTTTACTTTTCCAAGAGGGTAATGTCTGGTGGAGGGGAGCCTTGGGAGGGGACAAATCTACAGCAATGAATGAATGGAAATCCAAAGAATCTGTGAATTTTCTTGATTATCCACCCTACCCGCCTTTGTGAATGACAAGCCAAGACCTAGCAGGTTTATAGTTGATTTCAAGTCACAAAACTAGCTGTTGGCGAGAAAGGCAGAGCTTTTCATGAAAGTCTGTCTTAACCACTGGAGGCTCAGAGTGAGTCCTTTCTTGCCCCAGCATCTGAATCATCTGGCGTCTGGGTCTGGTCACTGTTTATTAACCAGCTCTGAAGTTTATTGTTCAGTGTGGGCACCTCCCCTGCCCCCCACCCTTTGTGAGTTCTATTGAGATTTTTTTCTCCCCCTCAAGGAAATTTTACTGAAATTTAACTAGGTTTAAAGTATTCTAGCCTCAGATGTGAGGGTCTCTTTTTATCAAACATTGCCTTTATAGATTTTTTTTAACTTCCTTGGCTCATTGCATATATGAAAATGTACAGAAGTTTGTGTTTTTGCTAGAAAAGGGAAATTTTATGAAAGTATTGTCCCTATCTGCTGTACCTCTTCTAACTTACTCTTCATCTGCTGAGAAATTTTATTATTTAGAAGAGTTGAAAATAGGGGGATTAACAGTAGTAGTTTTTCAATATGTCCATCAGATCCTTTTTTTTTTTAAATGTAGAAGACAAGTAGGATCACTTGCAGATACACTTGTGTAGTTGTTAGCTGCCCTCCAGAAAATCCTGGCCAATGTCAACATATTCCAGGTGATAAGCAGGTAGGAACTCCTGCCCTGAGGTCCTGGAGCTCTGCATGATGCTTCTGTGTTACACACTACTGATATATGTAAATAATTAGCCTCAGATTCTATGAAAAATTTATTACATTTAAACTCAGTGAAATATGCCAAAACCAATTGTAACATCTTGAAAATTATTTCTGCACTTCCAATATGATGTTGTTGTTGGGTTCTAAGGACTATGATGACTGAATTTGTTCCAAAACAGATTTGTTCATCCTCTGGCAGTCCATGGTATAGATAGTAGTCTTATTCCAATGTAGTGTTTGGACAAATAGAGAGATAGACTAGAGATTGGGAGAGGGTCAAGTGCTTGCCTCACCCAAACTCTTCAAAGTTTTTATCTCTGGATGGTTGAAGTCAATCAGTCTTCAGTCTGTTGAATTTTTTTTGGGGGGGTTGTTGGTGGTGTTGGTAAACATCATTACTTTTAATATATGAGATGAACTTCTCTGGTTTTCTTAAATATACAAGTTCTACTTGATAGTAAGAAAGAGAATATTTTGTTTGAAATCCATTTGAGAACATCGCGGCATTTTAGCATTCCAATTTAATGACAGCTAAAAAGAACTGGTGAGAGACTTGGATCCCATAAAGTGAATCCACACTGTCTTCCAACATGAGAATGCCACCATCTGGAAATACAAGATCTACTTGCAGTCAGCTAGATACTAGGAAAATGCTGCTTTAATTCTTACCTGCTTGTTTCTTTGGGAATGTTTTATTTGTCTTCAAGTACTGCCCTTATATTTTATTTAGTACTTTGCTAATGAATAATGATTAAAGAGCGAGCATGCACATTGAGAATGGACTTCTTTGATTTATTATGATATGTTTAAATACCTTTCTAAAAGTTTTGTAAAAACAAGATAGTGGCTCAGAGGAGTAGCAATCATGATTGCTCTCTCAGGAGCTTATGCATTAAGTTACATTGTGCTGTAATAGTAGATTTCTTAAATTACATTGTGCTTTAATAGTGCATTTAAGTCCATCAGGGAAGGATAGATTTAGATTATGTCACCTACCTGAACTAATAAGAATAAGCAAATCTAGAGAGACAGGCATTCTCCTCCCATGCCATTAACTGCCTCTGAGAACCCCCTGGAGGCTCAGCTTTGGGTCGGTTCCAGATCAATGGTATACAACAACAACAACAAAGTTTAATAGTGATTGATTGATTTGTTAGTTGCTGTTGAGTCAATTTCTACTCATATCATTTATAGATTATTAACACCTAGATGGCACAGACTTGATGGCAATGAACTATTGTGTGTTATATCTATGTGTGTATGTGTACACACACACACACACACACACACACACACACACACACGTATATATACATGTAAATGGTTATGTACTCTCAGTTCATAACTGACTCACAGCTAGCTCCCTAGAAGGTTTTCAGAGTCAGTAAATTCCACAGGAGGAGATTGCTTATCCCTCTCCCGTGGAGCTGGTGGTGAATTCGAACTGTCTACCATAGAATTACTAGCACAACTCCTTACTACTAAGCAACCAGAGCTCTCTGTAAACTAGTGTATATATATATAAAATGTACACTATGTATATGTATGTGTTTGTAAACTAATACTACGTCTATGTATGTGTTTGTAAACTAGGACTACTGGAAGAACATATATTATTAATGCTAATATTAATTATACTGAAGAATGATTATTATTAAATAGCTCACATTGTATTTAACTGTAGCTGCAGAAGGTCAAGGACTACAGTGTTCAATAGGAATTGAAACTCAAAATCAAGAAAACAAAGACTCTCACCATTGGGCCATTTGGAAGCACCATGATAGATGGAAAAAAGATTGAAATTGTTAAAAATGTCAGCTTTTTCAGGTCCAAAATAAATATTCTTATTACCAGTAGTCAGGAAATCAAAAGACAAATGGCACTGGGAAAATCTGCTGTCTGGGACCCCTCCAGAGTACTGAGAAACAGTAATGTCAGTCTAGAGACTAAGGTGCACTAGATCCAGGCCATGGTCTTTGCAGTTACTTGTTATGCATCAGAGAGTTGGACTGGTTGGACAGTGACGAAGGATTACAGAAGAATAGATGTCTTTGAGTTATGTTGCTGGAGAAGAGTCTTGAATATACCATGGTCTGTCAAGAAACAAACAGGTTTGGCCTTGAGAGGGTGAAATCAGTATGCTCCTTGGAGGCAAGAATTTTGAAGTGCCGTCTTACATAATTAAACATGTTGCCAGGAGGGACCAATCATTGGAGGAGAATATCATGCTTGAAAAGGTGGAGGGACAGTGCAGGAGAGAGACCCTGGGTGAGGTGGATTGATGCTGTAACTTAGGCAGTGGGGGTAGGTGTGTCAGAGGCAGTGAGATTAGTTTAGGCTAGGACAGGGCTCAGAGCTGTTATGCATAGGGATGCTTTGAGTTGCAGTTGACTCGACAGCACATAACAACAATAACAATTTCATATATAAAATGCCGCATACCGCAGTTTGTAGAATTTTCAAAATGTAGTGACTGTTGCTAGTAGAGAAATACATGTTGGTGTTTAGAGGAGATACTAAGATCTCGGAAAGGATATATTTCCCCATTACTAAGTCTCAAAGCTAGATTGGAGGGATCTTACTCAGGATGGCCATTGAGATAAAAGAGACCCAGCTTTTGTCTGTTCTACAAGCTTGTGAAATTCTTAGTCTCTGATGTTTTTAAAGAAACATATGCTATGATGCCTGTACTTAGCATCTTGTAATTCTGTTTTGCATCTCTAGTGAGCATGGCTTGTTCCATACTGTCCCAGAGATACTGTGTGTCACTTAGGATAAAGGAAGTCTGCTGGCTGCCATCTGGATTGTTGTTGTTGTTGTTGTTATGTGCCATCGAGTTGTTTGCGACTCATAGTGACCCTATGTACAAGAGCTATCTGGATTACTCTATCATAAATGGTGAAGAACAACCTTTACTCAGCTGGTAGGATTAGAAGAGTATAGAAGAATATTTAAAAAAAAAAACAACAACAAATGAGGATGATTCTTGGTAAAAAGAGAGGGAAGAACACTTGATAGATGCAAAGAAAATTGGAGGAGCCCTAGTTAACAATAGTTAAGCACATGGCAGCTCACTAAAAGGTTGGTAGTTCAAACTCACTTTGGGATCCATGGCAGAAAAGCCTTGGTGATCTCCTCCTGGCAAATTCTGTAGTTTTGTTATGTCACATGGGATCACTGTGAGTTGGAACCAACTTTGTGGCATACAGAAAACAACCAAAAGGAAACTTTTGAGGATGACTCCTTCTCTTCTTGCCTACTAGAAGGAAGCTCTGCTGCAGCCCCAAAGGCATGTGGTTCAAATTTACCTGGTGCTTCATTGGAAAAGGATGGGCATTTCCCTTCTACATGATTTACTGCCTCTGAGAACCCACTGGAGGGCCAGCTATGGGTTGGTTATAACTTGACAGCACACACCATTAACACTGTAGGAGACAAGGGAGTTTTGGTAGCCTAGTGGTAAGAGTGAAGCTCAACATCAAAAAACAAAGATTTTGACCACTGGGCTGATTGACAGCATCATGATAGATGATGAAGAGATTGAGATGGTTGACAGCTTCAGTTTGCTTGGCTCTACAATCAACACTCTTGGTACCAGAAGCTAGAAAATTAAAAAATGAATTTCACTGGGAATGCCTGCTGTCAGAGACCTCTCTGAAGTCCTGAAGAGCAACCATGTCAGTCTGGAGACTAGGGTGTACCTGATACAGGCCATGGTCTTTGCCATTACTTGCTATGCATCAGAGAGGTGGACAGTGACTTGGGATGATAGAGAGTTGATGCCTTTGAGCTGTGGTGTTGGAGTATTGAATAAACTATGGATTACTAGTAGAACAAACAAGTTCATCTTAGAGAGGGTGGACCCAGGCTGCTCCTTGGAGTCAAGGATTCTGAAACTTTGTCTGACATACTCTGGGCATGTTGCAAGGAGGGACCAGTCCTTGGAGAGGGACATCATGCTTGGAAGGGTAGAGGGACAGCGCAGGAGAGCAAGACCCTCGATAAGATGAATTGATTCAGTGACTGGCGTAATGGGGGTAAATGTGTAGGAGACAATAAGATCAACACAGGGTAGAGCAGGGTTTGGGACTGTTGTACATAGGGTCACTATGAGTCGCAGGTGACTTGATGACAATAACAGTAACAACAACAATAACAATAACAACTGTGGTAAGATGCTGCACTGCAATCTCAGGACACTAGCTTCAAATCCACCAGCTGCTCTGGAGGAGAAGAATGGACAGTCTCCTCCCATGCAAGTCACTGCCTTTGAAAACCTCCTGAGGATCAACTATGTATTGGTTTCTACTTTACAGAACACAAAAACAATGATAACAGCAGGAGAGAACACTGAACAAGAATTAAAAGAAACTACCACAACTCAGAAGCAAAGAAGTTTGTGAGTGTCAGAGGCAGGAGTTGATTTGGTTGTAATTTTATTTCATTTCACTGATAAGGTGGTTTTCAAGGAGACCTTTATGACAAGCTTTTGGAAATACGGTAGTTGGCTGTTAAGTGGTTAGTGAATGAAATGGAATGCTGAGACGAATCAGAGTTGCACCTAGAGCATGGAGCACCTGCTACCTTGAGGTGACATTTAACACGGTGGAGGGTGAGTTGTGGTAGGAAAGCGATGCAGCATCCCTCAGCCTGAGCACAGTTCTTTCAGCTGGAGCTGTCTGCCAGTTCTCTGTGATACATTTCTTACTTGGCCTTTGAAGAAAAATAGTAATCATGAGACAACACCACTGTCGACTCAAGATTAAGACTATTTCATTGTAAACTTACAGTTGATGATAATGTTTATTTTCTTTTTTGGAAAACTGTGCCCTTTTAAAGACTAGCACAGGATGGGGTGATTATTATTTGCCTTAGAACATCGATGGCGGGTCAGCCAAAAAGAGAGGAAGATCCCCAATGAGGTGGATTAACACAGTGACTACAGCAATGGGCTCAAGTGTGTCAGAGATGATGAGAACTGGACAGGATAGGACAGGGTTCAGGTCCGTTGTTCAGAGGGCCTCTGTGAGTTGGACTTGACTCTGCAGCACCCAACAACAACATGAGTATGTATTCGCTTGACATTAATTATTAACACTCATCTTCATATTTATAATAGTACATTTTTGAACAAAACTTGACTGAATAGTTACTGTGAGAAATGCAAGGAAGAGTGAGGATAATAACTATTATTTGACTGAAATATTATGGGTTTGGAGAAGTCCCTTGGTGCCTCAAATGATAATCACACAGCTGCCTACTAACCAGAAAGGGAACCCTGGTGGCTTAGTAATGAGGAGTTGTGCTGCAGCCTCAAAGGTGGATGGCATGAATCCACCAACTCCTCCTCAAGATAAAGACCTTTCATTCTGGTTTACTGCCTCTGAAGACCCTCTGGAGGACCAGCTATGAGTCCGTGCAAGCTCAACGGAATATAACAATCGCAACAACTAACAAAAATTTAAAAGTATCTACACAGAGCCACCTTAGAAGAAAGGCCCTGGTGATCTGCATTTAAGAAAATCAATATTGAGAACCTTACAGGGCACAGTTCTTCTCTGACGTGTGTGGGGTCACTGTGAGTTGGAATCCGTTCAACCGTCAACTGGTTGGAGAACATATGGCAGATAAAATTAGAAGAATCCGCTTTCCATGCTTGCTAAGTTGCTCCCACTGAGGGGATTTGGCTTTTTTAGAAATATTTTTAGATCTTTAGATAATGTTATTGTGTACCATCGTGTCAGCACCAACCCATAGCTGACCCTCCAGTGGGTTTTCAGAGGCAGCTAATCACATAGGAGGAGATTGCCCTTCTTTCTCCCATGGAGCAGCAGGTGGACTCGAACCCTGTTTCCCTCAGATTGCAGCACAGCTTCTTGCCACTAAGCCACCAGAGCTCCCTTAAACAGAGATTAGATTTCTCAAAAGGCAAGCATATTAGTAAAAGTATACTAAACTCTCCTTACAAATAGCCAACATTATGAAACCTTAGATTTATATCTTACTGGAAAGAAGTGAACAGTTCTTAAATAAATGGGGCTCAGGTCATGAAGAAGGCCTCAGAAGTCAGTATTCTTCACATTGGTTCTATAGCAAACTATAGAAAGTTTGATAACTTTTTTAAAAAGGAAGACAATATATTCACCACACTATGTGCATCTGTAATGTATTTAGGTTGAGCTGTTCAAGCAAAAGTTTCCAATTTGATTGTACTATGTGACTTTCCAGGAGAAAAAGGTTAGCCTCCTCCTACAAAGATACAGAGCCTTGCAAAACTGATGGAGGGTCCCTGTGACAACAGTGGATTGGGCTTTGGTGGCCTGAGGAATGAGTCAGTTGTTATTTAACCTACTGTTTAATGCAGTTCTTTGATATATTTAGATCCTTTAAGTCTTGGGCGAAAAATAGCCCACAGCTTTGCTTATTCGGGGCTTCTTTCCATTCCAGATGAAACTGGAGACTGCCTTTTCCATCTCGTTGAAGAATGGGATTGGTATTTGTATTGGGATTGCATTAAATGTGTAAATTGCCTTTGGTAGTATTGCCATTTTCACAACATTGAGTCTTCCTATCCATGAGTAAGGGATGTCCTTCTCCAAGGACCGGTCTCTTCTTACAACATGTCCAAAGTATGTTAGACGGAGCCTCAGAATCCTTGCCTCCAAAGAGCCACCTGCTTTAACCCTTTCCAGGATGAATCTGTTTGTTTTCCTAGCAGTCCATGGTACTCTCAATACTCGTCTCCAGCACCATAGCTCAAAGGCATCAATTCTCCTTCTATCCTCCTTGGTCATTGTCCAACTCTCTGATGCATAACAAGTGATTACGAAGGCTGTGGCCTGTATCAAATGCACCTTAGTCTCCAGAGAGACACCATTGCTCTTTAGTACTTTGGAGAGGTCCCTAACAGCAGACTTTCCCATAGCAATATGCCTTTTAATTTCCTGGCTACTGGTGTCAAGAGTGTTGACTGTGAGGCCAAGCAAACTATAAAGCTGTGTACAATCTCAACCTCTTCATCATCCATCCTGATGCTTCCAATTACAGGACACATTGTCTTCACTCAGGAAACATTACCACTAAACTTCGGAGACACTGGTCCCAAAATAAGAAACTACCAGAAGCTGACATGTTTGGAATCACAGAAGCCAAGGATACTTCATATCTAAGCTCTTAGATCAAGGGCTGGTCAATGGGAGATAGATGTGGAGAGAATGGGTAGAAGTGGATAGGTATCCTGGTGGATGGTGGAGCAGGGAAATAAGTGGGTAAAGACACGTGTTGCAAAGGCAGGGACAACACTGATACTAATGGTTAACTCCACAATAAGGGATATACCTTTCACTTTTTCTATAAAATGCTCGTCTGTCTGATACTTCTCCAAATCTGAACATTCAGATTACGACAGACTAGGAAGAAGGATTGGCCATCTACTTCTGAAACAGCAGACCTCTGAAAACAACAGAACACATGTAGATAACAGAAAGGGCAACTGAGGTTGATCTTTCAAGTATGGAAATACAAAGGAAGAGGAACATTTGTAAGCAGACACTAGTTATTGGGACATGGAATTTGAGAACCATGAATGTAGGAAAATTAGATATTGTTAAGGAAGAAATGGAATGCATAAATATTGACATACTAAGCATTGGTGAGATGAGATGGACTGGCATGGGGCATTTTGAATCGGATGATCATATGATATATTACTCTGGAGATGAAAAGGTGAGAAAAAAATGGAGTTGCTTTCATAGTTAAAAACGTCATTGCTAGATCCATCTTGAAGATATTGTGAATGACAGGATAATATTCATACGCATACAAGGAAGTCAAGTGAATACCACTATCATTCAGTATTTGTAGAGAACAAAAAATTCTCTCACTTTGTTTCTTAACACACACTGCGTGCTGGTAAATGAAATACATCATTAGATTGATAAATTAGCTTTAGTATGGATTACCAGGACTGATTACAAAGTGTTAATGTTTACTGTAGTGTAATTTCAGTTGGTATCCCTTTCGCTATAGTGAGCCGGCTATTGTGGAACAAAAATTGTTGATAGATGGAAAAAGAGAGTAAAAATCCAATCACTCAGTTGAGTAATACAGAGCTCAGAATGCGGTCTTGTTTCTGTGCTTTTGTTGAGAATCATGTTTTATTCCATAAGTACTTAATGGTGAAAGTGTGAGCAATTCAGTGTTACCAAGGGTTTTGGTTTTTTGTTTTTTCATCTACTATCTCCATGTTTTTCATATCAATTTGGCAAGCAAAAATTTTTCCTTCTCAGACATTGGGAGTGCTTTTATCTATAATGATCTTACTTTCACAATACTTACACTTTGGGTAAATGAAATTTTTTTATATTGAATGCATTCAACTGAGGTGACAGGTGATTTGAAGTTCTGTAGCAAATAATCACTTATTTTATAAGACTGTATTAGTTTCCTAACTAAAATGTTCTTGTTGTTAAGTACTGTTGAGTTGAGTACAACTCATAGCAACCCCATGAACAAAATATTTGAACCCTGTTCTATAACTGTCATCATTTCTCTAATGTTCATAGAGTTTCCAAAGGCCTTTTGTGTAAGAAGTGGATGTCAATCCTGCTTCTAGGCCTGTCTTAATCTGGGAGCTCTACCCTGCCCACCATGGGTAACCGTTATGGCATTTGACACACCAGTGACACAGCATTCAGTATCATAGCAATCTGACATTATCCAGTGCAGGAAACTGACAGACCAGTGCTATACCTCTAAAATTTTACTGTAATCTGTATATCACAGTGTTGAAGACTCAAACAAACTGCATTATGCAGGTGACCTAACCTTGCTTGCTGAAACTGAAGAAGACCTGAAGCACTGGCTGCAGATGACTAGTCTTCAATATGGATTGAAGCTCAACATCAAGAAGACAAAGATTCTGACCATTGGGCCAGTTGGCAGCAACATCATGTATGGAGATGAGATTGAAGATGTTAACAATTTTAGCTTGCTTGGCTCTACAATCAGTACACCTCCACCAGCAGTCAGGAAATCAAAAGATGAGTTGCACTGGGGAAAATCTGCTGTCAGGCACTGCTGCAAAATGCTAAAGAGTAATGATGTCACTCTAGAGACTAAAGTGTGCCTGATCCAGGCCATGATCTGGAATTACATGCTGTGCATCAGAGAGCTGGACAATAAGGATGACAGAAGAAGAACTGATGCCTTTTGAGTTGTGGTGCTTGAGAAGAGTCTTGAACATACGATGGACCTCCAAGAGAACAAATAAATCTGTCTTGGAGAGGGTATAACTAAGATTCTCTTTAGAGGCAAAAATTTTGAAGTTCTGTCTCTATACTTGGGGCACATGGCTAGGAGGGATCAAACCTTGGAGAAGGACATCATGCTTCTAAGAGTGCAGGGACAGGAAGACCACATATGAGATAGTTTGACATAGTGACTGGGTCAGTGGGATTAGGTGTGTCAGAATCAGTGAGACTAGCTCAGGATAGGACAGGGTTTAGAGCTGTTGTATATAGGTTTTCTATGAGTCGCAGGCTGCTCTATGGAACATAACAAGAAAACATATATATCAAGAATAAACAATTAAAATAGGGGTTAAAAAATACATGACAGCATGTAATAAAATGGTAGAGAGGATCTGGAGAGAGAGAGAAACTCATATGCACTGTTAGTGGGATTGTAAAATAGTACAACCACTATGGAAGGCAGTTTGATGTTTCCTCAGAAAGCTGAACATAGAAATTCTGTATGACCCACCTATTACATTCCTTGGAATATATCCCGAGAAAAATGAAAACTGCACAGAGATTTGTGCACCAATATTCACAGCAGTGCTGTTCTCTATTGCAAGAAGATGGAAACAGCCCGAATGCCCAACTGCAATAGAATGGATTGAGAATAGAACAGATTGGTACATTATTAACACAGTGGAATACCATGCAACATGCTGGAGCAATGATTTTGTAGATCACTACTTGAGGGGTTGGAGAGCAATATGCTGAGTAAACTAACTCAGTCCTATAAGGACAAATACTGTATAAGACCATAATTGTAGAAATAGGTGACTAGTAAAATGTGTATGAGGATCTAAGGAGGAGGGTATAATCAGAGGGTTGCACAATTTGATGGGTTGAGGGAGAGGTGGGTTAAGGAACTGGGCAAGATCTGATGTTAAAAACAACATATATGAACTTTGTAAGAAAATCAGTCTAAGTGTCTATCTTAAAAAAAATCCCCTCCCCCCAAAAAGAGAGAAAGATTGAACCAAAAATAACCAACTAAGAGGTTCTTGTTATACTTATGACTCAGAAATCCGCAAATGAAACTACTGTAGTGTTGAATATACATGGTATTTCTCCAAAGCACTCACGCAGATTGAGGGGTGAGTTAAGGACATGAGAATGATCTGGTGTGAAAAACAATGTCTATGAACTTTGTAAATAAAGCAGTATAAAATAAAAATTTTATTTAAAAAAATGGGAGTCAAAAATAGAAGCCGGATCTGCTGTTACTGAGCAAAGTCAGAGGGAGATTGTCAGTGTCACATGATTTGCTTCATTTGTGCTCAACGTGCTGATAGGAAGAAGCTGTAATAACCTTTAGAATTCTTTCATCCATGTTTTTCTTTCACTTATACCTGGACGTTTATGGCAAGTCACTGGTTCTAAGAGTTCTGTTAGGAATTTCATTCTCATTTCGAGACTTTTAACACCTTTTTCCCTTTCTGGTAGGATTTTTCGTTTGTTTGCTTTGTTTTGTTCTTTAAAAGAACGCAAATACAGAGAAGCCAATTGCTGGACTCAGTCACAGTTACATTAGGTGTTATTTATGCCAAACCAAGCTGTGGTCTGTTCAAACTGCTGATGTCGTATCACCTAGGACTTTGTAAATTAAAGGACTGATGTCAAAAGGTGAAGAGTTGTGACAATGAATCCAGCTCTGGCCAACTGAACTTAATAATTGTGCTCCAGGCAGTAAGGGCTAGCACCATGGACAGCTCCCCTGGTCTAACTGCTCAGAAGCCTAAGTATGCTTTATTAGTATGTGAAAGCAGCATTCATACTCTTTACCCAGGACGGCTAAAATACACCATGCTCAACTTTGTCTTCTGTAACATAACAGCAGTATCTGGTTCTGCTCGACGTTGTCCTTGGCACATACATATAAAATGATGAATTGCAAATGTGTCTATTGAATATTAATACTATTTTAATTAACTTTCCACTTTTAATTATTGACCAGTATCTAACTAAGACTGTATTATGTTCATGAAACTTGCTAGATTCTTTTCAAGGTGTGAAACATCTGTCAAACTCATGGCAGAAAATAGGATGCTCTGAGCAGATTCACACTTTATTGGGGAAAATTCACACTTTACTGGGGAGACAGAGAAGGTCCAGAGACGGGTCTTATATTTATGGTATCATTTATTTCTGTAGTGACTCAAGTATTAAATTGCCTAGTGAGAGGTAAAGGGGCACTCCATGTTATATGTTTTCCTTTGTAGGACATGCCTTTGATTGGTGCTGACTGAGCACAGACTCTCAATCAAGTACTGTCAGATTTTTCATGGTTAGGAAACAGAGCCAAGTCCAGCGGCTCCTCCATAGGGAGGTATCCTGACTCACTGGATGACCCTGGTATCCAGTTATGACTCTTGGTCTGGCCATAGTGACAGTCTTCTGCAGTGATCCTCAAGTCAGTGGCTGGGGAAGGAAGTGAAAAATCCTCTCTCTGTCTTTAAAATTAGGTATTTTAAGATTAATGGAGTCTTGTATCCATTAACAATTTATATTTCTGTCTTTAATAAAACCAAGATATTTGTCTTGTGATACTTTCATACATTTTTATTAGACTTAATTGGAGTCTTCGTTTCATGGTATGATACTATATCTAATTTTTCAGTGATAACCTATTTTAAATGTGGATAAAAGATCATTTGCCTATTTTAGTTTCTGAATATAAAATATAGGATATTGGAATGAGTTGATGGCCAAGAAATAACTCAGTTGTTTTCCTTATAGTTAATCTTCCAGGAATTTAGACAGATACGTGAGCTTTATAAGACATCCTTTTCTATGAAAATCAGCTGGGCTGATTTTTTTTTCCTTTTAAGTTTGATAGATGGTTGTGATTATCTATTTAATAACCCATTGAAAAATAGGTTGAAGAAGTATCAATTTTCTACTCAGGTAGTGTTTTCAATCCATTATCAAAGTGCAGTTAGTACCATATGATGATGTTGTCTCTTAGAACTTTTGAAAGGAAAGTGATTGTTATTGGGTAGTTATACAGTGATTTGTATAGCAGACAGAACACCAGGGTGGAAATCTGCGTGAACCCCTACTGTATCAACTTAGTGATTGTTACAAAATTTGCATCACAGTTTCTTCTTATGATAGTGAAACTGTCTATTCCATGGTGTGGTTATGAGATTACTTTCGAAGATGTTTTTGAGAGTGCTTGGAATTCCCTTTTTAGAGAGAAACTTTGTTTATAATAATTTATTTTCCTTTATTTTTTTATACAGAAAGTGAGTGAGAAGGTTGGAGGAGCTGAAGGAACCAAGCTAGATGATGACTTCAAAGAAATGGAAAGGGTAAGTCTTCACCTGAAATTGCATAGCGCATTAAGAGGGGGAAGCATAAAAGGAAGAGAAAACTGTTCTCCTTTGGTTTTTGAAAAGACATCTTACTATTCTTAAATATATTATCCTTTTATGGCTTATTTACACCAAAAAGTAAAGAATCCTAATTTCCCTTTGCATTATTTATTCTGAGACCAGAAGTTCAGTGACATGAAATGTTGAAGCTCACTTTCCCTAATAGATATTACTTTTCCAAATGTAAACAGTAGAGGTCTGTTGTTGTTGTTGTTAAGTGCCATCGAGTCATAAGCGATTCATAGCAACTCCATGAACTAAAGTCCTCAACACTTCTGTGAATTTCATCCTTTCTCCAGGTTCATAGGGTTTCTGTAGGCAAGTCTTACGGAAGTGGATGCCATTCCTGCTTCCAAGCTTGTTTTAATTGGGGAGCTCTATCAAACACTGTCCACCATAGGTAACCATTACCACATTTGACTCATCAGTGTCACAATGTTCAGCCTCACAGCCACCACGAGTTACCGCTGTATGGAAAATGGACACACCAGGGCTATATGACCTAGAAGAATGTTTGAACAAAAACAATGAAAAACAGGCCTGAGGGCCGTATGTTGGAATTAAGATGAGAAAAAAAGGGGGGAAAGTTAGGGAGTGATATCTCAAGTATTTTTAGGAGTGTTTTTGTGACTCTCTCAAGGCTTACCAGAAAGTAGTTGTGCTGCCAATTCAAAGACAGTGGTTTGAATACACCAGCTACACCTTGGGAGCAAGCTCCTTCGCCATACCATATACAGCCTCTGAAAACTCCACAGGAGGGTAAGCTTTGACGTATAACAAGGTCGCATAACAACAACTACCTTGAGAGGATTTGTCTGATACAGTGGTGGCCACAGAGGCATTAAGGACAGTAGAAAGAATATACTTTGAAATCTACCGGATTTGACCCATACTCCATTTCCACATTTGTTAAACAGTTCATTGCTCTGGACCACAATCGTTTATAAACATAAAATAAGATGGTAATACCTAATTAATGATTTTTAATTAGAGATTAAAAATCGTATACATCATTTAGCATTCTGCCTAAATGATAGCAGATTCTTAGCAAGTGAGGGTAAAGGTGGTGAAGAAAAGATTTCATCCCATTTTTCTTATGATGTAAGCCAAATTATTTACCTATCAGATTCTGCTGTAATAGAAATATCAGCAGTGAGTGGCATTAACAAACAAATATTTTTTTCTTCACAGTTTAGGAGTCAAGAGGTCTGAATTAGGATGCCATTTATAGTTTCTCTTTCCATTGAGAATGATTCCCCCAAATCAGCTCAGTGTTCCTAAGAATCGAGTGGAATCTCCTTTCCATTGTCTGTTCTCAGGTCATTGACCATTTAGCGAAGGAAAAACTCGAGATCAGCTGTGTTCTCGGAGGTGCAGTTAGACAACCAAGTGGAGTGGACTAGAGGTCTTCATCAGGCGGCATGACTGTGGAGAGAAGTGGGTGTTTGCAGCAGCTGGTCCTTTCAATCATGTGGCCCACCCTCTCTTGTCAAGATGTTCTAATGACACCGAGTGTCTCCTAACCCCCTCTGCCTTCCCCTCTTGGGACTGATGGTTGGAATCCTGTGGTAGTGTTGTTACTCCACAAGAGGGATTTCTTCTAAGGCCATTGAGCAGAGTTGTGTTACTTTTTGTTTCAAATAATAGATGTTGCTTTTAAGCTTCATTAGACAGTGGTTAGAGCTCTTACTACAATGTGAACATGAAGTGTATTATTGGAAACTTTTAACGGTTAGTCTTGAGGACATTCTGGAATTTTCAGACACCTGCGTTTCTTCCTTAGGTCTCCATTGGTTTCTGTAGTGAATTTGTATTTACCGTTTATTCATGTGGGAAACTGGAAAATGTCATTAAGTGTCATGCATTGTGCTGGGCACTAGGGATATATAAATGACCAAAGCACAGTCCCTGCCTTCAAAGGACTTCTCATACTGATGGAAGAAAGAGGCACCTCCATCAGTGGCTTATAGGACAAGTACTTGGTGTCCTACCACAGATTGCCCTAGGAGACATGGGCGGGGCTTCCTGTCAGGCTGAGCAGATCAGAGGAGAAGGAGGCGGAGCTAATGCCTGCATTTTCCTAGTTGCCTTGTATGTGAGGAACGCCAAAGTGACCTAAGAAGTCTATTGAAACCAACAGAATAAAACACTTGCCTTTAGACCACATCCATGAAAATGTGTCCTGTTAAAGCCTTACATTTTAAGAAAACTAGGATGCTGAAGAAGAATGGAAGGCTGCCATTCCATGTGGCAAAGATTGTCCTTGACTTGTTCACTAAGTGGATCGTGGAGAATGGTTGATAGGAGAATGTCCATAATCTTTCTTTTCAAAATTGAGCTAGTCATGTATAGATCCTTCCTTAGTCACATGCAGATTTATTAATCTGTGAACCACAGAATGAGACCCTGCCTTGTTCTATTCCATTCTCACCATCAGGCCTGGGTTTGAGCCCATTGTGGAGCCACTGTGCCAGTCGATCTCTTTCTGTCCTTCTAATCCTTGGAAAAACACATCATACTTGTAAAGGTTGAGGACCAGTGAAAGAGAGCAGCACCTTCAATCAGATGGTTTGGCACAGTGACCGCAGCGGGGGGCTCAGGTGTGTCAGAGATGAGGTGGGTGGCACAGGAGAGGACAAGGTTCAGATCTGATCATAAGGTCACTACAAGTCTTACTAGATTTGATGGCACCTAACAACAACAACAACAACAACAACAGATCCTTCAATGCAAGTTCTATCCAAAATGTAGAAAACTAGATTCACTAAGTAGAAACTGTGGAAATCGCTACTGGCTCAATACAGGAAAAGAGTGGCCATCAGATCTGCTAAAAACCAAGCGAACAGCAAATAAAAAACAGCCTCAGAAAAATTTGTGACTTTCCCAGCAGTGCCCATGTTTAGACGCTCCACTCAGTTTCCAACTCAAGTGTGAAACACAGTGATCTTCACTCTTGTGAGTTTTGTGGAAAGTTACTTTTCATAATAACATCCCTTTTCTGTCCCCATTAGAGTTCCTGAGCAAGAGGGAAAGGAGCAAGGTTTGGCTTAGCTTGCACAGAGTGTGAGGATCTCAAGTACAGTCATGAGGGCCTGGCATCCCCATGAATGTCTCATGGATGTCGTGATACAAATAGAAAGTTTCTAGACTAAGACATTGTAGAGATGTAAGAGAGAGCCCCAGAAAGGATGAGCACTTAAAACATCTTTCCACATCAAGTTAAATTCATTGGAAAAAATTTTCTTTTCAATTACTTGCCTAAAAAAAAAAATCCCAACTAATATTTATCAATAGTAATGCCCCCCCCCAAAAAAATTAAAAAAACAAGCAAAAAAAATGCATTGGGAAATTTCAACCCAGTTTATTTCTTTTTCATTTTAAGCACACTGTTTATTAACCAGACTGAAGACCCAGCATTAAGTACATCAAAGTGCGATGGGCTAAGGACAAGTGTATGACCTTCTCTGGGTCAGTGTGGTGGGGTGTGGTGCTGTCACCTAGGTTTCCACTCTGCAAACAACGGATTAAGCCCCTGCCGAGTCCCGTGCCCTTCTCATAATCGTTGCTGTGTTGGAGGCCGTTTTCTACAGATGCTGTGCCCGTCTGTCTCGTTCAGAGCCTTCCCCTTTTCCACTGTACAGCCACTTTACTAAACCTGATGTCCTCCTTCAGGAATAGCAGCCCCGGTGCAGAGGCCGCTAATCAAAAGGTCAGAAGTTTGGATCCACTGGACCAGTGGAAAAGATGGGCAGTCTTCTCCTATAAAGACCAATAGCGTTGGACACCCAACAGAGGAAGGGCCGCTGCAAGGCAGGACAAACTTGAAGACAGTGAGACTTTATTTTAGTGCAAGAAAAAGTCAAGGACTTTTCATTGATGTAAAATATTCACATGTAACAAATGAAGATGATTATGATAATGAGTCTGTTGAAAGCCAGAGTTGGTTTAATATTTTCAAAGTGAAGACACATGTACATAACTTTAAAGAGTAAGTATGGCCATAAATTGTAACCTAGGGATTTAACTACATGTTATTTGACAATATACAATCTTATCTTTAGTGTTTTTCTTGCTCCACAAGAATATATGCTGTTAAAAAAATATTATGCTATTCAGGTGTGTCTCCCCTGAAGTTAAGGAAACACTGTATTGAATTTACTCCAGGAGAGAAAGGCAGCATTCAGATAAGGGCACAATGACTGCATTCTAGCTTTTGATTCCCTTTTGTATTTTCTCTAAGGCATGAGGTCGGCTGGAGAAATGGTCAGCACAGTCCCAGGTTAGGAATGGTGCACCTCGGTGAAACTATTATCTTCACACAAGAATTAGCAAACTCTGTCTCTCCTTATTTTAGGCTTTATGGGCTAGAGAATCTCTGGGATTTCTATTGTAACTCATTAACGCTATGAGAATAATTCTTGTGAATGAAATTTTCATAGACGTTGATGACTTTAAAGATTAAAACATTGGCTGGATGGAAGTTGCTTTCCTCTTAACCTTGGTTATGGACCACTATTTGGTGTCTAGTCCCGTCTCATGTACAACCTAGAAAGTCTTCCTCTCTGCCTTGGTATGTCTCTTTACGTTTATGCCCTGCCTGACTTCTTATGTGGAGTTTATTCTTTGAAAAATACAAATAAAAATACAAATAAGCAAACCACTTGCTGTCCAGCCCGTTCTTTTCTGTGGTGATGAATCCATATGGTGTTAAGAACACGGACTGTGGAGGAGGAGCTGGGAAAACTTACTATTTCTCCATATCTCATGTGCCTCTAGTGGTTTGTGAGGATTAACGTTGTCAATACGTTAAAAGACTTTACAACAGTCTCATCAAGTAGCTATTACTTTCTGATCATGACTATTAGAGTTATTGAGCAGAAAGATGGAGACAAGTTGGAAAATGATCAGCCTGACAGTAGATGACATTAGGATAACAAATAGCTTGTTAGAATTCCCAGTTCCAGTGACACCTTCTCTGAAGAAGCCTCTGACCTATGACCTCTGGGATTCTTTTCCTTCCCATTCATGGAACCTTTGGATACAGGTGACGTTGAATTCTTCAGTTGCTATCATATAGTCAGCGAGAGATTAAAATTGTGCCCTGTTACTCATGCATCTGGACTCTGAACACCCTTCTTCTGCACATGGCCTTTGATTTTGTTTCCAGGATATTGACTGTGTCAGGGTTGATTGACAATGTGCCAGTAATGTCAGGCCTCCCATGATGCACGGCTGCACACAGAGCCACACCAGCGGTTTACATCACCTAACTCCGTGAAGCACTGTTTGCTTCAGAACCAGACATAATGTAGGGTAACTACATCTAATACGTTTTGTAAAATTTGGATGATGCAGTAGAATGTGCTACAGGGCCCATATGTCTGTAGGCACACCTGAAATCTAATGCCTTTAATAGCATAAGGCAACAAGCTCATGGGAGTTGGGGGGTGGAGGGGGTTGTTTTCATATTTTTATTCCAATAGTATCTAAATCTCTCCACACACAATAATACGACTTCCCTTAAATGGAAATTTATATAAGTATTAAAAAGTTGAAGTAAAAGCTAAAGCCCTTTTAGGACTAGATTACGTAAGAGAGGAGGGTTTACCCCATGGCGGGCTGATGGTCTGTGTAGGTCCAACAGAATATGAAAGCTTCCAGGAGTAGGGGGAGGATCCCTTGAACCTCAATTTTAAAAAAAAAAAATCCCCATGGACTCAGTTGATATGTGGAATTCCTTGATTAAACACCCATTCCTTCCATTCATATCTATATTATGTGCATACCTTCCTTAGATTTCTGTATGTACGCTCATTACTCATTTACCAGATGTCTGATTAAGTAAACCACACCTGTCGATAAGAAAAGGCTCTTGTGAGAGGAACTGACTGTATTCAACAGCAAAGGAGGAGTGGTCTTTTTGGGTGGTGCAAAGAGTTAACATGCTCAGCTGTTAAACAAAAGGTTGGAGGTTCAAATCCACCCACAGGCACGTGAGAAGAAGAAAAACTGTTATGAAATGCCATGGAGTCAACTGTGATTCCTAATGACCTGGTGCTGGTCTCATCCTGCACCAGCGAGTCACTGAAACCCCCACTAGAGCACGTTTGCATTGTAGCACACCTGGGGTCCCTGAGTCACAGCTGACTCAGGCGCGGCTGGTGTTGGTACCGTGTGGGAGGAAAGATCTGAAGGTGAGGTCATGGTGAGCTGCTGAGAGCAACACTGACACTTCAGAGTTGACTGAGGAGCACAGGCACACTTGAGCCCCAAGATTTTTGTTAAGATTAATCTCAAGGTTAATTAAGGCTCAAGGACTGGCCCAAAATATTTGCATGGCACTTTTATTTCCTTAGCTTGTGGTCAGAAATGAAATTAAAATCTCCTCCCTCTGACTTAAATGAGCAGATCTGATGCTGCCCAGTTCCCTCTGTTACTCAGAAAAGCCCTCTGTGATGCTGGCCCACTGGAGGCATCCAGTAAATGGCTACCTCTACCTTGTTCACGTCATTAGATAATAAAATCTACTTGGAAACAGATTTTAGACTATTACCAGCTAGGTTCGCCTTTGGATGAAAGTCCTGTGTTATAGTGTGACATTAAATCCATTCACACTCACAGAGAACCTGTGTGACACAGTCAAATCATCCACAGGCTGTAATCTTTATGGAAGCAGATCTCCAGGTCTCTGTCCTGCAGGGTCGCTGGGTGATTTCAACCCACCAAACTGAGTCTTGGCAGCTGTGCACTTAGCCCTTGTGCCGTTAGGGCTCCTGGAAAAATAGAATTTTCATGTTTGGTTGAGCCTGGTGGACTACAAACCTGTTATTACTCCTGAGAGCACTCTGACCTCCCTCATCGCTTCTCCTGCAGGACTTCCCATGGCTCTATTGCACTACCAGCAGTTACAGCTACAACCAAGGAGGAGGGGGGAAGGTTTTAAAGATACTCACTTTTCTCAAGAATACTTATTTTCTCATTTCAGAAAGTGGACGTCACTAGCAGGGCTGTGATGGAAATCATGACTAAAACAATTGAATACCTTCAACCCAATCCAGGTAAGGGATTATGAAGCATTTGGGTGTCCTTCCAAGATAACTCTGAAGTTTTCTTTAGTGGAAATCTTCGACAGCCTGTCCTCTCCTTGATCACTCAACTTTTCTGGACCTTTAGCAACTTTGTTCATGTGTTTTGACTGTGGGTGACGGAGAGGGACTTTTTGAGGCTCACATTGAATTAAAGAGGAGTCTAGTTTCATTGGACTGTGGTATTATTTAACAGCCTTGTGTAGACCGCTTGAGTGGTACATAGTGTCAAGGTAGCTGCAAGATGTTATTAATGGAATTATTATTTTCAAGGCAGTGGTAACAAAAACAATGAAAAAGGAATGGGCTTAAGATACAATGATTCTAGGAAGGTGTGAAGAAGTAGGAGGCTGAATAGCTTTTGTGAAATCGTGATTTTGTGCTTAGACAGCAGTAGTTGAAATCTTTGAACATTGCTCTTCCTTCTGCTGCTTCTCTGAGCACATCAGGAGCAGCAGTAGTTCTAGTTAACCGGTTGCACTTTGGCAGAAACGATAGTAGAGGCAGTCGATTACACCTTGAAGAGAGAGCCAGACAGAATTGGGGCAAGGCACCAGGTCTAGCAGAGCAAAGCAGACTCTACCACAGTTCTCTTCACATCTCTTCCTTTACTGATATAACTGTTCCTAACTTCCTTGTGTAGAAACCTGGAGCAAGGCTGAATAGCTTTCAGGTGCTCCAGCACCATGGGCAAGAGATAAGAAAAGCAGAGTGTGGGGATGCAGGATGTCAACAATGAATAAGCAGCCCTGACTCTCTGCTGCCCTCTATCGCTGGTTTTGGTTTTATCCAACCCTTTACTTGGGACTATATAGCTGTTGTTTTGAAGAGGAACAAATATCTGGAAATAGCATTCTTCCTTTTTTTTTTCTTTCTTTCTGTTTTAAGATAAGACAAGATTCATATTTCTTCATAGGTGTGGTGGCCTAGTGGCAGGAAGCTGTTCTTCAATCCCAAAGGCCTGTGGTTCAAATCCACCAGCTTTCTGAGGGAGAAGGATGCACATTCTCCTCCCATGTTGTTTACTGCCTCTGAAAACCCTCTGGAGGGTCTGCTGTGGTTAAGTCCCACTTGACAGCACATAACAGTAACAGTTTTAGATGTAGATGATTTAGTTTTTGTTAGTTTGAAAGCTTTCCTGAGAGCTATCATTTTCAGATAGTTAGCTAATTAAGCAAAGAACAGACTTCTAATTTCCACCTATTCTCTTCATTAAGATACTTATAGTTCACTGAGATACAAAGAGTTCTTAGGGGCAGATCTTTACCTTAATATTTAAACAACTCTCTTAAGTCAAGTTCTGGAAAGCAGTTGAACTGAAAAAAAAATTGCGTTGTATATATGAGGAGCTCTGGTGGCCTAGTGGTAAGAGCCTGCACGGCAAATGCTGAAGGCACAGGATTCGAATCCACCAGCTGGTTCGAATCCACCAGCTGCTCCATGAGAGAAGGATGGGTAATTTCATCCTGTGTGATTAACTGCCTCTGAAAACCCACTGGAGGGTCAGCTATGGGTCACTCCAGCTCTGTGGTGCACAATAACAACATATATATGCGATTTGTATCTTTATCTTTGCATAAGACTTCAGAGTACTCTGTGATTGCCAGAACTTACAAGATAAATGTTGGTTACCTATTTCTACAAAGATACAGATAGATAAATGCAGGGCAAGGAAGGAAAAGAGAATATTTCTTGAGTTGCATTAATGTTCAGTAAATACTACTGGCTTTAGATAAATATAGGGAAAGATAATGTATAACCTATTTTATGTTGCCTTTAAATTATGAAATTGGGGAAAAATGCGTAATATACCATATGGTTCCAGAAGAATGAACAAGTGCTTTGGAAGAATACAGGCAGAACACTCCTTAGAAGACAGGATACAATCATTCCCATTGTGAAACACAATTGTATACGAACTGTGTAAGCAAAACAATATAAATTTTTTTCTTTTTTTTATCTAGAAGAGTCACTGGGGAAATAAACATTTCTAATTATTTTCTATTAAGTAAAAATTTTCAAATACATACCTAACCCATAGAACCAGAGTTCAAATCATAAAAACAAAAGAAGAGAGAACAAGGACGACTTTTCTTAGGTGTGCTGTTTATGTTCTCAGAAGGAACGGATGATAGACTGACACAGTGAGTATGGCAGTGGAATCAAATGCAGCAATGATTGTGGAAAAGCCACAGCACCACGCAGCATTACATTCTCCTGTACGTACGGCTGCTCTACCTTAGGACTGACTTAATGGAACTTAATAACAGTAGTGTAGTTTAAATGCAGTGCTAGTTATACACACATTTTTTTTAAAAAGGTAACTTCCCCCCTGATTTTGAACATAAAATAAAACCAAGAAATTCATAATATAGAAGATATTAAATATCCACTGTGACACTTCTTCCTGTGTCTGAGTATAATGGCATTAGACTCTGTCATGTGTTAGTGGGTTGAATAGAAAACCAGGGTCCAGCTAGAACGTCACATTATGACCTTGTTTGGAAAAAAATTTTTGTAGCTCTAATCTGTTAGGGACCTTACCACTGGGCCAGCAGAGCTCCCTACCTTTCTGTTAGCAGTCCAGTAATGTTACACACTACACCCAGAGGGCTCCATGATGTAAATATGTGACTCCTCATTTTCAGAGCATATACAACAGAAATTCAGAAAGACTCAAAGGAGGAAATTACTAGGGGATGTTTTTAACTTTAGAAATGAAATGTTTTTCATTTAATAGCCCCCAATTCTTCAACTTAGTTTAATACTGTGCCTGCTTAGCCCAACAGTGACCCCAGTGTGGTGACCAGTGTGGACAGCTGGATACTGGTCTTGAATAAGAAGCTTGTTGCAGAGCAGGGCAGAGGCTCCCAAGTAGCAAATTTGCATGCAGAGCCCAGCAGAAATTAATGGTTGGAGACTCTGAGACTGCCTTCTATGGGAGTCAGACCCGAAAATTGCTAGCTTTCAGATTTTTGTGATCCTAGAGTATATGGGGTAATCAGGATGGGTGTGTCAGAGGCAATGAGATTGGCACAGGATAGAGCACGGTTTAGGGCTGTTGTACATAGGGTCGCTATGAGTCGCAAATGACTCGACGGCACATAACAACAACAACAACAACAGAGTTTATGTATCTACTATATCTTTAGTCAGTTTTATGTCAGTTCCTGTTAAAATGATGACCTAAGAGATTTTTATCTATTTTCAGGAATTCTTGGAAATGCTTTTTGAAGGCCCACATCTATTCTTGCCCACCTCCAGAGTGGTATTTTAAGACGACAAATCTGAGCTTATCCTTTCTGTGCATAAAACCTTCTAGAGCTTTTCATGGCTTTTAGGATTACATCTGAAAATCCCACCATGGCCTGAGGGGAGCTGAGTGGTTGGCAGGCACCTCTCGCTTTGCCTTGCTTGGCTGACGTCATCATCTCCCTCCAGTCCAGAGAAAGGACACTCAGAAGGCTTCCTGGACCCCACCTGCACTTGATTCCTCTGCAAAATTCCCCTCCTAATTCCAGGTGCTTTTTAGTGTAGGTTATTATCACACTTAGTATAAATGCATGAATCATTGGGCTTTTCTTTGCTTTCCCTCCTCTGTGAGAACAAGACTTTTTCTACCCTAATTATTGCCACATCCTTGGCACACAGCTCAACATCAGACTGATGGTGGCACTTACATATTTAATAAATGAATTATGAAGTACAGTTGACAGTCAGTGACTAATATGACAAAGTGGCTGTCGTATAAAAATACTTGGGGGAGGTTTTAATTTTGAGAAATAAAATGTTTCTAACTGAGAATTCCCAAAATCTTGCGATTTCTTCTTTTCTTCTAAAATATCAGTTCAACTAATGTAAATAATTGTTGTTGTGTATTGTCAAGTCAGAACTGACCCATAGCTGATGCTCCAGCAGGTTTTCAGAGTCAGTCAATCGAATGCGAGGAGATTTCCCATCCTTCTTGCGTGGAGCACCTGGTGGCCTTGAACTGAGTGCCTTCAGCGTTACAGCGCGCAGCTTCTTGCCACTAGGCCACCAGAGCTCATTAAGTATGACTGTTTTATTCTCATGCAAATAGCATGTGTAGTTGTTGTGGGAGCAGAAACAGGCTCAGGTTTGAGACTCTATGGTTCAGCAGCATATTGTATGTCCTCTGAGAAGGGTGGTTCAGAAGACTTCACAGGTGTTTCCCTCTGCAGCCACCAGCTTTCCCATGAGGTGAGATCAGGAGGTCCCATCATAGGAGAAAGTCTATCCAGGGATTTTTGAGAACAAAGAACAAAGAGCTGTAAAGTCTTTCAGGTTTTGTCTGTAAAATTGTTCTGACAGGAACAAACTTAACCATAACAAATTTCCAGGTTACTTAGATAAAAAATAACTCAGACTTGAAAAATATTGTTCACTAATCCCATTCTACTGCTGTAAGCCCCACTGTCATGGTACCTGAGGATGAAAATCTGTGGAGAGAAGAATATATCAGTTTTCTTATTTGCGCGCTTCAGTGCCTTATGCACAAGCAAATGATATTAAATCAAGGTTGTCCAGCAGCATTAGGATGCATGTGCATGGGAGGCTCAGTTCTCTATGATCACATTCAAAACCAAGCTCAGTGCCTTTGAGTGGGAGCTGACTCATCGCTGGCCCTGGCTTAGATTTCTGAGTCTGTAAAGCACATGGGAGGAGCTTGCCCATATCTCTCCTGGAGAGGCGGTAGTGGATTCAAACCACCAGAGAAGAGGTGTCACCTTTGGGTTAACTCACCTCCCTATGGACTGTGCTGCCAGAGCTCCCTTTATAAACACTTTAAGAAAAAGAAGGGTAACATTGAGTATAAAAGTATTTTTTATGAAAACTACTTGTAATAATGTATTTAACCCAATAGAACCAATATTAACAAATAGTATTGAAAATCATAATGAGATGATTTGTAGGGAATTGCTTTTATGGCCATTATAGCCATAATTGCCTGAATCACAGACTATAGAAATTGATTCACTTGCAGATCAACCAGGGAAGTAGTCAATTTGTGATTGCAGAGGAAGGCCATTTCTTTTAAAAAAAAATTATTATTAAATTTTATTAGTTCTAATGAACATTTACAGAGATTTTGGGGTTTTATTCATTCATTGTTACAGTTTTCTCTACCCTCCTCCCCAGTTCGTTCTTCTTTCCCCCCCGAATGTCTGTTTTAATTGTCCAATTGCCACAGTGCTTGTCAAAGCCAGTTCTGATTAATCTTCTTTGTCAGTGTGTCCTTTGCCATTCCCTATCACTCCTCCCTGAGAGAGACTTCACTCTGATTCATAAGGAGAAGGGGATGGTGTATTCTCTTAGCTACTTCCTGCTGAAAAGGGACGCTGTGGGTTTCAGGGTGAAGATCTTCTCTCACTACTTTAAAGGGCCTCTTTGAGGAAGGCCATTTCTTAACGTAGACAAGAGGCTTGCTTATACAGTGCCAGTCCCTCAGAGGTTCAAGGAGACCTCACTAGCATCTGGAAGAGTCTGGGTCAAAGTGCATCCTTTGGTCGCAAGTGACTGTGCCAAGAGCATCCTTGACTCTAAAGAGAGAACTGTGACAATGGTGACTGGACGAGAGGACAAGAGAAAGTGGTTCATGGTGTTTGCTGCAGGTAGTGCTTGAGCTCCTTTGTCCAGGAACTTGCCAGGAGAGCTACAAGAATTGGAGAACTTTCTCATGCAAGGTAGAGGTCCATGTAGGAGCCGTTGGCCTCCCTGCCTCTGGGAAGCAAAGCAACAGGAAAGTCCTACAGGCCCAGTAGCATGATACAAGACCGTGTCAGAGGTCCAGCATCAGAGCCCAAGCCTCAGAAGCTGTACAGGTCTTCCAGCCGGATGGTAGTGCAGTGGTGATGTGGGTGCAGCTTCTGACTTGAACCATGATGCATTTGCCCAGCCAGATACTATTGTTCTTGTTAGGTGCTGTGGAGTCAACCCCAACTCACAGCAACCCTGAGTCCGAGGACAGTCATGACAATTTTTATTACCCATATAAAAGGAATAATTTGGACAAGGTAAGCATTTCTCCTTTGAGAAGATGTTGTTACTATATATCATTTTCCACCACACCACTCCCCCATACCCCACTCTTTCACAAATGAATGGAGCATTTGTGAAATGCTTGTTAACACCGAGTATCTCATATGAAGTGTGACACAGCCAGTGTTCCCATAGTGGACAGAACATCATCAGACAGCTCACTCTCCAGTCTACTGATAATAGTTGGATAAAAGTTAGGTATTTAGCAGCTTGGTTGATATCTACCGGTGATTTCTTTACCTGTTGAGAAAAATGAAGTTTTTACTTAGGATCAGAATGTCTTTTTTAAAAACCTTTTTCATGACATAATTTATTTTATAGGATTATAATAAAGACTTGCCTCTTGAACAGAATAGATGTGACTGGATTAGGCTTCATTTCTTTCTAGCCTCATATAAAAGGAGCAGATGCAATAAGGTGGTGGCTGAGTCTAATCTGACTTCTACCCACTTGATAAAGGGAAATTTTCCCCATCAGTATGGGAATACCAGAACACTTGATCATGCTAATGCGAAACCTAAACTTGGACCAAGAGGCAGTCGTCAGAAAGAGCAAGGAAACACTGCATGGTTCAAAATTGGGAAAGGCATACACCAGGGATGTGTCCTGTCTCCATACCTTTTCAACCTGTATGCAGAACAGATCATCCAGGAGGCTGGGCTCTATGAGGAGAATGATCTATCAACATTCTGTGTTATGCAGATGATACAGCTCTGCT
>NW_006399764.1:14604363-14605460 GCF_000299155.1 Elephantulus edwardii | reverse complement strand
CAGGTTCAGTTCAGCAGCACAGGTGTAAGAAGATTCTAGTTTTCTCAATCAATTACAAGTTAGCTTTTCCTTCAGTCATCCAACAAGCAAAAACCTTTACCTGTGGCTTCATCTTCAGGGTTCCTCTGGTTACATCTTGCCACCGTCTCTTCACAGCAGTGTCATGGTCTCTTCACCCTGTCTCCAACACCATCTTTCACAGTGTGGAAAGCACCCTTTTATATTGGCCCCCACAGCTGTTGATGATTTGCAGGACCACATGTCCATAGTTAACATAGCTGGAAATCATGCTCCCAATGGGGACTGGCACAATGGATAGAAAAGCCAGTTTTCAGGGTTTCTGACACCACACGTCAGCACTGTTGTTATAACATAGAGCTGCAAGCTTTTCCGTTTGAGATGTTCTTATAATATCCTGACCCTGATAACATTAGCAGTATGCATTTCCATGCTGTTTAGTTATAAAATGGTGTGAATATGACAACTGTTGTGCACAGTAGGGGTTGGTTCTCTACAGAAAAGTGATTGTGGCATTTTCTTTCTCTTGACAGCTACATGATGTAGCTTTCTCCACTCTGACTAAGGTTGGGGTATTAAATTGAAGTTGTTAGATCTTTATTTAAAATTTTATGGTAATTTCAAATCTCATTTGTGGAGTGATAGCAATATTAGTTTAAAAATACCCTATTAGTTGCTGCAAAGATCTGGCATCTAATTATTATACTTCTTTCCTACACGCTTCCCTTTTAATCATCTCCTTCCAAAGATGATTAAATACAGTCATTATAAGATGCTTGACAGTGGTAGGACCTAAAATTAATAATAGACTGTTTGATATTCATGGACCCAAATCCTTAGTCCCCGCCCCCGCCCCCCACCCCCTGGAGTGAATGTGCTGTATTTCCAGGAAGGTGAGCTCTGAGTTGTCTTCCTCTATCTATCATTCTGGGCTCCTGACACTGGACCTGGTACTTTGCTAGTATGCATGTCCAGTGAATTAGGTTGTTGTTGTTGTTATGTGCCGTCGAGTCGTTTGTGACTCATAGCGACCCTATGTACAACAGACCTAAACCCTGCTCTGTCCTGTGCCATTCACA
>NW_006399764.1:14581532-14600558 GCF_000299155.1 Elephantulus edwardii | reverse complement strand
TGAGTCGGAAACGACTGGACGGCACATAACAACAACAACAACACTGAAAAACAAAAGAATAAAATATTATAAAAGTAATTGCAAGGAAAATATTGAGTTTCACAAAGAAGAGGAACTTTCAAGGTAAACATTAAAGAAGAAAATATAGACTATATATATTTTAAAAGGCTACTGTTAATAACCTGTTTGGAGAAAATATTAAAAAACTAGTAAGTTCCTAATACACTAAGAGATTCATATTTGTCCCCACTCTGGAAGAAAAAGAAAAGTTGATCCAGTGGAATGTGGACATTAGTGAACAGTCTGGTTTAGAAGGGGCTGCAGTACAAGGGGTATCAATGCTGATTTTAGATGGATCTTGACTGAAATCAGAGAATACCAGAAAGATGTTTACGTGTGTTTTATTGATTATATAAAGGCATTTGACACTATGGATCATAAAAAATTCTGCACTCATGACATCAAAAACACTAGGCTTTTTGAGGGCCAAAGCAACAGCCTTTTGCTTTTCTTTTTTTGTGTTTTTTCCTCCTACCCTGCCAAGGGTTGAATGAAGGAATCCATCCTTAATCATTCAGAGGCATCAACTCCCTCCCCTAAATCAGGCTGAGAAGGAACCAGCCAGCTCTTACCTCCTCCTGGTTGTTTTTCTTTCCCACCCCAGTTTATTTTTTGTTCCCCCTCTGTTCACCACCTCTGAAGCCATTTTATGAACTATTATGTGCCACCTGGGCCTCCAGTAAAAACAAAAACAGGCAAAAAAAAAATTTTAGCCACCATTGAGAGGAGTGGAAATCCAGGAACTTTTAATTGGGCTTACAAAAACCCCTCCTATATGTAGATGAAGAAGCAATTGTTGAACAGAACAAAGGAACAGTCCATGGTTTAAAATCAAGAATGGTACACATCAGGGTTGTATCCTTTATCCAAACCTGATCAGTCTGTGTGCTGGAAAAAAGAATTCAAGAAACTAGAATATATATAGAAGAATGTGGCTTCAGGATCAAAGGAAGACTCATAAAAAAACTTGCATTGTGCAGATAGCATAATGTTGCTTGCACAAAGGGAAAAGGACTTGCAGCACTTACTACAAAAGATCAAAGATAATTCAATATGAATTATATCACAATCTCAAGAAAACAAACAACCCACCCCCCCACTGCTGGACCAGTAGGCAGCATCGTAATAGATGGAGAAAAGATTAAAGTTGTCCCTGATTTAATTTTGCTTGGATCCAGAGTCAGCATCCATGGTAGTAGCGATCAAGAAATCAAAAGACTTGTTACATTGGGAAAATCTACTTTCATGAACTTCTCCAAAGTGCTGAAAAGCAGTGATGGCCGTTTGAAGACTAAGGTGTGCCTCATCTAAGCAGTGGTATTTTCGGTTGATTCCTGTGCATCTGAAAGTTACACAGTGAATAACAATGACAGAAGAGTTTATTTCTTTTAATTGTGGTGTTAGAGAAGAGTACATCTCGTGAGATGCTAACAGAACAAATAACTCTTGTCTTGGAGGAATGGGAACCAAGGTGCTCCTTTGAGACAAGGATGATGGAACTTCACATATTCTGGACATATTCTCAGGGAGGGTGACAGTGCTTGGAAAAAGACATCATGCTGCGAAAGTTGGGAGCTCAAAGAAAAAGTGAAGAAGACCCTCAAAAAGAGTGAGGCAGTGACTACAGCAATGGTCTAGGTCATATCAGAGATTGTGAGGGTGCAGTGTAGGATAAGGTGCAGGTCTGTCGTTCATAGGATTGCTGTAAATCCTAGATGCCTGATGACACCTAACAACAGCAGCAATACACTTAAAGCACCTAAGGTAATCCAGAGCATATATCACCTTATTTCCTGACCATCTTGTTTAAACATCACTCCTCTTTATTCTCTGTAGTTTCACCACCTCCATTTCACTTTAACATTTGCCATTTCTTTTAAAAATGACATTGTGGTTTTGGTGCACTTTTCATATTAGTTTAGATTCTTAGTCAGCAATTTCTACACAAGTTCTTTAGTGATACTTGCTATAGTCTTCCAAGTGTGTACACAATCTCAATGTTTCCTTTCTGGTTGGTCCATTTCTAATAATGTGTCTTTCTGTCTCTCTTATCTACCTACCTACCTACCTACCTACCTACCTTCCCATATACCTACCTTCCCACCTGCCTGTCTGTACTGCCACCCTCTCTCATTGCTGAATGGTCTTGCTCACTTCTCTGGCCTTTTTGTTTCTCTAGTGAGTCAATATCCTTATGGCATCAGTCCTCTGTCCAATCTCTCCCTAAAATGCTCAAGCTGACCGTTACTAGGCATGCATGTGTCTCCCATATTCTTATTATCTAAGCATAAAAACCACCTCCTGGAAGAGCCATACCAGAATGAATTTCAGATATTTCTGTCTCTAGAGTCCATTTTGCTTTCACCATTCAATGCTTCAGCATATGAATGTTCCTTCAGTGTTGATATGTGCAGTGAAGGGACCCTGGGCTGGTCCTCCCGTGAATCACAGCTTTGTATGATCAGTGTAGATGGGACCTTGGGACCTAAGACTTGCTTTTAAACAATACAGAAAGTATAGCAAAGCTGATAATCTCTATCACTCCCTTAGCTGAGTGTGGTTGTATGGAAGAAGTGATGTCCCTCGCTTTCTTAGGACCTGCGCTGAGACCTGTCTGGTCATCTTGCCACTTCCTTATTAAACTAGTGAATGTTTGGTGTTTCACCTCACAGATTTTTAGGGCTTGTGACAGCATAGTGTCCTAAAATACCCCAGTGCTTCTCTCTGAGAACATTAGAAGACTCTGTGGCCTGGAGAGCTATGTTATATAAATAGCAGCATTTGGGTTGAGAGTAGCATGATTCAGTGCTAGAGCTACATGTCTGTGTAAATCAGCAGGCAAATCTTCCTCTTCCCTTTTCTCAAGCCTCCTAATATTGTGCTTTGAAAGAAACTGCAGTGGTGTGAGGTAGTAGTGCACCTAAGCTCTCATTACCATATTTTAGCAATTGTTAGTGTGTAAGGCATTGGAGCGTATTGCTTATTATGTGCAGAACATTAGAAGACCCTAAATGGTAGGAGCTTCAGGGCACTGACACATCTGAACTGAGGTCTTCTAATGTTCCGTGGACCAAAGATTTCTCTAGCATTGGATCCTTCTTCTGTCTTTTCTTGGTGGCATTAAGGGACGAATACTAGATATACCATGGACTTCCAGTAGATTAAAATCTGTCTTGGGTGAAGTACAATTAGAATGTTCCTTAAGAGGAGGATGACTAGACTGCATCCATGTCATTTTAGACATGTTAACAGGAGACACTAATCCTTAACAAAAACCTCATGTTTGGTAATGTAGAGAATTCATGGAAAAGAAGACGACCCTTAGGGAGGTTCATTGACAGAGGCTATAACAGTGGGGTCACACATAACATCAGTCATGAGACTGTCTCAGAATCAGACACTTTCATTCTGTTGTGTGTGGAGTTACTGTGAGTTGGAATCATCTCACCGGTACTCACTGAGGGTTAAGGTACTCAACAAGGGAATCATTAATCCTTTCTCCCCCGTAAGTCAAACTTTCAGCAAACCACAATTTCAATGGTGACTGTTGCCGTGGGTTAAATTATGCCCTCCAGACTCATGCCCTTTCAGAATTTTTGTTCTTTTAGAACAACTGTGTTATTGTTGTTGTTGATTGCTGTTGAGTTGAGCACAACACAGAGCAATTCTGTGAACAATAAGCCTGAAGCCTTTCTATAACTATCAACATTTATCAAAGTTCATAGAGTTTCCAGAGGCATGTTGTTTATAGGAAGTGGATGCCACTCCTGCTTCCAAAGAACTTCGTTATGTAACTTTATTTGAAAATAGGGTCTTTGGCACATGTAATTCGTTCAAGATCTCAAGATGAAATATTCCTAAAATATTCCTAGAATATTTAAGTTTTAGAATAAACCTCAAATCCAATGACCAGTGCCCTTAGAAGAGGAGGGGAGAGGTGTGGAGAGGACATAGAAACCCCAGGGAAAATGACCATGTGAAGATAGAGCAGAGGTAGAGCCCCCAGAGCTGGGAGAGACAGGGAAAGATTCTTTTCCTAGAGCCTTCAGAGAAAAAAGAGCCCTGGTGTTTCCTCGAGTTCATGTTTCCAGCCTCCAGAGCTGTGTAGAATAAATTTCTGTTCGTTCTGAGGTGCCGAGTTTCTAGTTATTTCTTATAATGTTCTTGTTGTTGTTATGTGCCATCGAGTCGCTTGCAACTCATAGCGATCCTATGTACAACAGCCCTAAACTCTGCTCTGTCCTGTGCCAATCGCACTGTCTCTGACACACCCATCCCGATTACCCCAGTCACTGAATCAATCCACCTCATAGGGGCCTTCCCCTTACCAAGCATGATGTCCCTCTCCAAGGACCTGTCCTTCCTTGTAACATGTCCAAAGTATGTTAGACGGAGCCTTAGAATCCTTGACTGCAAGGAGCAGCCCGGTTTGACCCTTTCCAGGATGAATCTGTTTGTTTTCCTAGCAGTCCATAGCCCAAGAAAACTCAATATCTTCAGTGACCATTTCTGCTGGCTTAAACTGGGGCGGGGAGGGACTATTAATGCCTACATTGATTACGCATATTTCATCATCACGACAACTTTATCAATAAGTATTACTATTTCTGACTTATCATCAGGCAAAGTGAGGGTGTCTTGGTAAGTACTGTTCCTCTACACAGCTTGTGCGTGGCAGGGATGTGATTGAAATCCATCTAGTGTTATTCCTCTGATACCATGTGACCTTGTATGAATTGGGAAATGATAATAGATTTTTTCCACAGGAGAATGCAGTTCTAGATATTTTTTTCCCAATTTTCCAAAAGAGGGCATATTTTAAAATTTAAATATCACTTTGTCCTCTAAAGTTTAACAGCCCTTTCACAAAATACTTATTTTATTAATGAATGATCCCTTATAAAATTGTTTCTTTTTTTCCCCACAAGAAGGGAAAATAAGTTGCTTTAAAAATTTTCCTGTAATGATCTATTTGACCTTTAAACATCTTATTCTAAAGAATCATGACTAAAAACCAAGTAATTGGTAAATTCTTACTGTAATATACTTTCTTATTGAAAAAACGGAAATATTTTTTAAAATGGTAAAACTAAAATGTTTTTGTTGGTGTTTTAAAATTAGTAATTAATTTTATTTAATTTAATTTTTTAATTTAATTAATTTTAATCTCAGTAATGAATAGTTTGGCAAGTGGGTAACTTTCTTTGCCTTTGAAAATTTACAAACTGTTTTATGCATATTGAGACAGAGACCATCTGCTATTTGTAAGGTTCTAGTCCTGGTGGCTTAGTGGTAAGGAATTGCACTGCCAACACAAAGGTACATGGTTTGAATCCACCAGCTGCTCCATGGGAGAAAGATGAGCATTCAACACCCATGTGAATTATAGCCTCTGAAAACCACTGGAGGCTGAGCTATGGGTTGGCTCTGACTCTGAAGTAAACAGTCCACTTATCCTTGTTGACTCTAATGCATATGCCAGGGGCATAGAGATTTGAAAGGCTTCACAGGAACCAAGTCAGTCAGTTTTCATAAATTGGAGATAAGAAGGAGGAGGGGGTCCAGCAGAGCTCAGAGTTACGCCCAAGGTCACACAGATTTAAAAAGAAAAATATTAGCTCTCTGAGCTAGTGGTACAGAGCTCATTCCGTATCCTGAGTCACAGCATTGATCACACCACCTGATCTCTGTGTTTTAAACACCTAACAAGTATAAATATAGTGAAAGCTCTACATTTTTCTGCTGACAAGGTCTAATTTGACCTAGTTTAACCAAGTAGGAATACAAAAATAAGAACCAGTGTAGCATTATGGGAGGAGAGTGGGCTTTGGGGGCACAACTGGAATCCAGATACTAGCTCAGCTCCTTGAGGTTGTGTATCCTTAGGAAAGTTACACAACTTGTTTTTTTGTTTGTTTGTTTTTTATAACTTTAAAACTGAAAAGCAAAGCTTGTCCTTTGTGTTATTGAGAACGCGAAGGAGATAAAGAAGGTGAATTACAGAGTAGGTATTTTGCAGTCATAGTTGTAGGGTCAAATGTGGTCCTAATCAGTTATTCAATGATATTGCAAGACATTTTTAGGCTACATTAATATTTATGAATGCTAGTAACAGCATGCTCTGCCATATTTTAAGTAGAACAACAACCTACACTATGCAGATAAAAACAAAAGACCTGAAGCATTTCCTGAAGATGATCAAAGACTATATAGCCTTCAATGGGGGTTACATCTCAACAGCAAGAAAACAAAACTCTTCACCACCAGCCCAGCAGGCAGCATCATAATAGATGGAGAAAATGTTGGTGCTGTCAGTGACTTCATTTTAATTGGATCCACACTCAATGCGTATGGTAGCCACACATAAGAAGTCAGAGGACATATTGCGTTGGAAAATCTGCTGTCCAGGACCTCTCCAAAGTGCCAGAGTGTGAGAGTATCAGTTTAAAGGCTAAGGTATGCCTGCTCCAAGCAATGCTCTTTCACTTGCTTCCAGTGGATTTGAAAGTTAAACAGTGAGTAAGGAAGCCATAGGGACTGATGCGTTTGAATCGTGGCACTGGTGAAAAGTATTTTAAGATCTCAGAGACTGCCAAATGAACAAACAACTCTGTCTTGGAGGAAGGCAGTTGTTGTTATTAAGTGCCACCAAGTCCAGTACAACTCCTAGCAACCACGTGAACAACAGGTCCGAACTCTGTTTTGTCCTGTGCCAGCCTCATCATCTGTGACACTCTAGAGCCCATTGTTGCAGTCAGTTCCTTAATGGCAAGACTAGGGAAGCTTCATGTCACATACTTTGGATCTGTTATTAAGAGGGGCCTGTCTTTGGAAAATGACATCATGCTGGGACAGGTCTATAAATGACATGCTGAGGTTCAGTGAGATGGATTGGCCTCGCCACTCTAACAGTGGACTCGAGCGTCTCAGAGACCGTGAGGATAGCAGCGGATAGGGCCAGCTTCCTATTTGTTGTTCATAGGATCTGTGAGTTGTAGTTTTCCAACAGCAACTGGAGCATCATCAAACCTTTGTCCCGCCGGAGATCTCTGCTCTGTCGGGTGAGCACGGAGGTTTTGTGTTGGTGAGGTAGGTGGAGATGATAAGAGAATGAAGCTTCCAAGCGTAGTGAAAGCCATCGGAAGTCTTGCTCCATGTCTTCAGGCTTCCTGGTCCATAGATGCTAGGATATCACGTCTCCACTGGTCAGAAGATGAAAGTGTGACTTGGAATAATATGCACACCTGCTCTGCGTGAGTGTGCCAGCTATCATCAGCACACACCCTGGGCAGGGAGTGGGTGCTCTTCTGCCCCGTTGTGACAGACAGATGCCCTATCAATATGTTGTCTTATTTGAAATTTCACAGATGGAGAGGAAAAGAAATAGTTCTTGTGGGCAAAATACAGCAAAGCAGTTTTTTAAAATTTTATTAATTTTAATGAACATTTACAGACATTTTGGATTTCCATCCATTCATTGTTGCAAAGCAGTTTTAAGCAGAATTAAAATAATGTTTATTTTTCCAAAAGAACTTCTGTATCTCCCCAGACTCTCCTAATTTGGCTCTTTTAGGACAGAAATGAAGTGGGAAGACTTGCTACATCCTCCCCCAACCCCATGAATATCCTTCATTACCTTGTCACTCTCCGCTAACACCTTGTGTTCACATGTATCCTGGGATGTTTCATTCCAACTTCCTGTCATCTAGAGACTGCTCGTTTCCAGAGCTATTGAAATCCCAATTGCTATAAACTTTGGTTCTGAATAACAGTAAATGAAACAAAAAAAATAAAGAAAATATCAGAACTCTATGACAATTTTTGTCTTTAGAAAAAGCAGTGCAATCATTGTTTGAGAAGTCCTCTTACAAAGCCCCATTTTCAGGGGAGCTCTGGTGGCCTAGTGTCAAGAAGCTGCACTGCAATCCCTAAAGTATGTGGTTCAAAACCACCAAATGAAAAAAAAAACCAAAACAAAAACATCAAATGTTCCGCTGGAGAAGGAGGGGTAATCTTCTCCTGTGCCACACAGATCCGATTCAACGGTACACAACAAAGGGGGAGAATGAAAAATAAAGACTGAGGTATGCTTAATGATAGCTTAGTATTTAATATGGCAAGAAGCTGCTCTGCAATCCCAATGCCCCACTTTGACCTAGTTCCCGGGGCTTGTGAACCACCCTTCCTGACAAATCAGCCTTTCTAGAAAGGGAATCATAAGGAATCCCCCACATATGCTTGTCAGAGTCTCCGCACACATTTCTCTGTGCTATGATTTTGTTTCAGAAATACAAATTCAAGAGTACAAGTTCACATACTGTCAGGAACCAAGGATCGAACCTGTGATAGAAAGGCTTGACTATACGTTCAACAGAGATTTATTTGAGTGGTATATGCACATCTAATATGTTCTATTACTTTCTCTATTTCTTGGTATGTTTACAGTATTTCATCTTCTTTCTTTTCTTTAGTAAAGAAATATGTTAATACTTAGCCACATGCATGAGAATTTGTATGTAATAAAACTTCCTGGAATCTGTGGGACTGGCTGATCACCAGCCAGTGGTTAAATGATGCTGACAAAGGTTCAGGGACTTTCTCTTGAGAGGAAAAAAGCCCTGATTTGTAGAGTTAGTTAATATCTATGTTGCAGAGATGCCCATTGCCATTTTCAAGGCACCAGCAGAACACGGCTGTACATAGATGGGGAAGGGGAAGCTTGTGATTGGCCACGTGTACCAGTGCCAACAATACTGCTGGGCGGGGCCGCTGAGGAAGAGTAGCTCCCATGGTGGGCGGAGAGTAACCAGCAGTAAACACCTGAAGCTGGGAGAGGCAAGACCCGTGGGGCTTGGGGTGTTAGGAACTGGCCTCTATTTTATTTCTGTAACTGTTAGATTACACTTTCATCAGTCGTTTCACATTTAATGAGTTTATAGAAATAAAGCCTTTCATCAGCAAAGTAACTTCACTCAAGGACTCAGTAAATCATGAAGTTAAAAATGTTTTCTCTAATAAGTTTTCTCTGTGGATTCTTTCAAAGTATATTTTTTGTCTAAGAAGAATAAGACAGATGTAGTTTTTGGTTGCTTTTTTTTAAATGTAGTCTTTATGAAATCCATAGTGGAAGAGAAATTATTTCTAAAATGGTTTACTCATAAATGTAGAAATTCAGATGATACTTAAAAATTAGTTTGATGATAAGTTTGTTAGAGTCAGATATAAAAAGACAATAATGAAATACTTATTTCAGATTGTTCCTAAATTCCAATAACACTTTTTTGGAGGTTTTCTTAGACTAAAACAATGATAAATAGAGTTGAGTTGGCCTCACCTGGGATGGAATTCTCTTGGAGGAACATGAAGAAGGAGTACAGCGTTGGTGCAGAGACTGGAGGGTGGAGGCATGGCTGACTTCTGCCTTCCAGAAATCAATGTTGGACTGTTGATGCTCATACTGACTTTGTCTCACTCTCATGAAGTTAGGAGGTCACATCTCACTCCCGTGCCTTTTAAAAAAAAAAAGGAAGAAGAGATTAAGCTTATGTAGTTGCAGGGTATAAATTTATCAGTAAAGACTATTCCTTTTAGAAGGAGAACATGCTTTGTATCAGAACGTCAGTGAACTTGAGGGAACCTCCGGTGAGAAGGGTTGAGGCACCATAATGGCACATCAGAGATTGTGACAGTGCCCAGGCTGCCAGGGTCTCATTGTGTTAAGTGGACGGTCACTATGCAGCCAAACCGACTCAGTGGCAGCTGGCAACATCAGGAGTTGGGAACCGTGGGGTTGAAAGAGCAGTGCTGGTCCAGAAGATCATCCTGGCCCCTGCCAGGGGCGTCTGCAGTGTGGCCCCCGCTGGGGGATCAGGAATGCTGGCAGGTCCGCCTGCTGAAAGAGGGCCGCAAAGGGGGCTGGTGTGGAAGGCCACAGAGTGCTAGCTGCTGGTCTGCAGGGAAGCTGCCTCTGTGAGTCTGCGGCAAGCTGTCTGTGGTTAGCCCAGGGTCACGATCGTTCTGCAGAGCTGGCTTTTGGAACAAGAGCTGCACACCGTAGGAAAGAGCAAAAGCATGCTGGGGGCCGTGGACACCTCTGCATCTCTCACCCCAAACAGTCTGCAGAGTATTAAGACTGCTGATACTTCTTTACCTCACAGTCTTTGCTCAGCCTCATTTTAAACAAAATGTAATTTAGGAACTTAACAGAAGGGATTCTGGGAAATGTAGTTCCTGGCACAGCTGATAGTAGAACTTTCCAGCAACATCCTCCTAGAAAAAAGAACATGGAAGTTAGACTAGGATGCTTTCCTTGTGCACGGTCATGGGCTGTTTATCATTGAATACAGAGAACCACCTCATGAAATATATTTATTGTAAACATGGGAGGTGCATATGAAGAATTTAGCAATCTGAATTTTTACCTATCTGAGAGCTCAAAGCTAATGTTTGTGTTCATGCATTGTGCTGCTTTTCATGAAATACTTCTATAAAAAATTTGTTTCCTTGTTTACTCGTGTAGTTAAATAATAAAAAGCTAAGAGAAATGGAGTTGACTCTGGCATCTCTAGCTATTTGCCATACGAGAACAGCCTGTGTAGGAGGCACACATAGCACCGCCTTGAGGTCAGGGGAACATCGTCCGGGCAGGCAGGGGAGCAAGGCTTGTGTGTCTCTGAGAGCTACTTTGACCTCCCTTTAGATGGTTTTGGAATTAAAAAAAATTAACAACAAACCTTTACTTACTATGTGTTTTTAATTTGTACTTTCACTGATTAATAACAGCCCCATGAGGTATATACAATTAACTATCTCTATTTTATAGGTATAGAAAATGTAACATATAATGGTCATGAAACTTTCTCAAGCTACAGGTGCTTGGGTCACACGTCTGATTTGACTCCTTAGAAGGGGTTGATGTCTGGGCTCTGGTCCCTCAATTATCAGAATTTGACAACTCACTGAGAATGCCACAGAGGACAGTGCAGGGGTGGAGCCGACCAGGACTGAGCTTTGGCAGACCCTGTTTATCTTCTTTAAAAGAAAGTATAGCAGTGAAAACATCACCACCACCTGCTATATTAGCAGAGACAGAGCAATGCGGGAGCCATCCTTTGGGGGCTTGGTTAGCCTTTAATGGCCATTCTAATCTCAACTCATGTTGTTTTGGTTCACTTGACAAATTTCCTTCCAGAGATCAGCTCAATGTGGACCCATCAAACCATTTCCTTAGATAGCATTGTCTCATGATGCAACTCACCTGTTAACCCTTTTGTTTTCAGCAATTCTGTTTATTCTGATTAACACATTTTTTTAGTCAAACAATATGGTTGAAAGACCTCAGTATAAGAGCATATTGTCAAGGCATGATGAATATTGCTTTTCCAGCTGAGCCAATGAGTGAAGTAAACTATTTAGACAGCTTCTTCCTGAGGAAAAAACAAGTGGGAAATACTTTAAGTTTAGTTTCTATATATTAGATGCATATATATATATATATATATATATATATATATATATATATATATGTATTTATTTACTAAAACCAAGTCATTGAACGTAGTTTTGTGTTTGTGCATGTATGTGTGTATTTTACAAAAATAGCCTCCCTTCCCATTCCCACTCCCTAGAAACAGCACTTGTACAACTTTAGGGAGTTTCACTGGCGTTTTCAACTTTCACTTTTCACTGTATTGCTTCTGCTTGGTTTTTAGTTTCAGATTGTTTCTGTTTGAGTACCACATTGGTAGAAGAAGATGTGTGCCTTGTTATATGCTGTCAAAGAAACTGCGTCGCATAGTGACCCTGTGTGCAGTAGCTCTGAACCTTGCCCTATCCTGAGTCAAGGCCACCAACTCTGATACACTTGGCTCCATTGCCACAGTCACTGTGTTGGTCCATCTCATCTAGAGTCATCGTCTTCTGCACCGGTCCTCTGCCCTTCTAAGCATGATGTCTTTCTCCAAGGTGCAACTTGGTTTCACCCTCACCAGAACAGTCCTCTTTGTTCTCTTGGCAGTCCATGGTGTGGTCAGTACTTTTCTCCAGCACTGCACTCAAAGGCATCAGTTTTCCTTCTGCCATCCATAGTCATTGTCTGGCTCTAAGATGTATAGCAAGCAATTGAGAAGACTAGCCTGAATCGGGCATGCCTTAATCTCTAGACTGACATCATTGCTCTTTGGCACTCTGGAGAGATCCATGACAGCAGATACTCCTATTGCAGCTTGTCTTTTCATTTCCTGAACGCTAATGCCAAGAATATTGAATGTGGATGGAAGCAAGATGGAATCATTAACAACCTCAGTCTTTTCTCCATCTGTCATGAGGTTGCCTCTTAGCCCAGTGGTGAGGATTTCTGTCTTCTTGATGTTTATATGAAATCCATATTGAAGTCCGCAATCCTTGATCCTCTGCAGCAAGTATTACAAATCCTCCTTCATTTCAGCAAGCCAGGTTGTGTCATCTGTACAGTACAGGTTGTTGATGAAGCTTCCTCTGATCCTGATTACTTTATAGAGTCCAGCTTCACAAATTATTTGCTCAGCATACATATTGAATAGGTATGGAGAAAGGTACACCCATCCTGATTCCCCATACAGTGTTTACTCTTCTCAGACAACAGCTTCTTGGTCTAAGTATAGATTTAACATGAACACAATTAAGTTCTGGATTCCTATTTTTTCTCAGTGTTAGTCATAGTTTGTTAGGTTCCACACAGTGTGTAAAATATATATACACACACACACACATATATATACATATACATATAATATAAATATTATATAATAATATAGATATATATTATAATATATTATACATTATAATATCTATATCTATCTATCCATCTATCTATCTAACTCTATCTCTCTATCTATCAGGCTGCAACCTTAATGGTCAGTATGTAGCAGCCACTTGGTGGGAAATAGATGGCCATGATGATTGAGGAAGGTCACCAGAAGTTGGAACCAGTTCCACAGCATTGGAGTTTTTTTGTTTGAGCTGTTTTATATCAGTACTTGGGAAAACTGAGGAAGAACTGAAGCATTTGCTGCAAATGGTCAAGGACTGTAGTCTTCAATATGGGTTTAACATCAATAACACAAAGGTTCTCACCACTGGGCCAATAGGCAGCACCATGTTTGATGGAAAAGAGATTGAGGTTGTTAACTCTTTCGACTTGCTTGGCTCCACAATCATCACTCTTGGCACCAGCAGTCAGAAAATCAAAAGATGAATGGCATTGGGGAAATTTGTTGTCAGGGACCTCTCCAGAGTGCCTGAGGAGCAATGATGTCAGTCTGGAGACTAATGTGTACTTGATCCAGGCTGTGATCTTCACAATTACATGCTATGCATCAGAGAGCTGGACAATGGCTAAAGATGACAGAAGAAGAATTACTAGTGCCTTTGAGTTGTGGTCCTGGACAAGAGTATTGAACATACCATGTATCATCAGGAAAGCAAGGTCTGTCTTGAAGAGGGTGAAACCAAGTTTTTCCTTGGAGGCTAGGATTTTGAAGCTCTGTCTCACATACTTTGGGCATATGGCCAGGAGGGACCAGTCCTTGGAGAAGGACATCATGCTTGAAATGGTGGAGGGACAGCACAGGAGAGGAAGACTCCAGGTGAGATGGATTGACACCATAACTGAGTCAGTGGGATTAACTGTGTCGGAGTCAGACTGGCTCAGGGTAGGGCAGGGTTCAGAGCTATTGTAGTGTCTCTATGTAGAGTCGTATTGAGTTGCAGGGGACTTGATGGCACATAACAACAACAATATCAGCACTAGTTGTTTTTGGTGTTAGATGCCACCAAGTTGACTGCAACTCAGAGCGACCCTAGGACCAGCAGATCTGAACCTTGTCCTACTTGCACCATCCGACGACTTCTGTCATGCTCAAGCCCTCCGTAGTATTCATGGAGTGGTTATGTCTTGTGGAGTGTTTTCTTTTCTTTTGCCAACCCTTTACCTTCCCAGTGTGATGTTCCTCTCCAATGACTGGCTCCACCCAGGGAAAATGCTCAGAGCATATGAGAGGAAGTTTCACCCTCCCTGCTCCTCTAAGGAACGAGCGCTCTGGTTGTACTTCCGTCAAGCCAGATTTGGTTTTCCTTTCGGCAGTCTCTGGGGATGTTCAGTGCTCCACGCTAACCCCGTGATTCAGCCTCCTGTTGACTAGATTCACCTCCTGGAGACCTCATGTGTCAGAGTGGCCCTGTGCTCCGCAGGGCTTTGTGGCGGTAGACTCTTAGAACTTTCTTGCAAGGTGCCTCTGGGTGGACTGAATGTCAGTTCTTTTGGTTCACAGCTGGATACAGTGGCCATTTGTACTATGGGGAGCTCTGGGCTGGTTTGCATTCTAGCTGTTGATCACACAGATTGTATGTCATATTGCCTCCTCTGAAAGCCTGTTACCGCTTTGCCTTCAGCTTCCAGAGCTAAGCTCAGTATGATCAATACCATGTCCAAAATCCGTGGCCAGGAGAAAGGACCAGGCTACCCGCAGGCAGAAGCCCTGTTGGCAGAGGCCATGCTCAAGTTTGGGAGAGAGCTTGGAGATGACTGCAACTTTGGTAAGTGGGCTTTCTCCCATTTCAATTCTCTGTGTATGCCTAGGGGCTTGGGCCAAGAAGAAATTATATAGGAAATTGTTAAAACCATTTCATATTTTAATTATCAGTTTTAAACTGTGTACACATGGGTAGCAAATTTATTTGCAGAGTGGTTTAATCCTTTTCAGTGTAATCTGTCTTCAAGTTCTCTTTTAATTTAGCCCCCAGTCTGTTGGGATGCTGGTAACTGACAGTCACTGTGGTAGTTCCTGAGCTTTGGAGCAGTCTAAACAGGCACGTTCAGGGGGCTGGGTCTAGCTCTCTACCTCACAAGCTTTCTCTTAGATCTCAGCACTCTTTGTATGTTGTACTAGTTCTGCTCTCTCAGGGGAGACATAGTTGATTTCTTCTCCTCTATTTCTTCTATCACTCGGCTACCGAAGTAAGAGCCTTCTGTTTTCAGCACTTTGTGATGAGCCTCACCAGATGCCTCCTCACCCTGGTTTCACTCGACTCTTTGGGACCAGTATTTACCTCTCTTAGATGCATCAGCATTAAAGAAGCTCACCCATGGGGGAAACTGGTACCCACAAAAGAGCTCAGGAGCCTCTTTGGTTTTTGAGAAGGAGCAGTGTTTTCTTTACCGTGAGGAATAAAACTTTCTTAGGAGTATGTTGCTCAGGATAAATTGTTATACATAAAAAGACACTGTTGTCTGGAGGCTGTTTCATACTCTCATCTAGTTACCTTCAGAAGACAACCATAAATGTTTTCATTTGTGGAGAGTCTTCTTGTTGCAAATGCATTTATTTCATCTCCCTTCTTTACGGTAAACGAGCTTCATTCTGCCATTGCAGGCCCAGCACTGGGTGATGTGGGGGAGGCCATGAGGGAACTCTCAGAGGTCAAGGACTCTTTGGACATGGAAGTGAAACAGAACTTCATTGACCCCCTTCAGAACCTTCATGACAAAGATCTGAGGGAAATTCAGGTATGTGCTCCCAGTCCTCCGAGATGAGTGGTTTAACTCCTGCAGTTTTGTCTGAAATCGTTTCTAACCTCCCCTGTGTGTGGCCAGTGATGGGCTCATGTGCTACACAGGTCCAGCAGGACAGCGGGGAGAAACCACAAGTGTACCAGCCTCCTGCCCTGGGCCACTTGCGCTCAGGACATTCCACTTCTCTGAGCTCATGAGGAGGAGTTTCTTCAGACCTCTTTTATTATTCCAGAATGATCATTATGCTTTGCCTTAGGATATACAGTCTTGTTAATTATAGTTTTCTGGAATGGTTTCATCTCCTGAAATGCTGAATGTGCCAGTTTTTATTTAAATAAAGAGTTATTCTATCACTCTAAAGCCATATATTTTTACATTTTTGTAATAGTTGTTAGGATTGAGAACGAATACCCAACTGTTCTCATTTTTAAAATGCATGGAAGAGTTGAGCTGTTTCTATTAAAGTTCAAGTGGCTTTTCCTCTAGTAGGTAGTTTACTCATTTATTCAGTGTTTGTTGAACCTGTCTGGAGCTTAATTTTCTTGACTGTAAAATGGACTTACAGAACCCAAAAGGAAATCTCCTCCTTTTCCTCATCCTCACCTTAATTCATAAATAAGAATTATCTTGAAGAACATATAGCATCTTAGAGCCACAGATAGTGAAGCTCTGTCTCACATACTTTTGGCATCTTAGAAGGGCTTATTCCTTGGAAAGGGATGTCATGCTTGGGAAAGTAGAGGGTGAGTGAAAGAGAAGACGACCCTCAGTGAGCTAGACTGACATAATGACGCAGCAGTGGGCTCAGATACTTCAGAGATGGTGAGAATGGCACGGGATAGGACGGGGTTCAGATTTGTTGATCATAGGGTCACTGTGAGTCAGACTTGATTTGATGGCACCTAACAACAACAACAGCTATCTTAAATCATCTGTAGGTCCACCACTTGTCCAAAGTCACATAGCTAATAGGTAACAAAACCACTCTATATCCAAAATACAGTTCTAACTCCAGTGTTCCAGTGTTCCTCAACCCTACAACTATCTGAAAACACAGATGTCTTAAAGGAATGTCCCTTAAAACAAAACAAAACATTTTGTTTGAAGCAGGACATAAAATGGGGGCAGAAGCCACTGTGGGAGGGGAAGTCTTATTTCTTAATTTCTCTCAATTCTCCTCTTCATTTCCACTTGATACATCCGAGTAGCAAAAGAAAATCCAGTATTTTCTCCCACTCATTCGTAGTTGAAGACCACAGTTCTCGGAAAACGATTTACTAATCTTAGCTTAGGAAACCTGTTTTCCCACCTGCTTTCTAGAGATTTCAGACAAGGAGATACAGACTGAAGACTGAAGCTCCTTAGATGAAATTCCTTCAAAGAGCCCTTCCTCCTTAGGTTTATGGTTGAGTTTCCTCAGATCAAGAGAAAGTAAATTGAGTGTTTCTAAAATCTTCATCATCAGCTCCCCAAGGGTGTATGTTAAATATAAATTCCAGAGAGATCAGTTGACACAAAGACTGCCACCGTGGACGTGGGCATGACAGAAGTGGTAAGCATGGTGCAGGACGGGACAAGGTTCAGAAGGTCACGTTGCTGTTGTTGTTAGGTGCTATTGAGTTGAGTACAACTCATAGCAACCCTATGAACAAAAGATCTGAACCTTGTTCTATCCCAGGCCATCCTCACACTTCCTGACACACAAGGGCCCATTGTGGCAATCACCATGTCAGTCCACCTGTTTGAGGGTCTTCCTCCCCTTCACTGACCCTCCACCCTTTCCAGCATCATGTCCTTCTCCAAGGCGTAGCCCCTCCTAGCAACATGTCCAAAGTATGTGAAGTCATCATGAGTTACTTAACTCAAGGACACATAACAGCAACAACAGGCCTCATCTCCAGAAGACCTTCTTCAGGTGACCAAGAATCCATATTTTAGGTGGATTCCACCAGACTGGATTACCTCAAAGAGAAATCCCTTCTATTATGAGCACTGTGATTCTCATTATGTAATTTAAAAGCAAAGTTAGCTTTCTTGCTTACTGTATTTGATGGAAAATATTTTTCATCTGCCTTCTCAAAAGATACCATTTCTTTTGAACATGGAGACTTGTAGACCCCATGCATATGTGTACTGTGTATGTGCACTTTCCAGCCTCTGTCGTGGGGTGAGGGTTACATTCCTACTTGGCTTTTTCTCAGCCAGAATGAAAAGTCCTAGTATTTCACACAGTTCCACTTTCATTCTTTTTATAGTTTTAGCTTTTGGAGGTGTTTGCCCCACTGATGTGTATGCATTTGCTTTTCTAGTGACCTTATATCTTAAACTTAGCCCATCTTATTTTGGAAACAAATGGGTGTGGTGGGGAATTGAGCTGCAAAAAAAGCCTTCTCTCCATAAACCACCTTTCAAAACATATTCCTTGGCCTTGATTTTTTTTTCAGCATCACCTGAAGAAGTTGGAGGGCCGACGCCTGGACTTCGATTATAAGAAGAAACGACAAGGCAAAATCCCAGATGAAGAGCTCCGTCAGGCTCTGGAGAAATTTGACGAGTCCAAAGAGATTGCTGAGTCAAGCATGTTCAATCTCCTGGAGATGGATGTGAGTGACTCCTGTGGTTTTTAATATAATCTTGCCAGTTGAAATACAAAATTAATCTGTTAAAGTGTAGTACAATTAAAACTGCTACTATCTTGTTTCACTCTATGATGAGAACTTTGGTAGGTGATGGTTTCTTTTAAATAATATGAGCTTACAGAGTAGATTCTACATTCTTGTTGTTTGTTTACAGTGAATTTCTGTTAGCTCGGTTGTAAGGAGTTGCACCGCCATCCCAAAGGCATGTCGCATGTCACTCGAATTCACCAGCTGTTCTGCAGGAGACGGGCAGTCTCCTCCCATATGATTTTTGTTGTTGTTGTTGTTATGTGCCATTGAGTCGTTTGCGACTCATAGCGACTCTATGTACAACAGCCCTAAACCCTGTTCTAGCCTGTGCCAATCGCACTGCCTCTGACACAACCATCCTGATTACCCCAGTCACTGAATCAATCCATCTCATAGAGAGTCTTCCCCTCTTGCGCCATCCCTCCACCCTCCCAAGCATGCTGTCCCTCTCCAAGGACCTGTCCCTCCTTGCAACATGCCCAAAGTATGTCAGATGAAGCTCAAGAATCCTTGCCTCCAAGGAGTAGCTTGGTTTAACCCTCTCCGGGATGAATCTTGTTTGTTTTCTTGGCAGTCCATGGTACATTCAATACTTTTCTCCAGCACCACAGCTCAAAGGCATCAATTCTCCTCTGTCCTCCCTAGTCATTGTCCAACTCTGATGCATAACAAGTGATTGCAAAGACCATGGCCTGTGTCAGGTACACCTTAGTCTCCAGCAAGACACCGTTGCTCTTGAGTACTTTA